>NW_016107782.1:1593060-1598841 GCF_001604975.1 Cebus imitator | reverse complement strand
AAAGGAGGTGGGGGTGGATGAAAACTAGGATGTCAGATACAGCCATGTCAATTAAACTGACAGGAAATTAACAAGGGATTCAAAAGAAATACATGATGCTAAATGAATGATGTAGTAGAAGGTAAAGCGCCTTGATGTTGAGTTCATTGGTCAACACTCACATTGGTCAATATCATGATTGGGAGATCTCTGTCCATTCTCAACATGTGGTTATGGGAGCAGAAAGATTGCAGGCATAATTAGAAGATGAAGACAATCAGAATGATGGACTCGATTTATTTTAAAATTATTTTGATTCAATAGCTAGTACTAGGAAACATTATAGTCTGTGTTTCTAACTTATAATTGGATTTTATAACATAATTGGAATAGAGCAAAGGCACAGGAGAAAAACACCAGCCATGGAAAATAAATAGTGGGAACACAACAGGGTATGTATAAACAATTAATATTAACCAAAGATTAGCCAAATGAATCCCTGAAGACTGCTGAACTGATTAACTGACCTGTACATTTACATAAGCAGATGCTTAAAAATCAAGTATACTTTTGTTAGTGTTTCCTAAGGTTCATTCAATTTCCAAGTAAGTAGTGAGGTGAATGAAGAAACCATCTCTAGTTCTCACCAGTCAGCAGCTCAATACTAGAATTTCAAGTGGAATTTGTTACTCTTCTGGTTTTTCCCCCCTTTCCTTCAAATAACAGGTGTCTCGAGTTAAGTAAGAAAAGGAGGACTAAAAGGAGCTCTCACTGTTTTCATTTATTAATTTCTGCATGTATTGCTCCAAATGGACTAATGAATGGTAAACAGTTTCTTTAAAGAAATAGGCCCAGTGGACAGAAACACTACAGAAAGAGAGAAAAAGGTTTAGTGTATGGTACTGGAGGGTGGCTGTGTAAAGCTTCCTTCTTTCTGGACGCTAATACCAGAGGCCAGTTTCAAGCCTTAGTCTGTAAAGATCCAAGGTTCACAGGGAAGTAAAGGGTAAAAGGCTTAAAGCATAGCTGGAGAAGCTGAAGCTGCTAATTGGCTCTAATGATCTGAATGCAAATTAATAAATCTCTGTGCTAAAAATTACATGCATATATAATTATGACTTTCATAACTTAAGAGCTCTGCTTAACCCGTTATTCACATTCTTTCTTTCCTAAGACCTGGTAGGAATGGATGACATTTTTTTTTTTTTTTTTAATCACCTCTCCCGCTTCATCCATCACATGCACCACTGAGCTTTACAGCCTTTGAAGGTCTTATTAAAACAATCCAAGGATTGCAGAAATGAAACCCAAAGACATTATTACAAAGGAGGGAAAAGGGTCAAGCTCAAGGCTGTGGAAGGATGAGCACCTTGAAAATTCCCAGCAAAGTTATCTACCCAAGACCACTGGACTTGGCAAGAAGAAAAACTTGAAACCACAGTATGTGGCTGTGGGCTGTCAGGAGTAAAAAGACACATAAGAACACAGCTATAACAAAATGGCCAGACTGCATTTTCTTCCCCAAGGAATAGAGTAGTTGTCAAGATAACTGAGATAATTAATATTAAAGATTTAAGAGAATGCCCAATACACAGCAAGTACTTGAAAATTTCCTTTCAGACATTCAATGAGACAGGTGGCATCCAATTCCTACTTCTAGTTCCCATTTCACTTTTTCCTGTCCCCTGCTCCGTATTTTCCTCTCTACTGTGTACTTGCTCCTTTCTCTTCCCTCCCACCCCCATCTTCTTCTTCTTATGCCTTCTATCACACAAATAGGCAGCAACCACTTAGTTTCTCTGTGATTAAACATTCAACAGAGATCGTGAGCCCTACTGCCTGTGCCCCATATAAAAACATGGTGTGTTATCACAAAAAAAAAAACAAAAACAAAAAAAACCAGCAACAAAAAACTCTTCCATCAACATGATGTTACTGCATCTGAGCTAATGCAATGCTAGGGAGAATTTTAAAAGGCGACTTTGCCTAGAAAGCTGGTAGACAGAGCAGTGTACACAGAAGACTCCAAGATCACCTGAGAAAAACTGGATGCAAACTAACATCTATTTTGTACTTGAGATCTGATAAGTGTGAAACAAGAGAAAAAAGAGGTAAGAGGAGCTAGTGGAGCTGAACTGAAGCCCATTTTACCCAATTAAATAGCTGTGATCTTGTGTAATTGCTTAACTTCTCTGTGCCTCAGTTTCCTTATCCGTAAAATGAGACTATTATGAGAACTAAATGAGTACATCAAGAAGCAGTGTTAGGAACATATTAAGGGATATACAGTCATACAAATAAAGTACTATCTACGAGTACTACCACCACTGCCATCACCATCATTTTATTTCAAGGCAAGTCCAAACCAAATATTATAAGCACTAATGTTAGTCACAATAACAGCATTTTGCTTTTCAGTTCCGAAAGTGCCTTCCTCACGCTCTTTTAGCTTCACAACGGCCCTGTAGGCCAGAAGGATTACTGTCTCTGCTTCACAGACCAGGCAGCCAAAGCTGCTTTAAACACTTGGTCTACTCCGCCATTCTTTGCAAGGTTCATAACCAAAGAGACACCTTTAGTGGCTTCTGGCTCCAGAAATAAGGAAGAAAAAGCACACAAGCGAAGAAACAAACAGAACTGGGAGGAAGCGTTTTTCCCTCCCACCCCTTACATTCCATCCATCATCAAGTTATGAGTCTACTACCCACTCTGCGCTGTTCATTTCTATTCTCTCCGCTCCATCCTCCAGGCAACAGCCTTTGTCATAGGACAACTGCCACTACCAGTTAATGTCTCTCTGGTCTCTTTCCACATGAAAACCCATAACGCCACTCCCTCATCTTGCCCTTTCACACTTCTCCAGTCGTGATCCCATTGCAACTATGTACCCCTTTCTCTTATACTACTGCCCTTTCCTTAATTTCTGGCCTTAGTCTTCACATTAGATTATAAATTATTTGAGGATATGAATCATGTTTTTTCATCTTCATTTTCATAGTACCCATCAAAATATCCAACCCATGGTGCTCAACAAATCTATATTGAACAAACAAATGAAAACTCTACAATATAAATAGAGAGGGGCTGGGATACAACCCGGAGGGTGTTTACATTGCATTGTATCAGTGGACACATTCTTGGAAGGCTGCCCCTTTTGAGTAAAAACTGAATCTGATTAGAGACTAAGGACTTTCCAAACTTGAGGAAAGGACCTAAAAAGGACCCCCAGGTTCTTCCTTTAGTGTCTCAGTGATCCCCACTGAGAGGGTTCATAGGAACATGTGTTCATGTCTTGGTTTGCATAGAAAAGCCCTGGTTTATAACTGTCATCCCAGTGTAAACAGCAACAGTGTCCCATTTCACTCTCAAAGACATCCCGGTTTGCACACTATACTACAGAGTGGGGAGGAGGGCAGACTAGGTTTCATCTCTACTGCTTTCCAGCCGTGTGACCTTGGTCAAGTTATTCAACTTCTCTAAATTTCCGTTTTTACATCTGCAAAATGGGTATCTACTTCGAAGCATTATGAAGATCAAATAAGATAATACATACAAAGTCATTAGCATAATGCCTGGCATATTATTCAAAAATATTTGCTACTATTACTATCACTGAATTAGACAGGGTGGATCAACCAGTGCTCATGAAAGTGTGAGCAGAAAAATTATACTTGCTAAATGTTAGCTCTCCAAGGCATTCTAGCAATAAACTGATCAGGTTTTTACTTAAGCCACGTGAGTGCTTTTGTGTAACATTACAATAGCAGTTTTAAGAGCACAGAAATGGGGAAATGCAGAGCAAAAGGCTGCATGCTTAACCTATGTATTTTGCTAATAATTTCAGTGAGACCACTTTGTGCTTTTGCTAACAACAGGGAACTGAGATCTGCACCTCCTGCCGCTGTGTTAGAACTCTCGCCAGTCACAAGGGAATAGAGAGCTATTTGAGAAATTGCCTCTCTCCAGCCCCTAATAATTATATAAAGCATATCGTTGAGGACCCGTAATTAGTACAGAAGGCTAAGGCTAGAAAATGAGACTATTACTCTCTAGAATCTTAGGATAAATGATACACTTACTTTAAAGGAAGGAGAATCGGAATACACAGCAACAGCATATAAAGGAAAAAAACTTCCTTGAATGGGGAATACAGCTTAAAATGTTACTCTACAGCAGAATTGACACCAAATGGAAATGAATGATAAATGTAAAAGTTGTAAGAAACAAAAGCTTTAAGAGAAAAAAATTTAAATCAATTATAAAAAGAGAAGTTGCAAGTTTCACATAAAGTTTAGTCTTGGATACAAGACCTACCCAAGGATTACCCACATACAATTTCTTGGGCAGAAAGGCAAAGCAGAAAGAAACAACATATAATACAGAAAAGAATAAAAAGTAATGTTACTTATACAGGTAATAGAATAATATTTTGAAATGTCATCTCAAACATGCATAATTCCTGACAATTTTGTTGTCTCAAAATTCTCCACTCATTGCAGCTGAGCCACCGACTTCTTAAAGGAGAGGACAGGGCCAGTAAAGAAAAAAGAAGCTTTTCACCACCTTGGACTTTAAAGTAGAACTGTTTTTAAAAAGATCATGAAAACCTTGATTTTCCCTTGTAAGACTGGGTACTTACAAAGGGATTTTCTGTTGAATTAGAAAGATATGATTTAAATAGCAAAACGAGCCTGAAGAACTGACTATCCGTTTCTCCAATTAGCCTGGTGGATCTTGCAAACTGAGATCAAAACCCCAGGAGGGGAGGCAGGAACTTTCCAGAGAGACTCAGCACCCATAAACTGAGAAGATTCATGATCCCTGTTCAAGCAAAACTCTCAGTGGTGCCTCACACCCATTGGCTGCCACGGACAAAAAAGGCCAGCAAGTGGGTCTCAAGAGAGGACAAGCAGCCCCCAGTGCCCTTCACACCAGTTATCCTCTGTACCTGCAGAGCAGGGAGAAGAGCTGGAACGTCCCGTTGGGCCCTTCAGAGAGGCCTAGAAACGGACTGGGTGCTGCCAGCCAAAGTGCTGCTCTTTCAGGATGATCTGAGACAGAAAACCTGTAGCAAAGGCTATGAGTAAAACAAAGCCAGAAGGAGATGGAGGACGTACCTGACTCTCGGAGCGAAAACAGCACGAGGAGAAAGGCCAAAGCGCCGGTGAAGTCAGCAGAGACAGGCCTATCCTCAGATCCCAGATCACGGGCACTTAAGTAGCAGACGCAGCAAGGGCACGGGCTTGTGCCTGAAGACCAGGTGGGATGAGATATCTCAGAGAAAGTAGGAAGAATCAGATACAGCTGGTGAGCCTGCCAAGGTCTCGAGGCTGCATAATCCCCAAGCCTTCGTGCCACCTGGGAGGAAGAAGAACCCTGAAAGTCTATCTTTCTGTGAAAGAAGAGTGAGTCAGCCTGGAACGGACCTTGTTTCCTTGATTAGGTAAATTACAAGGAAATGTGGAAGTGGAGATTCAAGTCTACGTGGAATTCAGTTACACAAAACTTAAGTTATCATATGTAACTCTAAGTTAAAAATCCTCCAATACATTATACAGTATATCCAATCTATGAAAAATTTATGGGCACAGTGGCTCATGCCTGTAATCCCAGCACTTTGGGAAACCAAGTTGGGTGGATCACTGAGGTCAGGTGTTCGAGAATAGCCTCGCCAACATGGTGAAACCCCATCTCTACTGAAAATAAAAAAAAAATTAGCCGAGCATGGTAGGGCATGCCTGTAGTCCCAGCTACTCAGGAGGCTGAGGCAGGAGGATCACCTGAACCCAGAAGTCGGAGGTT
>NW_016107782.1:1523993-1592990 GCF_001604975.1 Cebus imitator | reverse complement strand
AAAAAAAAAAAAAAAAAAAAGATTATCCCCAGATCTTATATAATAGAGGCTTTTAAGGTAAAAATGCTTGTGAGAAACAGAATAAAATGACTAATTTTAAAAGTGAAAAAGTGTACATTCGAATGGATAAATTAACAATAATCTCGTATCTTGGAATGCTGCCTCTAGATTTCAATTTCTGCTTACCCTCCAAGCCCAATTACAACCTGCCTCATCTCTTTTCTTTGTCCAGTCAAAATTTTCTTCTTGAAAGCAAATCTAACTGAGAGGTTTCACTGTTGAAAATGCTCTCACATTTCCAAATGTAAAATCTCCTAATGACCCATAAAAGGAGACTCCTGAGCTGGGCTCCTGTTTCCAGCACTCATTAATCCATCCGCTACCTACTCTGGACAGGTGGAAGCACTTTTAGTTGGTGACAATACTAAGCAAAAATAAGATAATAACAGTAACAATAATAGCAAGGTCAGATTAATTTTGAAATATCTCTATATCATCTTACGACAAAAAGCACGCTCTAACAAATATCTTATTTGACCATGACAACAATACCGTGAAGAAAAGATAGCAGAAACCGACATTGCTGTTGCTGATTACTGTTGTTATCACTATTGCTGCCCCTATTTTCCAGCATATAAATGAAGTCTCAGCGGGTATGGGGATTTTTGCAAGATCACACACCTAAGTGAGAGCTACATTAAAGGTCTATGTCTCCTTGTGCTCTTTTCACTCTACCTCACTATTTCTGAGTATCACACTTTAGATAAATGAATTTCAAATTTTGAAAGTTGGGGAATAGAGAAAGCAAAGCAATTAAAGCTCAGGTGCATGAACCACTTGATCTAATGCTTTTTCTGGCTTTGCTAACTATGTCAGTGTAGGAGATTCAGTTGTTTGAAGAGTTCGCCTTCTGGCTTTGCCTTAGGAGTAAAACATATTTTAATGAAAGTTAGCATTTCAAAATGTAGCAGTATTTAGAAATAATAAAGACTGCTGAAGTACAGAAATGTTTGAAAAAGAAGGCTCAATGTTCAAATCAGAATGCCTAATTATAATATTCACAAAATACTTATAAATGCAAAATTTCTCACTGTGCCTCAATGTCCTCATGGCTAAAATGGGATTAATATTGTACCGACTTAACAGATTGTTATGAGGGTTGAATGACAGTCTGCCTTAAGGCACTTAAAATACTGCCTGGCATACAAGGAGCCTATTAATGTTAGTTAGTACTTTTATCATTTCTAACGACATAATCATAAACTATAGATATCTCCATCTAGGTCTTTTGTGTTTTCTAGAAGTAAAGAATAATTATGTTAGATATTTATTTGCCTTTTAAGTAATTTGAAAATTATATATATATATATATATATACACACACACGTTTTGACAGTGTGTTTAGAGTATAGTTCATGTATTTCTATCCTAAAATAAAAAAAATCTCTTAAGAAACTAACCTCTAAGAAATAAGTTTATACTTTTCTTTAAAAACTTTGAGGTTCAATACACTAAAAGAAACAGGGGGGTGGCTCCCATGTTAAAAGTGCTTTTCCTCAGCCAGAGAAGATATTTACTCCTAGATGTACCCTCCACCAAAAGAGAAAAAAAATACTACTATAATTAAAAATAAATTACATTTAGATAACAACAGGCCCAGGTCAGCAGCTGTCTGTCCCTGGTGTGCATCAAAATCCTCTAGGCTCCAAAAAGCTTTTAACAAACACAGAGGTCAAGTTCTACCCCGGTGATTCTGATTCAACTGGGCAGGGGAAGGGACCCAAGAAATGACAATTTTTTTTGAGATATAGTCTTGCTCTGTTGCCTAGGCTGGAGTGCAGCAGTGCAATTACTGCTTACTGCATCCTCAACCTGGGGCTCAAGTGATTCTCCCACCTCTGCATCCCAAGTAGCTGGAACCACAGGTGCACACCACCACACCCAGCTAATATTTTCTCATGTTTTTTGTAGAGATGGGGTCTCAATATGCTGCCCTGGCTGGTTTCAAACTTCTAGGCTCAAGCAATCCTTTTACCTTGGCCCCCAAAAAGTGCTAGGATTACACGCATGAGCCACAGGGCCTAGACAAGAACTTACTTTTTTTTAGATAGTCTCGCCCTGTCGCCAAAGCTGGAGTGCAGTGGCACGATCTTGGCTCACTGCAGCCTCCGCCTCATGGGTTTAAGCAATTCTTGTGCCTCAGCCTCTCGAGCAGCTGGGACTATAGGCATGTGCCACCATGCCCATCTAATTTTCATATTATTTTTAGTAGAGACAGGGTTTTGCCATATTGGCCAAACTGGTCTCAAACTCCTGACCTCAGGTGATCTGCTACCCTTCCTTGGCCTCTCTGAAAGTGCTGCAATTACAGGCATAAGCCACCACACCTGGCCAGAACTGACATTTTTAAAACCTGTTTAGGTTATAGGAATGTGTAGTCAGAGTTAGGAACCACAGATCTAGAGAGTTCCAAGTTCTTATTTTGCTAATAGGAGCTAAAATATTATGAGTTTATGATATGTTTTTCTACTGAACAACACAGTTGCTTTCATCAAATGCAAAAGGCCACATTTAAATAAATCAAATATTATCAAATAAATAAATAAAAATAAATAAATTTAAATCTGAAGAAGAGTGCCCTAAAAATATTTAAAGACCACATTTGAATAAACATTCAGGTCTTTTATAATCATAATAGGATATTAATAAAGAAGTAATACTGGAGGACACAGCTGATCTACAAAAGAACTGAAGCTCTAAGAAGTTACACGATTTGTCCAGAGAAATAAAGCCAGTGCAGAGTTCCAGTCTCAAATTTATTTTTCCTATCTGCTGCCCTTTCTCTGTTGTAAGTCTAGTTGTTTGTGCATGAATGTGGTACACACATTCCTTTTTAAAAACAGTTTTAAAGGTGTTTGGAGAACTATGATTCAACACTGCACATTATTATAGGTTATGTATGTTTAATATTTTAAAACATGTTCATAAAAGTCAAAGTAATTATGCTAAATAATCAGTGATGTAAGGTAAAATTTATTCTTTGCTCTGACCAGAATAAACAGTTAATTGACTTCCAAATTTTGATAAAAGTTAAATAATGTTAATTTTCTTAAACTCATAATTTATTCTATTTGCTTAATTTTAAAGGCTTAAATATTTAACACAAATGTCATCATGTGTTACACTTTACTAACCTGCTATATTTTACATCATTGAATTTGGAACTATATTTCTAACAGTAATAATAACTGCCACTTATTAAATGCCTAACCTATGCCACGCATTGTACTATTTTACCTATATGGCCTTTAGGTTTATTAAATTTCATAGAGAGGTAAACAGAGGCTCAGGTAACTTTTTTTTTTTTTAACAGGGTCTCACTTTGTCGTCCAGGCTGGAGCACAGTGGTGCAATCACCGTTCAATGTAGACTTCATCTCCCAGGCTCAAATTATCCTCCCAACAGCCTCCCAATAGTTGGAACTACAGGTGTGTGCCACCATGTCTGGCTTTTTTTTTTTTTTTTTGAGACAGTTTTGTTCTTGTTCCCCGGGCTGGAGTGCAATGGTATAATCTCGCCTCACAGCAACCTCTGCCTCCTGGGTTCAAGCAATTCCCCTGCCTCATCCTCCCGAGTACCTGTGATTACAGGCATGCGCCACCACACCTGGCTAATTTTGCATTTTTAGTAGAGACAGGGTTTCTCCATGTTGGTCAGACTGGTCTCGAACTCCTAACCTAAGGTGATCTGCCCACCTCAGCCTCCCAAAGTGCTGAGATTGCAGGCGTGAGCCACTGTACCCAGCCTAATTTTTAAATTTTTAGTAGACACAAGGTCTCACTGTGTTGCACAGAGTGGTCTTGAACTCCTGGGCTCAAGAAATGTTCTCACTTTGGCCTCCAAAATGTTATTGGAATTACAGTTGTGAGCCACCACATCCAGCCAGCTCAGAGAACTTAAAATGATCATGATTGTAGCCATTTAGTAGCAAAGTAAATTTCCAATCCAGATCAGTTTTGTTCCAAAGGTGATGCTCGATCCACAAACATATTTTACCTTATGACAATTAGAAACCTATGTTCAATTTTATTGAATGTAAAACCAATTCAAATAAAAACTTTTAGGTAAAACTGATTTAAACTATAATTTAGGTTAAAATAAAACAATTGCCTCTGGAAACACTGATACTGATAACATGAACAGAGATGAACACAAGTTAAAACTGAATAATGCTGAGTAATGCTGTTAAAGAACTTGTTAGTCTGGGTGACAGAGAAAGATGACACAACATTTGGAAGTACTACACATGCAGCTCAATACTATTCTCTGCTCTATATCGGACAGTTAGCACCAGGAAATATAAAATTAGAGAGAAAAAGGAATAGAGAAAATTTCAATAAATGCAAATAACTCAAATGATTATTAACTGGAATACAAATGAGGTTATTGATGGGTCAACCATCTTTAGATCTGAGAAAGAAACCATCAGCCTAAAGAAAAATTTTATAAGGAGGGTAGAGAGTGTGACAGGGTAACAGGTGTGCTGTGTCTAGAAAGAACTTCATCAGTGCCAGAACTGAAACACAGGCTATGCATCTTTCAGCTTGCAGGCTCACCAGTGGATGCTCAATGACTTTATGATGTGTTCCTCAGAGATGTAACATCACAGAGAACATATGGATTTGAGAGGCAAATGGAGAAAGTAGTAAATGGTTGCTATATTTTAATGTTGCTCTAAAATTATATACTTTATTTAAATAGCAATATTATAATTGTTATAGAGTAACTAGAAGTCACATTATACTTTGATAAGAAATTTGTTTTAATGAAATAAAAGTTAAAGGATCTCAAAGCAAGGCAAAGCTTTTACATTTTTTTCCTCCATAAAGATTTGGCCCATATTTAGAAAACCATCAGCAAAAGTCCCAACCATTTTTGGAGATAATGTCAAGGATGATTAAAATTCATACAAGGCTTTGCACAGCCTTACTAAGAAATATTAAGTAGGTCACAGTTGGGACCCAATGGTCCAGAACCTCTCAAAGGCTTAATGCAAGTTTTCTGTATCAAGAACCTAGCAGAGCAGCTACTCCCAGGAAAATGTTCATATCTGAGTGGCGACAAAGCATATGCTTTCAGGAGGAGGGGCAGTGGAGGGCCTGGCTGCAGTCAGGAAGTAACAAGAAGGGATTTCTCTCCCATCTGAAGGTTGCACCAGAAGGATGTAGGATGGTGTGCTGATTTTAGAATGATGACCGAAGGGTATATCACCAAAAGTAGAAGAGGAGCAGCTGTATTCTCCTTGTCACAGGGGCTAAACACTGGGAGGACTGAGCTTCTGTTTGCTGCTCCCTTCCATAGAGCATTCAGCTAGCCATGCTCCTGAAAGAGGATGGGGATAAACACCTTAAAATTGAATCCGTAGGAAGAAAAATGCTTTGACACGGAGATTTCCTTCCTTCTCGCACATGGGAAAGTGCCTTGAGAAAGAGCTAAGAGAGGAGGAGATGCCATTAGAAAATATGACTGAAGGCCGGGAGTGGTGGCTCATGCCTGTAATTCCAGCACTTGGGAAGGGTGAGGCAGGCGGATCACGAGGTCAAAAGATCATGTTGGCCACCATCCTGGCCAACATGGTGAAACCCCATCTCTACTACAAACAACAACAACAAAAAAATTAGCTGGGCGTGATGGTGCGTGCCTGTAGTCCCAGCTACTTGGGAGGCTGAGGCAGGAGAATCACCTGAACCCCAAAGGCGGAGGTTGCAGTAAGCCAAGATCACACGACTGCACTCCAGCCTGGCAACAGTGAGACTCTGTCTAAAAAAATAAAGAAAGAAAATATGATTGAGGTGAATTCTTCCCCCATAAGGAGGAAAAGGAATCTGAAGTCTCTTAAGAGAATTCTCCACCATGTTTCCTGAGACAGAAGAGAAGAGAAGACAAGACTATGATATACCTCCAGTGGGAAACAGCGAGAAATTCTAGTTCAAACCAGACAGCGATCTTCTTTCTAATGGATAGGCAGAAAAAATACAGCTTAGACAGTAAAAATCAAGGCCCCGTGATGGCTGAGGGCAATCCTGCAACAAAGAAAAAGAAACTCATGGCATCTCAGGGGAAGCAGCACCCACACTTGCTGTGAGGAGTCACAAGGGCAGAAGTGGTATCAGGGTGAGCACAGGTAAAAGATGGGGTCCAGAGATGATAGCAGAGATGGTGACAGGGTAGTGACAGATGGAGACCCTGGCTCTTCTTAAAGTTGTCCCATTGCACAGCCTAGAGGGACAGGTGGGAACTCCATTGCCAATTCTACCTTGGTCCCAGCCACCATCATCTCTTACCTGGATGACTACAGTAGCCTCCTAATTAGTCTCCCTGCTTCCCCTTTGTTCCTTCAGTGTTGAGTCAACATAACTTCCAGAGAGATCCTTTTTTAAAAAATGTTTTATATAGAAATAATTTTAGACTCACAAGAAAATTACAAAAAAAAGTACAGAGAAATTTTGCATATCCTTCTTCCAAGTCTCACCAATGAGAGCAAGTTACATAACCACAGTACATCACACAACAAGGAAACTGGCACTGGTACAATACTTTAACTAAACTAGAAACCTTATTAGAAGTCTACCACTTTTTTCATGTACTCACTTACATATATACACAGATTTTTTATATGAAATGTTATCACATATATAGATTCGTGTAATGATCATAACAGTCAGTATACAAAACTGGGTTGGACAAACTGGCTCACACCTGTAACTCCTGGATTTTGGGAGGCCAAGGCAGGAGGACTGCTTGAGCCCACAAGTTTGAGGCAAGCCGAGGCAACATAATGAGACTCCATCTCTACAAAAGTTAAAAAAAATTTTAAATAAGCCAGGCATGGTGGTGCACACCTGTGGTCTGAGCTACTTGGGAGGCTGAGTTCAGAGGATTGCTTGAGCCTGGGAGGTCAAGGCTACAGTGAGCTAGATAGCACCACTGCACTCCAGTCCAGCTGATAGAGCAAGACACTGTTTTACAAACAAAGGAAAAACAAAAAACAAAATGGATACAGAACTGTTCCATCACCACAAGGAAACTTCCTATGCCACTCATTTACAGGTATACCCTTCCCCAACCCTAAATCCTAATAACCACTGAATTGTTCTCCATCACTATGACTTTTTCATTTTGAACATGTTATATAAGTGGAACCTACAGTATAAAATCTTTTTGAGTTGGCTTTTTTTTTTTCAGTTCGCATAATGTCCTTGAGATCCATGCAAGCTGTTAAATGTATTTGATATTTCTTTATTTTTATTATTTTTTTTGAGACAGAGTCTTGCTCTATTGTCCAGTCTGAGTACAGTGGTGTGATCATGGCTCATACAGCCTTGAACTCCAAGGCTCAAGAGATCCTCCCACCTCAGCCTCCCAAGTAGCTGGAACTACAGGTATACACCACCACACCCAAATATTTTTTTTTCCTAGCAGAGATGGAGTCTCACCATGTTGCCCAAGCTAATCTCAAACTCTTAGGTTCAAGCAATCCTCCTGTCTTGGCCTCCCAAAGTGCTGCAAATACAGGTGTCAGTCACTGCACATAGCTGTTTTTATTCTTGAGTAGTTTTTCATCATAGTGATATACCAAAGTTTGTTTTTCCATTTACCCATTGAGCACTGAAAGACATTTGAGGTTATTTCTGATTTTCGACTTTTACAAATAAAACTGCTATGAACATGAATACATAAGATTTTGTGCAAACATACATTCTCATTTCTCTAGGATAAATAGCCAGCAATGTGATTGCAAAGTCAAATGGTTAATGTACATTGAATCTCATTGGAAATGGCCAAATATTTTCAGGATCATTTTAAATCAAAGGTCATGTTAAACAACCTCTTGTTCAAAACCCTCTAATGGCTTCAGCATTTTACTGAAATCAAAAGCCAAGATCAAAACCCAAAGACCCTATACAACCTAGCCGCTGTTTCTGCTCTAGCTTCATCTCTGTTCTTCTGCTCCCTGATCATTCGTTTCTAGCCACACTGATCTCCTTTTTACTCCTCTCACCAACCAGGCCACTCCCAACTCAGGGCCTGTGCATTTTGTTTCTTCTGCCTAGAACGCTCGTCCCTCAAAAGTCCATGTGCCTTGCTTCCTCATCCATAAGGCCCAACCTTTAAATTAAAGTAACCTGCTTCATTTTATCCAGAAAGGACACATTTAAAAGTCTTTCTCCAATATCTCCTGAAGTACCCATTGGGATTCACGGAGGAAAACCTTAAGGAGTAGATGCATGCCCAGAATCCTGTTTCCCCTCAGGTTCTTCAGTTTCCTATCAGTTCACTGTCAGCCTCCACCAATTTACCAACCAGCATCCCTCTGCATCTACACCCTACCAAGTCAGCGTGTATGTCTTGTCTCTTTCTGCAGGCTCCATTCTCTTCTTAGATTTTGGGTCAGTTGGTTATCCTACAGAAAGCTCCTCCATGAGTTCCAGAAAATTCATAAATGTGTACCTTGACACACTTTTTAATTTTTGCATTGTAAGGATAGAAAGGATGCTCTTTCTACTGCCTGTGCCCCAGGAGGAAAGCCAGGGTCTTTGGGATCCCAGTGTGTGATGAATGACGTTCTATGATCACTGGCCCTGCCACGTTTCTCTGACTTTGCCTTCGCAGGTCCTCATATGCCCAGGACTGCCATGGCTCCTGAGCGAATCATGAAAATGGCAAGAATTAGATAAAAAGACACAAGCTGCCTCCCATACACAGAACTGGAAATTAAACTGTGCTGTCAATCAGATCCTGCAAGGACAAGCAGTAGGCACCCCTGAGGCCTTCCAATGGCAATTTTTCCAGTTACTATGTTGAAACAATGTTTTTCCATAATCTTCGTGGATATGCTGACCAATAACCTTGGCTCCATGTAGGACTCAAACTCTAGCCACAGGGCTTAGGTCTTATAACCATCTAAGCCCCTCTCCCAGGGTCTTGCTGCCGTCCTCCTGTCAGTGGTTACCATGCTGCTGTAATGAAACAGGTGCTTATGCTGTGGATAAGCTGTGCCTGACTTTGCCCTCTGTGCACCACCTGGAACCCCCAATGTACTTCACCTGTGGCAGAGGCTTTCAGTACGATGAACTGCCTTCATGATACCCATTCTTGGGATAGGTCTGTGGATTGCTCCGATAACCTTTGATATGGTTTGGCTGTGTCTTCACCCAAATCTCATCTTGAATTGTAGCTCCTATAATCCCCACATGTCATGAGAGGGACCCAGTGGGAGGCAACTGAATTATGGGGGTGGGTTTTTTCCTGTGCTATTCTCATGATAGTGAGTAAGTCTCATGAGATCTGATGGTTCCATAAAGGGCAGTTCCCCTGCACATACTCTCTTGCAGCTGTCATGTAAGACATGCCTTTTTTCCTCCTTCGCCTTCCACCATGACTGTGAGGCCTCCCAGCCATGTGAAACTGTCAGTCCGTTAAACCTCTTTTTTCTTTATAAATTACCCAGCCTCAGGTTTCCATAGCAGTGTGAGAACAGACTAATGCACCCTTATAGCAGTCAACTGTCACAGCCTCACTTGGTCTGCATCCATTCTCCCCCCTTGTTTCTACCTGAGCCCTGTACTGAGGTACGGGTAATGTTCTCTACTGAGCACCATGAATAAGCAGAAATGAGATTTGATTAGCAATCATTGCCTTATTCAAGAATTTCTCCCCAAATGTAAAGCTGGCCCTAGACCCACCACTATCTCCTGCAGTTAATGTAACCAGTGCTACTGGTTTACTTTCATATTAATGTTCATTTACCAGAAGGAAAGGAAGTTCTATACACTCCATAGTATACTATGTTTCTTGTCATATTTTAAAATACAACACTAATACATTTTTTGTTACTAGTTTCGCCTGAAGAATAAATGTGTTTAAAACTCAAACTGACTACGGCCACATTTATATCAGAAGGGAAGGTCAAAATTACTGTCATTGAGGAAAAAGCCACTGCCAGTTCTGCTATACTGGTAAAGAATCAATGGCCATTTTATTTAGCAAGATATTAACCAATTTTAGACAAAGGTAGGCATGAAGCCAAATAAGGAGTTGTCAGCTAAACAACTATGCATAAAATGTGAGAAAACCTGTATTTAAAGTGTAGCTAGAACTGGAGTAGGGTGAAGCTGCAAGAGACTGGAGCTTGCTACAAGGGTGACCTTGCAGCAAGAGAATTCTGTGATGGGATGGCTGGAGGACATTTAGGAACAGAAAATCTAAATTCAGTCTGAGGTTGTGTTGTGGTGATGTAACTGCAAACTGATCCCTGTTGCCTCCAAACATTCAATAAAGTCTGTTATACCTAAAAATGCCTTGTGTGTGCAATCTGCAGGAAAGTCTACGGGGAGAGGGAAGCCAGGTATGGGTCACTATGGAGGAAGAGGGAAGCAAATGGCAAGGGAGATCGCCACTTCAATGGGAACTGAAAGTCAAAGCCAGAGAGACTGTGAGAATACTACTTCTGAGGAATTTGCAAAAAAATCTTTGGTGGCCTGAATGCCCCACTGGATGTAGAATAGAGGGTTTTGTCAGTGTTTGGTGAATCCAAATGGAGAAGGGCTTGCAAGTCTTTACCTGGGATATATTTTTGCATGTGAATGGCTACCCCTTCCACAGGAGTGGTTGTGGTATAAGTTAATGTCATGGTGGCATAAAGACGTGAAGGGGTTAAAATACTGCTGCAAAGAACAGCTCTGGCATACTGAAGAATAAGTCAGGAAGCTGTTTTTAGAATCAAGAGAGTTCTAAGCTAACCAGCCATAATAAATTCTGTATTCGAAGTTAAGTGTCACGAAACAAGAATTAAGAAGATAGCTTGGCAGTTTTCTGTTTCCAAGATTTCAAAAACATTCCCATGATAAAGGAACAAATAATTAGAATGTGTCACGGCATTTTCCAGACACTCTTCCAAAGACCTGCTGCAACGGCAACAGGAAGCTTCTCTGAGAGGCAGTGTCGCACAGTGGTTACACGTGCAGGCTCGGGAGCCGATTTGCCCGAGTCCAAGTGCTAGCTCAGCCGTTTGCCAGCTGCGTGCTCCTCGGCATGTTGCTTATATTTGCTGTGATTCCATTTGCTTATCTATATGTGAGCAATAATAAACAGTTAGAAATTCACAGCAGCTTCTGGGAAGATGATATGAATTAATGCATGGGAAGCACTTAGACAGGCACCCAGCACCCAGGAAGCACTCGGCATGAGTCAGCATTCTTTTCATGAAAGAGTTATAAGCTCACTGAAAGTGCCCTAAAGCACTGCCCCAAGAACCAAGAATGACACTCCCACACTTAGGGAGAAAGATGAAGGTCACAGTTTTCACAGTTTTGGAGTCTTCCATGGAGATGAGAATCAACACAGAACAACTTTTAGAGTTTCTGCCTCTTCCTTATTAGCCTCTGAAAATACAGAAAACTCCACAAGTTTAACAACTGCACATGCTATAATACCATTTAGGTCAGAAAAATATACTCTGTTCCCTTAATGAAGACCCAGAGGTTAGAGCCAAGGAAGGCAATCAGCTGCTTCAGAACATGTGCTTCAAAGATGAACCTATGAATGCACGGGAAGCAGTCATGATGGTGGCAGATTAGATAAACAGACAAGGGTTTTCTCTAAATAGAGATTTTCACGAACAGTTGATGAAATGACAGTACACCAGGTAACAGGTCCAATTATGGCAAAATGGGAAATTAATGCTGTTCTTCAGGCATACAGTGTTTAGACCAGTGATTTATTTTTGTGAATTCTAATATGTATTTTTTTACTTTGATTTTGAAATACCTTTGAACAAGGTGACAAATATTATCTTGTTCAAGATGTAAGTGTGAATCCAAACACAAGCATACACACCAATTATGGCTTTGTAAAATCAAGTAATAAAAATCCGCCACAAATTGCTGGGGTTCATTTTTCAATAAAAACCAAATCCCTGCAAAACAAGAAAAATAATCAATACTGACAAGAATACATTGCCTAACCTGTGTGCTATAAAATCTCAAACAAAAGTACAGTAGTTAAGGTGAAAAATAATGTGTATCACCTTTATCATCTAAATGTGTCTAAATACTATGTTCCACATTCCCCAAAAACACTTACAAAGTGGAGGAATTTTTAAGATCCTTTTATTTATGTTAGCTGAGGCAAGAACTGAGATTCAAAAGCAGTTCTGTCTGAGTTCAAAGCCCGTCTTGTGCCCACTACACTAATATCCCAAGACACAGAGTCCTTAGCCTTCCTCAGGAACTGGTTATAGCTTATGGCATTTTTTTCTTTAATGATGCTCACTCTCAAGAAATGTTTCCTAATATTTAATCTAAATCCCTCTCTTCTCTTCCAGTTTAAACAATTCCTTTTATTTATATCCTCGATGGGGAGAGAGAACATTGGATAGTGTCCTCCTTAATAACAGCTCTTTAACAATTATTAAATTGCTTCTACTCCAGGCTAAATGCATCCAACTCCTTTAACCTTTTGTTAAAGGCCCAAATTTCTAACCTATTGATAATTGCATTTGCTCTTCTCTGGACCTTTTCCAAGCTCTGGATGTTGCCTCAAAATGCATATATATATATATATATATATTCACTCCTCTTATCATGAAGAGCCCATGCCAAGTAAAGCTGAAATAATCCTTCCCTGTTCTTTCATATGAGAAAGACAAAAAAAGATTCTTAATTTTAATAAAAGCTTTATTTTGTTAGGATATTTGTTAGCAATTTACAATCCCTTATCATTACAGATTTCTTTTTATGACACTCTTTCCTAGTCCAGCTTGTGCCCAATGTAGTGTGTTTATTAGCAACAATTATAACTACCTTGAAATTACTCTCCAAAAGCATGCCAATTGCTTTGATTCCTAGAGGGATAGCAGCCTGTGCTGATAGGGATTGAGTTGTTAAACAAGAAAGTTTATGTAAGGCCCCAACACCAAGGATCCTGGCAGTAGCTAGGAGAAACAGAGCATTATGACAGAGCATGCATGTGACAGCATCAGTATCTTCTTACAGCAGGGGCATGTAAGGAGTAGATAGCATAGAAAGGGATCAGGTTGTCTTGTTTTTCTGATGTTGTATCCCTGGCACTTCTCTTTGTGTTTGTGTCTGAGTATCTCGCTCCACTTTCTCAATTTATGTCCATATTGCTTCTTGTATTGCTCTTTTAATTCACCCCAGACTGAACTTGATCTCTATCTTCTTTGACATTAGCAATCCCATAGAAAGTTGCAGGAAGGCAGGTAAGAATACCCAGGTCCAATAAAGGCTTAAAGGGAGCACTCTCTTCACTAGTCAACAAAACACTCATTCAGTGAAATGCTGCTGGCAGGTCAGAACCTACTTCCTATAGACATCACTGGAAAGAACCTGTGTTCCTGTCCCATGTGAAAAGATATATATATATATACATATATATATATATATTTTTTTTTTTTTTTTTTTGAGGCAGGATCCTGCCCTGTCACCCAGGTAGGAATGCAGTGACACGATCATGGCTCAGTACATCCTTGAAGTCCTGAACTCAAGTGATCCTCCAACCTCAGCCTTCTGAGTAGCTAGGATTACAAATTCATGCCACCACACGCTGCTAATTTTTAAAATTTTTTATAGAGATGAGGTCTTGCTACATTATCCAGGCTGGTTGCAAACTCCTGGCCTAATGCAATCCTTCCACCTTGACCTCCCAAAGCACAGGGATTACAAGCATGAGACCCTGCACTTAATCCACGTGAGATCCTAACCTCACCCAACTCATCTTTTGCTACGGGGTAGATACTAAGACTTTAATTGCTCATGCATGCAAAAGAACTGCTTGATCCTATACTTCCATAACCCACAACTACTGTGATGAGTGCTGCCGTGAAATGTCTCTGACACTCTTTGAAAATCTCCATATTCATAGGAGAACAAAGAAAGGAACAGCAGAAATAGCTGTGAATACATTCTCCATTCTTGGGCAGGACCAGTCTATATATGTGATTTTCAGGCAGGCACTTCCTGCCTGAAAATGTCCTCTTGAATGCTAGCAGAAATAGCTGTGAATACATTCTCCATTCTTGGGCAGGACAGCATATGTGATTTTTAGGCAGGCACTTCCTGCCTGAAAATGTCCTCTTGAATGTTAGAAACAAGTGGAAAAGGAGGTAATTAGAGTCGGGAAAAGTAAAGAGATTGGTGAAGCAGGAATAGATTTTTTATATTACAGCCATGGAAAAGGTAAGGAAAATAGTATCAGGTATGATCAGGCTTGTCTGTATATAAAGAAACTCCAAATATGTGGTTTACACAAGACAGGTTTGTTTCCTCCTCAGCTAAAGGAAGTAGAGATGTAAGCATTTGTTATGAATGTTTGTATCCCTCCAAAATGTAAAAGTTGAAATCCTAACCCCCAATGTAATGGTATTTGGAAGTAGGGCCTTTGAGGAGTAGTTAGGTCAGAAGGGTACAGCCCTTATGAATGGGATTAGTGTCCTTATAAAAGAAACCCCAGAGAACTCACTCTCCTTCTACTGTTAGGACACAGGGCAAACACGGTCATCACATCTAAGAAGCGGGAAACGGCCCTCACTGGACACCAAATCTGCCAGCATCTTGATCTTGGACTTCTTAGCCTCCGGAACTGTGAAAAGTAATTTTCTTTTGCTTAAACCACCCAATCTTAGCCTGAACTGACTAAAACATATATATGCTGCTATAGCAGGTCCAAAGTCATCAGGAACTCTAGAGCCTATCTTTCTACATAGCTTCTATCTGCCAGGCCTAAGGTGTCTATAGTGCTTCAGATATTACATTCCAAGTAAAAAAAAGGAGGAAGAAGGGAAAGGCCAAAAAGTTTTCCCTCTCAGCTGTGTCAGTCTGCTTCACATAGCCTTCCTGAAAACCCACCCAAGGACTTCTACCTAATCTCATTGACCACTCATGGGAAGCTAGGAAATAACAGTGTTTATCTGGGCACATTTCCAAGTGGAAAAAAATCAGGTTTCTAGGAGTAAATGGAGGCTGGATATAGAGTAGGCAACTAGCAGCTTCTATGATAAAAACTAAGATAAAATATTTTTGGTCTTGGCTTTTAAATCCAGCATGTTTTTTGAAAGTAGGAAGGGAATACAGTTTTTTAAAGTAGTAAGGGAATGCACTACTATTTCCCTAATTTGACACTTCCCCATGGGAGTAGAGATACGTGAATGAAAATGAAACAGAATATTTAAATTAGCTGCATGAAAATTTATCACTCACATCTTCTAAATTATTTTAAAGTTTAAAATGAAAGGAAATCTTGATTACGGGGGTAAAAGAACAACTTTATTATATCAGAGGGAGCTATTCAAACTGAAATGTAGAGCTTTGTTTTGAAAACAAAAGCCATCCATTAGAGGGGGAGTTAGTTCAACAAAAGAAAGAATGAAACCAGTAAACATCTGCAATTTCACATGATGAGGGGAACAACATAGAAAGCTCAGTTATTTTCAGCAACAGACAAAAGAAAAAGTGAAAGCAGAAGTGGGCCTAAGACTTGTCACTCTTGCTGCCACAGGGCATACCAATCATCCACTCTGTGTGGACACATCTGGTGGAAAGGGAGACCCTCCATATTTCACTCAGTTCTGCTTATGCTTCCTGAGACCCTCCAAATAGAAAAATTATGTTATGTGTTTTGACAAGGGGCTTTCTTTTTTGCAAAGGTATAGAATAGTCTTACCAAGGAAGACAGCACATATTAACAGATCGTGTTTATGATGAAGAATAAAAGCCCTTCAACTCAAGGCTATGTCAGGAAAGCGGGGATGTACGGTAGCCTTAATAAATCTGGATTGAACTTTACAATCAGGAACTAAGGACTCTACCTGAGACTTACTATTCTGCAAATGACATCAAAACCACACATCCACGTCTTATATCTGGTCTGAGGAAAACCTGGCATCAGGCAAGAGACAGGCATCAACAGGAGGTCAAAGACCTCCTCTTATTTCCTCATTACCTTCTCACCTCAATAATAAAGTTCCATTGAGTGTTCTACAACTGTATAGTTATGTTTGGGAAGCAATGGCATACACAAAGCCTTCTCAAAGTTATAATGCATTCAGCAACAAAAAAACTTTAAGTATTCTTGCTGGGATGATCCTCCAGATCATGTGCATATGGGCAGAAAGCATGAGCTTTGGAGTCAGAAATACTTGGTTGGGAATTAAGACCCATGATTCACTGGGCAAGAGTTAACACTGGAAAAACAATTATCTTTTTCACATGTAAAACTGGGGAACTAGTTCTTTACTACAGTGTTGCAATGATTCAATGAGATGATACAGAGCAAGCACCTGGCACTTAGCAGGTAATCAACAAGTGTTAGTTAGAATCTCTCCCTCTCTCCCACCTCCCCAGCCCTCTTTCCTACTCTCAACAAATCACTGTTTTGGGATTTAGGTTCACATATTTAGCAAAATTTGATCATATTATTATGAAGTTAAAGGAGAATACCAATCATATCACAAACATGGATAAAACCTTTTGCTCCTTCACAGTGTAACAGTCATAGACCTCCAAGAAACAGCTGGCCTGATATGATTTTAGGCAACGACTCTGGGATGGTGCAGAAGTATGTGAACACTACCAGCTTCAATCAGCTGAGCAGTCTCCCAGATATCATTCAGCAGTCTTCCTCCTATACTCAGTCCTTTGCTCCAGGACTAGGAGACAACTCATGAAAATTGCCCGTTTCATTCATCAGCTCAAAGTTGAAGTTATGAGGTAAGGCCATTTTGGAATATTGGAAAAGAGATACAGGGGGAGACTGAAAGTAAACAGGAATTTTCCATACCAATGACTTAATATAGGAAATAGTGACAATCTTCTGGGAAAATTTGCTTAGAAATCATTTAATATATTTGGATATAGACACAGAAATACTGATGTTGTTGTTTTAAGAGCTTATATTTCAAAATGAAATGTAAAGCCCTTAAATGCATCTTGTTGTTAATGCTTGTGAATTATTGAACAGGAAAGATACACGTTCTGTGTGAAATTCTCATTTCTTCAATGCTAAGAAGTGAGTACTAGAGAAAGCTTCACATCTACATGACAAATTCATTGCTAAATTCTGTTTTTCAGACACTGGAGTTCTGATTTGTTTACCTTTAAATACTTTATTTGTACAAATAAAGTTTTTTTAGAGTAAATGCAAGAGAAGGGTACAGAATTAAATAGCCAAATTCTGAAATAAGATTGAAGTACCCATTAAAATATTTCCTTGTTAACTCACATTTAATGACTGGGAAATCCTTTGCTTATTACTATGCTATGCAAATCAACATGCAGAAAAAGCATTAAAACAATTTAGAGCACTGCACCGCAATTCATAGTTATTTATTTTGACAATTCCAGTTGTTTTAATTATTCATTATAGTACTTTATGGCAGAGTGTAAACATGCTGCAGTTTTTTTTGGGGGGGGGTGGTTGGTAAGCTTAAAAGTCTATGTACTGCAATACTTCAAGAGTGCTTTTTTCCTCCCACTAAATGTTTTGTACAACCAGGAAAGAGACTGCCTTTTCAGAAAACTTTCAAGGTTATTTAGTGACACAGTAGAATAAATTATGTTCTACTCTTCACCTACTTCTACAATCTGGAGATTTTAAAGAAAAGTAAAACTATTTTTTAAAGAAAATCTCTGAAAAAAAATATTGTGAGCTTTGCTTAATGAAATTCTTGAGGTCATGTTTTTAGCATTGCAAGGCATCTGTTTGAAGGAAACAAAGGAAAGAAAACCACGATTATCAAGTAATCAAAGAAAGATTTTAGGAAATACTAAATTTTCTCTTTAAAGTCTACTTGTTGAACGTAAATAACATAGAGAGGAAGGCTTAAACCTACAGATATTGTTCTTCCCCAAAATGATATGAAGGGAAAGAATGTGGACAATAGACAATAAAGACTTAGAGATCAAAGATAATTAGATATCACCAAAGACACCTGCACCTACCACACTCAAGAACAGCGTTTATGGATTGCTGCCTTCTGATGGGGGATGAGGAAGAGACATGGAAGTTAAACTCCTCTCTACTTTTACTCAGCCAGCAAAGGTTTTCAATAGATAGTCCCTAGACACAGCAGTGCAGTGTTTCTGCATCTGTTCACACTTTAGGATACTAGATATTTCTTCAGCAAGAAGGCACTGACTCTTTAAAAGAGCAACTTTATGTCTGCTATAAGAAAGCAACTTTATGTCTGCATTTTAGAAAGTATGGTATTTAATAGAAGGTTCATACCCTTCATATAACAAATACTGTAATGTGCCACTAGAAATGAACAGCAGGAAGGGGAAACATTTTTCTTCCTGCTATATAGGCTAGAGGGCACTGTAGTATAATCTTAGTAGAGATGTCTTCAACCTTTCTATAACCCAGACTTTTGCACATCAGTTATTGAACAAATATTTCAAACCCCTGCATGGTGGTGCTGCCCTGCCCACTGGCCAAGAACTGCCTGGAAAAATGGAAGTAATGAAAGTATTAATGAATCCAAATGGTAAGGAGTAAGAATCACAGAGGAAAAAATCAATTGATCTGAGAGTTGGCTGATGGTGTGTTCCATTATGAATTAAAACAATAAAGGTTAGAAATGTGTATGAAATTCTGGGAATTTACATTCTGAGACTGTGTCTAAAAGATATATCTAATTAGGAAGTTCATCATATGTTAGTTCTTTGCTTATGAAAGCCTCATTCCTTTAAATAGAAAGCTTGTTAAAATGTAAGACAGGTTTTTGTCTTTTTAATGATAAAGCAAAAAAGAGTTTAAAAGATGGGCTACTTCTGCAGTGCTGCAGTCTCCTCAACAAAGGAGATTTCACCATTCCGAGTCCTTAGATTCAAGAAATGTTGCAGAGTCTCTATGCGTGTTGACGCTGAAAAAGCATTTGTGATATCTCACAAAGTGGACAGCATTTGGGTATTCGGTAAACATTTTCAAAATTCCAATACATATACACAAATGGAGGCTCTTTGTGTTTCCTTTTTTATTTAAATTCTAGTTGAAATTGCCCCATCCAGTTACCCATTACTATATGTTGAAGGAACATGAATGTGGCAAGTTGCCTGGTTCTTGCATTATAGAAATGTTCACTATAGGAAACCTCTGCTCCAAGCTCCACACTTTCCATATGTGGATGTTTGTGTTTGTGAGGTGTGAGTGTCTAGCACCTAGATACAGAGACGAGAGATGCCATGGAATTGCATAGGTCAGTAGTTGTGCAAGGCAGACAGCCCTAGGAGAGGATACTGAGAGGGACTTTTCTTTGCTATGATAATCTTAACTCTGTTGTTAGGAGTACATAGATTATGAGGGCAAATGACAATTCAGGTATGATTGAAATAAAGTATTCTGTGTTTTCAATAGAAAATAATTGTTAAAAAAAAAAAAAGGTTTTATGAGCAAGAGGAAAAGAACTACACATCAACCCAAATTTATATAAAGGATTCAACCTTTAAAAAACCTTTCTCGAATTTTCAGCTGATTAGAAGGTCTTATTATAGCTCTTATTAATTACATGTGTTATTATATAGTCATTTTAAAGTGACAGACTAAGTTTAGAATGCTCTTGGCAATGTTCAGTGAGGATTTCACAAGGATTTCTCAGGTTTTTAAATGATTTTTTCAACTTTTGCAAATTGTCCTAATAAAAGCTATAGTGTTTTCTATTTCAAACACAAAGTAACAGGAAAAATATATCCTCGCTTATCTTTAAGACATTTTAGAGGAACATTTTCTGCACAAAATTTCTCAAAGAGATGCTATTAGTAAAAAGGTAGTCAGTTCTCAATGTGTAAAACAAAAAAAGGGATGTATTAAAACATAAGAAAAAAGATGCTCAATTGAAAATCTGACTGGACTATCTAGGCATGAAAATATTAATAAAAATTTTAATTTCAAAGGTAAAACTTGTACCATTTAAAATCAAGGTAGAGCCGGGTATAATGGTTCATACCTATAATCCCAGAACTTTGGGAGCCTGGGGTAGGAGGATTGCTTGAGTCCAGGCTTGAGGCCAGGAATTCAAGACCAGCCTTGGCAACATAGCAAGATCTCATCTCAAAAAAAAAAAAAAGTTAGCTGGGCATGGTGGTGCACGACCAGCTACTTGACATAGCTGAGCCTGGGAAGTCAAGGCTGCAGTGAGTTGTGATTGAACCACTGCACAGAGAACCTAGGCAACAGAGTGAGAACCTGTCTCAAAAAAAATAAAATGAGGTAGAAAAGAGACCAGATTTCCCATTTTCTCTAATTATTTTATATCTCTTCCTTATTACCCTCAGTACTGATGAAAGCAAGTTACCAATATACAGGATGTATGTAGTTCAGCATCATTGCCACAGAAGGCAGGATACTAACCTCTCAAGCATATGCACTCTGGGACATATGCACTCTGGGACTAAAGGAGCCAAGCTGTTGCTAGGTAAGGCCAGAACAGGAAGGTGCAAACATAGATTGCAAATAACCAAAATGGAAGCAAGCGAGGGTAAATTACTTTGGTGTTTATTGAGCACCTACTAGACTGGACACTGTTAGGTGTTAGAAATCTATATTCTTAAGACATACTTTGTCTATAGAAGGCTCCTAGTTGACTTTTCTTTTTAACATATTATTTTAAAATAATTTTAAACCTTGAGAAAAATTTTGAAAATTATAGAAAAAGTTCCCATATACTTTTCCCCTAGCTAGCCTTAATGTCAGTATCTTAAATAACCTTCAAATCAATGATCAAAACTAAGGAATTGACCTTGGTACAATTCTATTAACAAAACTACAAACTTTGTTTCATCAATTTTTCTACTACAGTCTTTCTGTTCCAGGATTCAATCCAGGATCCTACATTGCATTTAGTCATCATGTCTAATCACCTCCATTCTGGGACCATTCCTCAGTCTTTCCTTGTCTTTCAAAATCTTGTCATTTTTGCTAGTTGACTTTTAAACAATCATGATGGAATATATAAGTTCTATGAGAAAAGTACATTTTTGCTAGTGGGGAGGAGAATTTTAAAGAAAGATGACATTTGAACTGGATCAGGGAAAATTAAGTAAGATTTTGCCAATTTAGTACTTTTATCTTATCTGTTCAATTCAACATTACTTACAGTAATAGAACATTAAACATTGGAAATATAGCCTTGAACAAGACGGAAATGGCCTCTGCTCATATGTATTTCATGAATATTGAGAAGCCACTGATAGGTACATTAAGCATAACAAAGAAGAGATAAGAAGGACTGAGTAACATTCAGCAAATGAATCTCACCTTACTTAAAGGGCCAGGAGAGGTTCCCTGGAGGAAATGAAGGCAAGCTGAGATCTGTGTGGTGACCAGGGGTTAGTCAGGTAAACAGAGGAGCAAAAGTGTTCCAGGAAGAGGGGGGGTCAGCATTCCAAAGGCATGGGGTCAGCAGTACTTGTCATATTCCAGTAATTTGAAATGCTGTACCACTGAGACAGACGATAGAAGGGGGTAGTGTGAAGAAAGACTAGACGAGGTTGGAAAGAGAGGAACTGCCAGGTGCAAATATGATGAGAGACTTCAAATAACAACAAAGAAAGCAGATAAAACAAGTAGAAAAGTAAAACAGAAGGAGATTCCTACATCAATTGCACAACAACAAGTTCCATTCATTTTCTGAATTATTTGAGGGGAGGGTGGCTGGAAAAAGGACTAGGGTTCATGCCAATCTAAGAAGATATGCAAAGTGACAAGAAGTGTTGGATTGCCTTCCAAGATGACAGAGATTAGGGCATTAGCAAAATTGGGGTACCCAAAGTGAAAAAAAAATTAATAAAGGTATTATTTTTCCAAAGAAGCATCAGCATCATGGAAATTTTAAGAACTTTGTTAAACTTCCTTAAATTTATTTTAATGACTCCATATCGTTTTTATCTTGAAGTACATCAAATGGAAGACATGATTTCCATTTTTATGGCTTCAAAATGTCCTAGTCTTGGCTGGAAATACAGATGCTGATGACGTTCCATCTCAAAACCAACAAGATGAGATGAATATGGGAGTGCAGAACACAGCTTGGCAGAAGGGCAGAAGACCAAGCAGGGTGTGGGTGGCAGGCTGGAAGCCAGTGAAGATCTGACGCAGGCCTTGTCAGAGAACAGCAAAAAGTCCAGGAAAGGCTCCGTCACAGAAATCAAGGAAGGAGAGAATTTCAAGAAGGAGGCACCCCTTTCCACAGAGAGGTGAAAAAGAATGAGTTCTGAAAATGATTCATGTAAAATCTGGCCCTTAACGGGTTAGCTGTCATGGGTGACCTTTGTTAGAATGGTTTCAGAATGGTAATGGGGTAGACACTGTATTAAAATAAGTTAAGGAACAAATAGGATCTGAAGAAATAGTGTTGCATATTGAACACCCTCTTCCAGACAGCTTGTCTATGAGGAGTGAGATCAGAGTGTATGGTATACAGGATGTAGAAGACATTTTAATGAAGGATGTTATATTCCTAGACCAGGGGGAAGGAGTGATATGGAGCCTTTTGCTGGAAGAGGTCTATATATCTTCAGGGATACTCTTTTGATGACGGTAGCTGCAATAATTTTTAGCCATAAAAATATCTTCATTGCAGACCTAAGAGTAGTGGAAACAAGATGTCTGCCTTGAGAATGACCACCTTGAACTTCTGATCTGAAAATAACCCTTGGATTTAAGAGGAGCAAGGGAAGCCTGAACTGCCACCAAGACTGCCTCAGACATAGTAACTCTATCCCTCAATGGAGGAGCTTAACCTTTATACTGCACCCAGCACTAAACACCTCTTTCTTCCTTTTCTGCACATTCCTCAATATTTTTGTCATTATGCTCTCTTTATGTTTGTGCTAATACAATTTGTTACTTAAATTTTTCTTGCTGATTCACTCTGTTTTTAGTCTTTTTAAAAATCTCATTCCTTTTCTCTATCCTTGTTGTCATTCATTGTCTTTGTTTTATTATTTTGCCATGTTGGTACATTATGATACATTAGCTCCTAGTGACATAAGCTCCTGGTATTTTCCTCAACTCTTTCTCAAATGGCCTCTTTCACACCAGCCATCATATACTTCCAATGTTCTCTAGGAAGAATGAGAGAAGGTCACATGCCAAAGACTGAGCAATGCAGGTGGAGCAGAGAGCTTGGGGTGAATGCTAAATTCAGGATGGTTCAAACAAATAGGTTATTTACCTGTTCAAGACTGATAAGGGTTTTGAAAATCATTCCATATGCAAAACTAGTTTCAACCAATATCCTGTTTATAGAACATTTCAACAAAGATGTTTTCATTATCAGGTCACATGGTCAGTTTAAGGCTTCTTCCCTGACCTTGCTGCCTTCACACTCTACTCTGTTACTTCTTTCCTACTTATAGCCAATTAGAATTTGCCAAGTGGCTACAGAATGTGCTCATGATTCTTACAAGTAATTATATGAAAGCCACTATAATGGAGGTAGAGACAGGGTGTGTGAGAACAAGGTTTAAATGATTTTCTAAAACATCGTTTGGCTCCTTTCCTTTCTCTTTAGCCCCTCCCCTATCTTCTCTTTCTCTTTACCCTGGCTATTTCTCTTCTAATATATCTCAAATATCATCTTTAGTTAACAGGCTGAACACAGTAAAAGAGTTCCAAGTTACTGCCATCATAACGTCAAATCTACTGAAAACTCAATCAAAGGCTTTTCGTGCCATTTTGGATAGCATCCAAAATATGTCATCCCCACAACTTAAGTTTTTTATCTCATCTAAGCAAATTATAATCAATCACAATACTCTTCTCTCTCTGGTCAGTGCATTTAATCAGTCTTCCTTTAATGGGCTTTCAAGGTTGAAGAGCACTATCACTAGGATGACTACACGGGTAGTACATGCAATTCCAGACACAAAAGCACATGAAATATGAATTGCCCTTATTTGGAAGCAAGATTTAGGCTCGGGACACGTCTCTTTCTGGCTTTCATTATTCTCCTTCCCTCTGTCTTTCTGGCCAGTTTAATGACTACTTCATTGTTAGCCTTTCTCCCCAGTTCTCATTCTCTCTTTGCCTAAGTACAAAAGATGAAGCAAGGCTGAGGGTGTATATCTCTCTTCAGGGTCGGGCCTTCCATTTGATTTCTTCTCCTGGACTCTATAAAATGTAATTCCACATTTGGGTAATGACCATGGGCTTGCAAACCTCCCAGTTTACCCATAGTCAGGGCCAGGAGCCAGGACACTGAAGCTATGGTATGACCACCCAAACTGTATTGAAGTCAAAAGGCTGCAGCAGAAATCTTTAAGCAAGAGCTGCAGAATATGTCAGTCATACAACCTTTCCAGCTTAAGAACCTATGAAGTTGGGTCTGGGGCTGAATGTAAGCACAGGCCCCTCCTATTTAGCACATCTTCTCTTAACCTCAAAAATATTTTAAGAACAAGGAAAAGAAACAGTGAGTTTGAAAATGAAACCCAGAAAACTTGAAGAGATTAAGAATCAAAAAATTAGAAATCAAAAAGCAAATCAAAAACGTTTTCTATGCTTGACTTTGTAGACCAGTGATTCTGAAACTATGTCCCTAGGAGTTCTTCAAAGGTGCTTCAAGGACTCAAAGGGTAGGTCCCCAGGCCCTAGAATTCCACTTAACTAGAACAGCTCCTCCTTTATCACTTCTACATACTGGATCTCCAGGTCAGACTTCAATTTGAAGGACAGGTTCTGCAACATAAAGAAAACATTTTTCAACCATTATTTAAACTGCACCTACACATACCTTCATCTATTCAATAAACATTTATTGAGCACCTACTACATGCCAAGCATTGTGCTAGTGGATGGAAATACAAAAATAAGTAATATACGATTGCTACCCTCAAGGGGTTCTTCCTGGAGATGGGTAGATAGCAAATGATGCAAAACTCAGAGCATAGTGATTTATCAGGTGCTATAATGGGGGAGAAACCAAGAGTTTTGAGGTCACAGAAAATAGTTGTTTTAACATCTGGAAACTGGCTTTGAAACTCTGATTAAATATATCCACTGGTGGGAAATTCTACAAAATGGTTGATTCTGCTTTTACACTTAAAACTCTTAGAAACATTTTTAAATGGCTGAAATCTATGTTCTGAGGGCTTCAACCCATTGGCTCTAGTTTCATTGCAAAGTATACACAGAGTCAGTCCACTAACCCTTTCCACAAAATTGCCTTTTAAGATTAGAGTTCAGTCATCATTCTTTTCCCCTGGCATTCTACTCTCTAGGCATACAGCTTTTGTTTATAATTATTATATCATGGCTTCATATAACTAAGAAAAAAAGCAAGTGCATTTGGAAGAAAGGTTTGAAGAAATGATTCCTTCTATGTCCGAACTTTACCTGGGATAATTATAAAAGCAGTCCTGGTGCTGTCCTGGAATCAAGAAAACAGTATGTAGATGGAATCAAAGATAATAAAATGTGACCACAGACCATTACAGCTCATTTTTCTTCATTCATTATCATGCAAAATTGATGAAAATATAGACGGTGTCCAAAAACATACAAGAAGATATATAAAAATGGTTTACTGATGTTACACTGTTGGTATGTTCAATGAGTCATCCCTCATTAACAATGCATAGTTCAATCCACTGAGCAACACTGGAGTGAACACAGTGTGTGACCAGCTGCCATCAATTCCTGGCACCAGCATCTGAGATATGCTGCCTACAATAACTATATCTCTGGTTTTCACTGAATAAACTTGCTTTTTCTCTTTTCTTTTTTTTTTTTGAGACAGAGTCTTGCTCTGTCACCCAGGCTGGAGTGTAGTGGTGTGATCTTGGCTTACTGCAACCTCCGCCTCCTGGGTTTAAGCAATTCTCCTGTCAAAGCCTCCCAAGTAGCTAGGATTACAGGTGCCCACCATAACACCTGACTAATTTTTGTATTTTTTTTTAGTAGAGACAGGGTTTCACCATGTTGGCCAGGCTGGTCTCAAACTCCTGACCTCAAGCGATCCGCCAGCCTCAGCCTCCCAAAGTGCTCGGATTATAGACGTGAATCACAAGGCCCAGCCATAAACCTGCATCTTTAGCTTACTCTAGAAGAAGTAATAAAGGAAAAGCAATCTGTATTTTTTAAGTAAAGTAACATTACCTACATCTCTAGATTTCATAGCCAGCATCTATTTTTCATTAAATTTTACTTTGTAATTATTAAAACTTTTAAAAAATGATCATGCTTAAATAACATTTCAAAATGTTGGCATGCTTAATTTCATAATTACATGAGTATTTCTTTTTTAACCCATAATTTCTATGTGCAGATTAAGAAGCTAATAATGGATTAAGAAGCTCTAAAGGCCAGTATAAAATCTAACACACATATAACTTTATATCAAAGAAAAAAATATATCCATTAAAATGGTTTTAAGATGAATTTCCTGGACACAGGCTTTGCATACGAAGTGTTTCACTTTCAATATAAAATTTAAATACCAAGGGTATTGAAGAAATATAGAAGCCTGTTTTCTAAAAAAAAAAAAAAAAAAAGGTGACCGTATTACTATGATATATCATGTATATTAAATGTGACTTTTATCTTCCTGGCAGCCTAGGCAAAAAGAAAAAACATGAAAAATACTTAATTATATTTGATACATGTCTGATAAGATAAAATACTAATTTTTTAGGCAAAACAAATATTTTTATTACTATATTTCAAACAGACTTTATCAAGAAATATTAATAAGGGGAATTTAAATAACACACATTTTAGCAATATGTCTGCAACAAAAATATGCAATAGAAGACTGAAAATGAATCCTAACAATGTTATGTATTACTTATATCTTCAATAAAATGTAAGGGAATAGCATTAATATCATTTAGTGAGGGTATTTTTGTGAGGGCTACAACTGAAGGAGATAAGAAATATAGCTCTCTCATGAACTGTGATCATTAATTTATAAGCAGAACTTAAATTAATAGAAAAGACACAACTACTATTTTCTTTCTCTCCTCAGTTGTGGCTGTTATAGGATATAGATGGAAGTTACCTCAAATTTTAAACTCTAATGAAAAAAACCCATGATGCAGGTACCACATGTTCATGCCCAAAAGAACTTCAAGTACCAAACATGAAAGTACAAAATGAACACTCCATTACAGAAGCTGAAAAACTGTCTACAGTCTTCACCTGGGTAAGAGGTTGCCACACAAGTCAGCCACCACAGCATCTAGGGCAAAATTTGGCCTCAAAAAGCAGCTTTGTATCTGCTTTAGTACCTGAAGCAAATGCTTGTTTGAAACCCCAAAATGCCATACCGAATAATGCTGGCTCTCCATGGATTTCTTTACTCCAAAACTTCTCAGAGCTTGTAATTAGCTCACATGCAATGTGGACCTCCCAAAGTGTGCAGAAAATGTGTAGTAAACGTATCTAATCACAACGTCCCCATTTGTTGAAGCATTTTGCAAGATTAGTGTCTTATGGAATATAGTTTAGAAAATACCACCAGAGATGATACAAGCCTGAATATCTTAGCAACAGGTATCACAACCTCGGAAAAAACAACAACAAAAAAAAAAACCTCAGTGATGTTCCAGCAAAACATCTGGTTTCAGCAGCAATAACACTTCAAAGATCTTCCAAGTGAAATTAACCTTAAAACATTCTCCCACACATGCAACTAAATGAACTAGGCTACAGGAAGGCATTGTTTGTCATTGTTTGAGAATTATTTTGTTATTTTGCCATACTTTATTTTAAGCTGCTCTTTAAAATGATAATGTAACAACATGATCAGCTGTTTCCTGGAGCTGAAGATAGAAATTCAATGTCTTCAGCCTAAAGAGGAATGCTTTTCTATTCAATTATACCAGGAAGTCAATCAAGCCATAAATCTGAAAGTTCTAACTTAAGATAAATGAAAATAGAAAGGCATTTAAATATTATACTGTTTATATCATTTAATGTTGAAAATAATCTGTTAGTAGATAATTTCTTTTCATTCCTGTTATCAAAGAAGTATTCAAATACTGATTTTGAAGTATCATCACTAGCCTGTACTCGATAATGACAATAGCCAATAATTACTGCACTATGTGTAATAGTATACTCTTGTGAAAGTCATTAAATTCTTATAACAATCCTATGAGATCAGAATTACACTATCCCTGTTTAACCCATGAGGGATGTTCTATAGACTATGGACGGATACTATAAGAAATAAGGAGACATTTTCTTTCTCTCTAAATTTCAACCACTTTCTTACTGTGCAAATAGCAAATTCTGGGAAGGTAATTGTTTTTAATTTTACCTAAGATCTGTAACTCAAATGACTGTGGTAGGCACACAATCAATAATGCCAGCCCCAGTAATAAGAGAAATTCTTCCAGGTTTGCTACCTATTTTGTTGTTGTTAACAATATAGGTAAAGTTTATAAATACTCTTCAGTTGGGCATTTACATCTTTTTTTCATTCAGGTTGTCTAAAAAAACATGTAATGGATATGAATCGTGCTATTGCAAATTTCACTTGCATCATCATGTTTTCTGCTTCATTTTGCTAATCATAACCATGATGCAGATATTACCATAATTAAAAACAGCCAAAACATTGACTAGCACATCAGTAATGACTACAGTGGATTAGCCATTCCTGGTATGTTAGTTTCAATTCTACCTCATTCTCTGAAGTTTTAAGACAGCACATCAGAAAAAAATAAGCATTATTATAGGGATACATGTGAATTTACTTTAAACTACATAAAAAATAAAAAACTGGCCCTTAGCTTTCCCCATTCAGCATTTCCCTGGTGAGGGGTTTGATGGTTCAGAGTACATAAAGTTTTCAAGATCAAGAATCCAAAACCTGAAAACCAAAGTGTCTGCACATACCTTGGCAGAAGAAAAACAAATATCAAGATACTGCAGATGAGTCTAATCAGGGAGCTGAATTAAATCAGACTAAGCCAGGCATGGTGGTGCATTCCTAGAGCCAGCTACCCCAGGCTGAAGCAAGAGAATCGCTTGAGTCCAGCATGGACAACACAGAGTAACCCCGTTTCCTAAAAAACAAAAAAGACTAAGCCCCAGAAAGCCACAGCTTCTCTATTTTATGAGACATAAACCTTGTCTCTGGATGGCTCAGGTGTGTGTCTCCCAATTTACCTGATCTTGAGGAAACTGACTTCATAAAATCACAGTCTTCTGCAGACAAAGACCACATATTGGACAGAAAGTCCAAAGAAAACTTCACAGACTGGAATCTTCCTTTTGAGGTGCCCATTCTGACATGTTCCACATGAAGAGTTTTAACTACTAAAAGGAATAAATGTCCCAGAGAATTCACTAAGTGAGGAAAATGTTGTCATTTTCTTTCTAGTAAATGCCAACCTGTTTGGTAAATGCCTATTAATTGGAGTAACACCATGAGAGTTAGCCTGACTTAATTGCCTCTGTATCTTGGGGTGGTAGTGGAAAAGTCTGTAGGCTTCCCAGACAAAGCCATCTGGAGATGGGGGAGATAGCTGTCTAGACAAAGAGCCAGCTAGCTTTAGAAAAGAAGGGTGTATCGTGACAAAGGCGAGTGAGACGGAAATGGTGGAATCACACACAGAGTGTGTTCTCAGCAGGCATCAGACGTGGGTGGGAATCAAGCAGAGTGACGGAATGGACACTGCTGTCTGTCATCAGCCACTGCAAATTCCAGACCTGGCACAGATCTCCCAACTGTGCAGCTTCTGCATGTGAGGCTTTCCATTGAGAAGAATGATATTAAACAGGGTGGGGCGTATGTCTTGCATGCTGCGTAATGAACTTGTGAGGGCTGAAGCCTGATTTTTCAGGATTGCTTTCAGGATTACTTCCTGCTGCTGCCTAAACAAATCTAATGAGTGACAGCCAGACACTGAGTTAGACATTGAGGATGAGACCAGGAAGAAAATATAGTTTTCCCTTCAGGCTGCTGAGCACCTATTAACACTCAGTCAAAGCTGGAAGCAAAGGGAGAGGAAGTGCGTTCAGAATATTCTTCTCACAGGAGTCCTTTGTGAGAAACTGATCATGCCAGAAGGCACGTGGCAGGTCCTTGAAAGGGACTGGAGCACGCTTTTGTTGGGAGCAAGGGTGAGTGGGCTACTGGCACTCTGGGCATGTGCATGCATACATGTGTGTGCACACAGAGAATGGTGCATATTGTGGAACCTATGGGTCCTAAGTATGCCCACCTCTGCCCTAAATATAAAATGATTGTATCAGAAAACCTAATAAAAAGGAAAATGGTAAGTAATGTTTTTAAAAATTTTTAAATTAAAGGACAAAAATTCCCACAGGCTATTTTAGGTTGTGGCCCCTGCAAATAACACGGGGGTATCTGTACATGAACTCCCCGAGGCTGGAGAACAGCAGGGAAGCCAAGTCCTAAGGGGTTGAGATGTTCCTATCTGGAGAATCTGGGAGAAGAACCTCGTGTTCCTGCTTCCCTCTGCCCACACACAGTTTATGCCCAATCAGGTTTAGGCATGTTGAGCTCAAGTCTCCTAGGAGGTCCTGATTTTGTACAGACAACAGTCTCAGTACTTTGCCTTCCAGCAACCCCCTTCAGAAGTCACCACTGTGCTGTAAAGTGCCTTTCATGTTTAAAAAAAGAAAAACCAAAAAAACCTCCAAATAAACAGTATTACAAGTATTGTTTTATAAAAAAGCAAAATGTATATACCATTACTTCAAAATCTCACATTTCAACAGGTTTCTGAGTGGGTTAAAAAAAAAAAACAATTATTTAAATATTTTTTCTTCTGTACTTTTTTCAAAAATGATAAAGGAGCCACAGCCAGTAAAAACAGCTAAGAAAGTCTAGGAACTGAAGCCCCTGATAGGAAAAATATATATATTGATACAAAACCAATTTCTTGTACTATGCTTTTTTGCCAAGGATTAAAAGGCATTTACCCTACCTAGAGGCCTGATGTTCTAAAAAAAAAAAAAAAAAAAAGCTTATATTTCCATTGCTTTGTTAAAATTATAAGATAATATAAAAATCACAAAGCACTAGGAATATATTTTTATAAAATAAATCAGGATAGACTTTTTTGTTTGTCTGGTTAAGCTAGAAAATATTTGTTTCCTTACAAATGTTCCAAATTTTATTATATATTTTCCGGTGATCTCTAATACATTTCTCAGATTTACTAAATTTAATGTAAAAAGGGTTTTCTCAGTCTACTATAATCTTAAAATTGCATTCCATATAAAGAGTATTTTAAGTTCTTCACTGCATGTTGTATCTATGCTTGTTTTTAAACCTTCTATACTTCTATCAGCATCGCCCTAATGTAGGATATGTTCACATGCTGCCACACTAATCAATAACTAAAACAACAAAACTTAGTAACCAATAATCTCTATACTTGCCTAATACATTCACTTCAAATACAGTACATCTTACATAGCAAAGAAAAGGGTTCTTTTTCACATACTGTGAGGGTACTTCCCTTAATCCAGTAATGAAATGCTGATTAGCAGAGATAGGGAGAAAAAGCCTTGTCAAAAAGTTATCTATTCTTAATTGTTTATGGGAAAACTGTGCCACAATGCGTATAAAGAATGAATTAGAGTTTACAACTGTGTATTTTTCATGATATTATAATTTGTGTATGACATTAACTGATAAACAGAAGGTAAAGAAATAATTTCCTTTTATCACACACCAAGTGTAGTGGTTCATTTTTATCATTATTTACCCAGCACCTAAAATATGCCAGAGGGAAAAATTACTGCATTAATTTCAATAACTAGATATTTAAAGAATGTTCCAAAACACTTTTAAAACATTATTTTAATTTCCTCTGTTTTCTCAGCATCATTCTCTTTAAACCAGATATTCCAGAGAACATTAAACTGGGCAAATTAAGTCATTTATATAATATTCCCTCTAGTGTTTATAATTTTCAAAATAATTACACTCCACAATCTATCTCTTTATAATTCCGAACCAAAACTACTAAGTCCTACTGTATCAGTCAGGGTTTTCCGAAGAATTAGAACAATTAAGAGATGTATAAACACATACACACACACACACACACACACACACACACAGAGAGAGAGAGAGAGAGAGAGAGAGAGAGAGAGAGACTGACTTATAAGCAACTGGCTGACATAGTTATGCAGAGGATGACAAGTCCCAAGATCTGTAAGGTGAGTTGGCAAGCTGCAGCCTCAGAGAAGCCAATGATTCATTACAGTTTGAGTCCAAAAGCCTAAGATCTAGGAAAAGCAATGGTGTAGTTAAAGTTTAAAGGCCTACAGGCTTGAGACCCAAGAAGAGCCAATGGAGTCCAAAGGTAGAAAAAAAAAAGGTGATGCTCTAGTTTGAAGGCAGTTAGGCAAGAGGAATTCTCTTTTACCTTGGAAGAGTCAACCTTTCTATTCTATTCAGGCCCTCAACTGATTGGATGAAGCTGATTAGAGAGGGCCATCTTATAGTCAGTCAATGCAAATGTACCTCATCCAAAACACTCTCATGAGAACACCAGAATAATGTGTGACCAGATTATCTCAGCATTCTGTGGGCAGGCAGGCTGACATATAAAACTAATGATCACCCCAACCAATGATATTCCCAAATGTATTCCCTTTTGTTCTGTACTTCCCCCTAAGTCTTCCAGATACCAAAGTTTTAGAACATTAAAATATTTTCAAACAACATGTATTTAAAAAAACCGTATCAACAGGAAGTTTTCTTTCCAGAAGAAAAATGATCCTTCTTTCTCACATTTACAATGGTTCCCTATTATTTATGCTGTCCCCAAAAAAGAGTAATGTCATCAAAATAAACTAAAAGAAAATGTTAAGCCTAAGTTCAAATACCAGTCTCCATTTGGCAACTTTCACCAAAAGTCCTAGAATATCGTTAATTCTACAACGCTAAAAATATTTTATGAAAGTATAAAATGAAAACTAAGAATACACGAAGAAAATATCTTTTCATTTAAGATTTCTTTATGCCTTGAACTAACCTTAAAATGAACATGAAAAAATTAATGCACAAGTACTGAACATGCATCATGAATGGTTCAGAAATGAGTGAGGCCAGAGGTCATTGAGCTTCCATCCCACAAAGGGATGTCACTTTAGAATCACCATGACTTTTTGCAGTTTCAGAAAAGCAGTTTTGTTAGGTTCCCCCAGGCTCTAACAGGTATGAAAGAGTGGATTTATTATAGTCTAATAAGAAGGAGATCTATGTAAATCCCAAATTACAATTTTTTAAGTGGAAGATATTGTTTGACCCAAGAACTAGGAACACATCTGCATGGGACCTGTCCTTCCTTCCTCAGGGTTGGGGAAAGAGGAAGAGTGTTCACCTGAAAGCAGAGTTAGCAACTGGCAGCTTGCTTGGTGAGAACAGAACGGAGCTAAGATTATTATATTCCTTAGGGAATCCGAACGAGATACCCCAAGGTACTGCCCTTCTCTACCTTGGGGATGTTTTATGTAAAGAACAAGGTGATTCATTAATAATCAACACATCTGCCCTCTGAGCAGTGCTGGGTGAAAATTGCAAATTCTTTCTCTGCAACTCCATTTTCTTTCTAGACTACATAGGGACTTGTTTGCATTCATCATTACATCATTCTCCCTATTTTGGCTTACATAAATAGACTGCTGTCTGCTTCCTAATGAGATAAAGGAAGGCACCTCAATGACACCAATGAAATGAAGCAAGAATTTGGTTTGGGGCTTGACTTTTTTCCCCCAGATAATTATCTCAATTACCCATTCCAATGAGAGGGATAAGGACGTGAGGTAAGCCAGTAAAATGTGTCACAATGTGTAATGTTCACTTGTACTTCCACTGAAGTAGGATGAAGTAGACATTCAAAAAAATGAAAGAGTTGGAGATAAGGCAATATTATAAATTTTTGTTAAATGCCTTATATACAAAATGCCTGAAGCAAATTTTTACCTTGGTAAAGTTAAAATATTTCTAGATGTACTTATTTGTACATTGAATATAATATATAATCAATTCATATAAGAAGGGCTAAGGGCAGATTATCTAGAAATATTTAAAAAGCAAATAATTATCAATAATATAAATCCAATGGAACACTTTAAAGGTATATCAAGAACATGTATGTAAAGAGCAGGTTGTTAATAAATTTAGTTTTGGCAATAAGTCAATTTGAATCATAAAACACATAAAGATTATCAAGAATTAGGATGAGTCAAGAAAGAAATTACCCAAAAAATGCCTGACTTTGAAGAACCTGTACTAAATAATAAAACTTCAGCTGTCCAGCTTTGTTAAGCAAGGTCCCCTTCCACCGAACTCACAGAGGATGCCGGTGGCTTTCTCTGCACCTCCTCGTCCTTCTTTACTCTCCTGCCTACCCAGCTTAATGTCTCCTGGGCCACTGGTATAATCACTCCTTTGCAGTCACCCCTGGTCCTTGCCTTCAACCTGATTAGAAAAACCACCACCTGGTTATACCCACACACATGCCTTTTATCTCCTTTAAGCTGCTGGATGTTGTGAGAGACACGATGACAAGGCACATATCACATTCGTGTTTCAAAAGCTCCAAGAGCATGAAGCACTGTCCAACGATTGGAGGGAAAGGACCATCAAAGAAGTTATGAAAGGAACCTGAGAACTAAGGAGACCTTTTGATGTCCAGTGAAGAATAACCTCTCCTCCACCAGGTCACGGATTACTCTTAATTTTTTTATGAGTCTCGGAAAGAAAGTTATGTAACTCAGACATAAATCAGGTCCATACCCCAAAAAGCTTTCCTTAAAACTTTATCATCTTGGGAGAATCTCTACTCAGCTTCTTATCAGTATCCATGAGGATCACTGCTGCCCCACTAATACTTCTACTTATTTTGAATGTTATACTCTCCACCTCCCTAATACTTCAATCCCAGTACCAAATAATGGGAATGCAATCATGTGACCCACTCATTTGCAGTAAGGCATAAAAGGACTCCTCTAATGACCTTCAGGCAAATTGTAACATGAAGTGAGGATGCATCCTGTCATTCCCTTTCATGTGCCATGGCACAACCCAGTCTCTGAACATAACCATCTAGGAAATGGTGACAGGAAATTAAAGTCACTACTGGGAAATGAGATGTCCCGATGTTACCATTAGAGGCAGGTGATATGTGAGCCATTGTTACCAGTCATGAAGCCCTTCAGCTCAAAGAACTGTTTACAACAGCAAAGAAAATGTTATGAAAGCCTCCGATCTGACATTTTGTCCTGGTAGAAACAAAACAACAGAGAAATCTATTTTCCATTGACCCAACGTGTGCCAACTGCCTAAAGCTCCATGCAAGAGTCCACACAAAATACCCAGGAAAGGGACTGCTCCTGACTCCTGACATGTCAATACATAAGATAATACACAAGAACAAAAGCCCTACTGGATCATTGGAAGGTGTCTGGGCTACCTTCCAGCCAAGCTCTTGAGCAATTCTTTGGCCTTGTTCTTTACTTCTATTAAATTAATTCCCAGGTGAATTCACCTTCCCATCACTGGGCCCCATGCACTGATTTCTCCTAGTGCTGCAGGCTCCTGCTTTTGAACACAGAGCACAGTGGGGATGGGGCACCCACAGGTGGCCTGACATCACTGACTGTACCCAATCACTCATTAGTACACTGAGGGCAGAACATAATAGTAAGTTAAACATGAACTAGCAAAGAGCTAGGGCTAAACACACAAATCAGGAAGAATGGTTCCATCTGAACCTGCTTAAATCCATCCAGAGAAACTGGAATCTCCAATAGGAAACACTTAAATCATTGAAGAATCCGTTCTATAGATCTAAAGACATTATTTTTCCTCCACCCTGAATGTTCCTCTTTTACATGACTTTATGAATTCAGGTCATCTTTAACCTCTCCCCAGTGTCACTAAAAAGTAGCTACAGAGGCTCCTCTTCATTTTTTCACTTGCCTGCTACCTGTAAGGAAAGAGGATTAGAAAAAGGGGACTGCTGCTTTCATAAACAGAGACATGAAAAATTATTAATATGAAATAAATCATGCTTGTTTCAAAAGTGTTTATTTTACCTTATCTTTTTATAAAGGTTGTAGCTGGCTTATATTTCATTTAGAAACCAACGGTTTATAAGAAGAGCCAACAACTGTGAAATTTTCTCTTTGGGAAAGAATGAGGAAAACCAATTAATAATACACAAAACAATCAGCAGTCAACATTTGTTTAATATATCCAGCTTCCCTGGCTCTAGAACACATCAGTAACCCCCAAAGCAATTTACATGGTGCAAGGCTTACCCTGGGGTGGGGGTGGGGAGGTAGACAGGAAGCATCACTGCCTTTCATTCTCCTATAAAACCAGGACTCGGTGCTCTCTGTCATCTTAAAGAGAAATCAGTGGCAGCTATTTACATTCTAAGCTTGTAAGAAAATTTCACAATGTACCTAAACATTGTCAAATTTTCAACTAAGGTCTGCAAATGTTGAGTATACAACAGATTTCTAAGTACGAAACTGTTTCAGAGACTGCAGGTATTTACAAAATGTCCATTTTTTTTTTTCCTTAAAAATCAGGCTCCTATATAGTTGTAGGCAGCAATGTGCCTGAGTTAAGAAAACTAAAACCAAAACCTTCCTGAATTCTTTTGTACTTAGGAATATCCAAACAGATTTAAGCAAAAGTCATTGACAGGCTTCAAGGAAAATACTCCAAAGGGAACTGACTCAGTTGACAGCCTTTACCCTTCCTCCTTTTTTCCCTCTGGCTATCTGGAATGAGGGCATGACAGCCAGAACTTCAGCAGTTACCTTGGGAATATGAGGTGGTCTTGAGGATAGAAAGCCTGTCCTAAGAAGAGTAGATCAAAAAGATGGTCTCTCTCTGAGTCTGGCACACAGTAGGCATACAATAAATTCTGCTGAATGCACTAGACGTTAAACAAATTCCATTTAAAATCTAGGGAAAATCCCTGGAAAAATATATTGAAATATATTATTGAGCCCGTGCTGCAGGTAAAAATATATATATATATTATTGAGCACGTGCTGAGGCACTGATGACTGCATAAATATCATACAAGCCCTTCACTACCTACCTCAAAATTTCTTTTCTATGAGAGATGTGCACCTTTATCTTAAATGACTAGTATCTTGGGTTTACAAGCAGCTGAACCTAATTCCAACTGATACAAATAGTTATTAGGTTGTTTGACTTCCTTTTTCAAAAACCTGTCTTAGGCTGGCATGTTCCAGCTGCCTCAAATGCTGGCACATGCCTGTAATCCCAGCATTTGAGGAAGCCAAAGTGGGAGGATCACTTGAGCTGGGAAGGTCGAGTCTGCAGTGAGCTGAGATCATGTCACTGCACCCCAGCTTGGGCAACAGAGTGAGACCCTGTCTCAAAAACAAACAGACAAAAAACTTGTCTTGCAATACCGCACATTATTTGGCAGTTTGATATCTTACTAAGTCATGGTCCACAGCATCAACTGATTCCTTGGGAATGCTCAACACACCCACTCTCCACCATCACCTCACCCTCCTACTCAAAAAGAGTTCTTCTCAACTCTTTGCCAACTTCTATCCCCCTCTATGTACCCCCACTCAACTTTCAGCATGTCTCAGAAAAAAAGAAAGTAGAAATCGTCAGATAAAGGCTGCCAGAGCCCCCTCCACCAAGTCCTCAAACCCACTTGTACGTATGAATCAGTATAGAGTTAGAGCCCAGACTCCAGATTCAGAAAGACCTGGTTGAAATCCCAGCTCTGCTATCCACTTGCTGAGAAATCTTGGGAAGGTCCCTTACCCTAAGTTTCAATTCCTAAACTATAAAATGGGAGTAATTGTAGTTATACTCCTTGAGCTTTCAAAAGGATTAAATGAGATAATTTTTCGGCATATTTTAACACAATGCCTGTAACATAGAAAGTACTGAAACAATGTTAGTTCACACTGTATTTAAGTCTATGCCATTGTATCTGTCAATATCACCACAACGCAAAGAGCCTGACACACGGTGGGCACCTGCTGAATGCACTATACACTAAATAAATTCCATTTAAAATCTAGGGGAAATGCTGGGAAAAAGTATTGATACATATGATGGGGCCTGTGCTGCAGGTAGAGACAGAGATGTGTCTGTGCAAATTCCTTACAGTCATATCATAAGCTGAAAGAAGCAGTCACATCGTCACAATTCTTGTTGTCTTCTCTGGGTATATCAACATATTATAGCCTAACGCCTCAAAACTTGGTATGGAACTGCACTGGATTAGCTGATTCTAACAGTTATCTTGTTCTGAACTGGCTACTTGAGAGAACATTGAGAGCTGTCACAAAACAAACGATGCCTCTCTCATAAGAGAAGCCAGATAAAAATTAACAGAGCAAGATAAGAATTTCTTCATTCAAAATATGAATAAATTTTATTAGCGACATATCACTTTAAAAGAAATGATGAGACTCTGGCTCTTTTAACAGAGTTGGGGCACTTGAGATAAGATTCATAGGAAGAGGGTATAAGTAAGTAATTCCACAGGACTCTGCAGATGAGTTTCAAGAAACAATGCCAAAAGAATTTTAAAAATCACCATCCCACATGCAAAGTCAGAGAAGATAAAGATCTATATATACACAGTCATGCCCAGAAGTGAAAGAGAATGCGGAAGTACCAGTGAAACAAGGCTCAGGCAGACTGCCAAGCAGCATGCACTCCCCAACCCTTCCATGAGTTTCACAGGGCAAATGTTAAGTATGCTGAAAAAGGCAAAAGGGCATTAAAACACATGCTCAAGTGTGTATGGCCTATGAGAAGTACAATACAACATGCAGGGAATGAACACAAATTTAGTTCTCATTTGTCTGAAGTCATATAGAGCGATATAGAGTGTCAGGACTGTCTTACCATATCTTGTCAATCAGTAAAGAAAAGCAAACACAGAATGTCAGGAATTTCCAAACCTGAAGAATATACTAAGAATATAGATCATACTATAATCTACTACAATCTACCAGATAATAGTAATACTTGTTTAAGAAAATTTCCGAAAAATGAAAAGAAACAGTATGAAAGAATTAATTCTGATAAATTAATAATAGGCTTTTTATTAGATATTTTAATAAGACTAATGATGATAGACAAACTAACAGGTGAATGGATAGACTTTCCTCCACACAGGCAACTGAAACATTCTCCAAGGAGTGCTTCTTTCCTCAATGTTAGCAAAGTCATTACCCCACAATGTACTTCAGCAGTCACTGAGGAGGTTTTTGTTTAAAATTCTCAGTGTTCTACAGTCAATGTTACCAGTTCCTCTGACAATAACTTCAGTTTTTTACATGTAATAATGTTCTCCACCACCTAAGGAGAGATTGTTACTTTAATTTTTTCTCCCTATTCCAAATAGCCCATTAGTGAAATAAAGGCCGATTCAGGACTTACAATACCCCCATAGCTCGAAGCTGGCTACTGCCTAAAATAAAACTTTTAAAATAAGACTGCTGTTCTCAATTATCTTTAATTCCTCGCCTGGTAGAAGTACTGCACTGAAGCTGAGAAACCTGAGTTCGAGTTCTGCCTCTATCATTTACCTTCTCTGACATGGCAGGCCACTGCCCTTCTAGTCTGGCCTCAGGTTTTCCCAGCTATGGAACAGGAAGGTTAGGTTGGATGGTCTTTCAAGTCCTTTCCAAATGTGCTATCAAGTTATGCTATATGATTTGAGTCTTCAATCTGCATATTTGATTAGTAGGCCTTCAAGTTATTTTTCTTCAGACACTAAGAAGCCAATGTTGTGAGGCGCCCAGTCCATGCTCTGTGCTACACACAAGCTGACTCTCGTTCAGCATGGAATAGTGAGAGGCAAACAAAGCACATTTCACCAGGCCACATTTTTCCACTAGAAATATAGCTCTCTATTAAAATAACAAAGCACGAATAATACCACAAATCACACCACTAAGAGCAAAGAAAACAATAAAAGCATGCAGGCACAGTAGGATATGAACTACTTAATCTAATCACAATATTCTCCCAAATCTGATTAGAAAGCTCACCATTCATTCATCAATGGTTTACTAAATGTGTACTACGTGTTTGGTGCTATGCTAAGTATTCTTAGTGAGAGAAATGGCTTCTGCAACATAGACACCACTCCAACTTGTTACATTATATCATGGTTTCATAGCTTTTCTGATATCAAAAATCTTTTACTACTTGTCCATACCCTCCAAGTAAGAAGGAATTAATTGACCTCCTCAGATTTCTTACCTTAAAGAACCATCCAAATATTCAAGCCTATGAGACACTGTTACACATCCCTTTATTATTGCATTGTCCTTTCAAAAATCATTAATGATTTTGGCTCCAAGAAATATTACTTCAATAAATGCATGTGGTTCTCTGAGTATGTGTCAGGCAACATGTCAGATATTAGAGATACACAGCCAATAAAGCAGCAAAAAATGTCCCTACTCCTCTAGAGCTTATAATAGAACACATATTGATTGAAGATAAATAAGATCAATAAGACATGTCCCTATGCTCTTCATCATTTCTGCATTATCATTCACTTATGTGAGGAGCCCATGGGTTTCAGTTTTTGAAACACAGTAGGAACACAGTATTTTCTAAGTGAAAAATTTCAGTCCCTTTCTTTTTCCAGCCACTAGAAGGAAACCGCCACTTCACAGAATTTGGGTGCAACCAGTGAAGAACAAATTAGGACTCCTGCATAAAACATCTCCAGTTGTTTCTATAGACTTTCCTTAACATATAAGGGGGGTTGCCCACCTCATATCCACCCCCCCCTTCCTCTTTCCTAATGGAGACATGATTTTGTTCAGGTTTCCACTCTCCAGTGCAGCCTATCATTCTCAGGGGGAACAATCCTATCCCCAAACCCAATGCTAAGTCCAGGTAGCCTACTTTTATCACGATCGTTTCATTAGCCTTGGTGATAATGGTTCAGGAGTGAGTACATGACCTAAGTTAGTCAGACTGAAGGAAAGAAAAGATTTTTAGTCCCTGATTGGAGAAGACGTTCTTTCTCCCACTCCAATTAGGGACAACTGCTGCTGCTAGTGGCAATTATCTTGTGACCAGAGTGGAAGCCAATTTTAGAAAAATAGAGACACAGAATAGAGCAGAGCTGAGGTCTCAGCTAAATGGAGCAAGGCACTGCCTGCGATCCAGACTTCAGTTCTGTTTGATCATGTCTCTGTTTATTGTTTATGCCAGTTTAAGCGGTGTTTTCTCTTAGTTACAGTTAAAGTATCCCCATGTAAACCTCTGGAAAATGTTGCTTGAACTCCAAATTAGGAGAAAAGAAAATGTGCTTTTGACACAGGTATATTTTAAAATGTAAATTCTGGGCTGGGCGCGGTGGCTCAAGCCTGTAATCCCAGCACTTTGGGAGGCCAAGGCGGGTGGATCACAAGGTCAAGAGATCGAGACCATCCTGGTCAACACGGTGAAACCCCGTCTCTACTAAAAATACAAAAAATTAGCTGGGCATGGTGACGCGTGCCTGTAATCCCAGCTACTCAGGAGGCTGAGGCAGGAGAATTGCCTGAACCCAGGAGGCGGAGGTTGCGGTGAGCTGAGATCGCGCCATTGCACTCCAGCCTGGGTAACAAGAGCGAAACTCCGTCCCCCCAAAAAAAAAAAAAAAAAAGTAAATTCTGATCAAAAGGGAAACATATCTCCTCTAAGACCCAGTTGGAGAGTGAAGCATCTGTGATTATTGTTGGGAAAAGAGAACAATATTCATCACAAGTAATTTATAAGATTATTTTCCCTCTCTCTAAACTTTATGTTTAATACTCCCCACAACACTTAGAAGTACTTTGGTTTTAAAGCCTTTTCGTTGAATTGCCAAGAAGTCCCCTTGAATTAAAAGCAACATAAAATAATCTACTTTGCATAATTCATTCATTTAAAAAAAGGTTAACAATAAATAATTCAAGAATGAAGAGCCTTTAAGAGAATCATGGATCACAAGCCCATGGATAAAAAATACCTTAGAGATTGTCTATATTAATGGTTTTGAAACTTTCCCACTGAAATTTATGCAGGAAGCATTTTTATGAGTGTGGAAATAGTGTCTGACGTAGCTTGTCAAAAGCATGAAATATCTCGGCATTTGACCTTGTAATCTCAAAAACATATTATTTACACATGCATTTTCCCAAACCCTTAGTGAAATTAATAGTCCAGGAAGCTACACAGTGTCTATCTATACTGTGGCTCTGGGTTGACATCTACTGAGACACCACTGTGTATCCCCAGGGATAGACGGTACGTTTACCCAAGTGCAGTGTACATCTCTAGACCATTACCCTCATGTCATGGATCAGAGAAATGAAGTCAAGAAAGGTTAAATAACTAGCCCAAAGTTCTCAAGACAATTATTGGTAGAGCTGAGAATGGAACCACGCCTCATTTTAACTCCCAAGACTAGTTCTCTCTCCAAATGTTCTTCCAGTCTTTGTGTGGAAATAAGAACCCGGATTAGAAGTTTAGCTACAAGTCTAACCATATACGTGAGGCTACAGATCACTTCCTGAACATGCTCTGCACCTCAATGCCTCTGTACCTGCCATTCCTTCTCTTGAAAGGCTCTTCTGACTCTGCATGGCTGGGTTCATCCTACAATTCGTGTCTCACCTCAAACATCATCACTTCAGAAAAGGCTCCCCTGACCACCCTACCTAACTGGGGATTCCCCCAACTCCAGTTTCTCTCTACCACATTTGACTTGGTTCCTTCACAAAACATATCATGATATGAAATTATCTTATTTAAGTATTCATTCCCTTGTATATTGTCTGGCTTCCTCCCTCTTGAATGTAAGCTCCGTAAAGGAACAGATCCTTTCTGTCTTGCTCATTGTCAAACCAAAATTGGAGGTTCCCACATGGAAGATGATGCAAAATATTTCTGAGTCATAAATTAATATCCAACACTCTCATATCTCTCTGTCCTGATCCAACCTGCCACTCTCCTAGAATGCCTTTCCTCCTTTGTCTTTGCCTGCTCAAGTATTACCTATTCTAAGCATAACTAAAATTTTATGTCTGCCAGGAAGCCTCCCCTACTTCTATGTATCTGACTACCTTATAAGGATACCCACAACAGGCAACCACATTTGTATTCCTACATCCTGAAAGAGGTGGGCCTTTGAGCCCAGTCCTTCACTTCTGTCACCGGCTCATCTGCCTTTCTCATCTCAGTGCCCTTTTCTCTGTGTTCTAGAAGCGCTTTTCATAAGCATCCTACTCATGACTGACTATATTTTTCATTACGCCAATTCTGTTCCTTAAACACTCCAATGTAAATTTTAATCCACCATTTTGTTTGGTTGGGTTATTTTTTCCCTTGCCTTCTTTTGCTCATGTTGTCCAGTTATACAGGTTCTCTCTCTCTTTTTTTTAACCTCAAAACATACTTTCTTTTGGCCTTTAAACTCTTTCATGGAGACTGCCCTCAGTAGTCAATTTAGGATACCTGAAACTTATCTAAAATAGCATGTTATTTCTGGCAAAAGAATATATATATACATACAATCCTTTTTTCTAACCCTTAAGCTTGATGAGTCTTTCCCTTAACCTGCACTGTTATGTTATGAGCCCCAAATTTAGGGTTTACGCTGTTTTCATCCTAGAAGGAAGACGTTCTATTCAGACTAATGTGTTGACGAAACACGTGATTTAGAAAGCTCTTAGCCTCACTCTCTGTTTACCAGGGAGCAGATTGAATCCAAGATTTAAAGTAAAGGGAAGGTAGGTGTGCCAGATCTATCCTGGCACCAGGATTCTAGTGTAATTTAGAGCAGTTTCAATGGTTAGGTGGGATCCTCTCCCAACTCATCGAAGAGCGAAGTATTTTTAAGATGCAATGCACTTCCCAGCTCTCTCTGCACTTTGTTCTGCCCTGTTGTTTTCCAAACTTACTGTCTTCAGATAGATATTGAATGTCAAGAGGACAGAGTTAAAACATCTTCACAAGAAAGAAAATAAAAGGGAAAAGCAAGAGGCCAAGAATAGAATTTTAACATTGCTAACTTTAAGGACTGGAGGAAGAGAGAGAAAGGAGAAGCAGTTAGAGAGCACGATGTTGACCAGCCCGTGTCATAGGCTAAGAATTCACCTAAGAACTACCCTAAGAACTCATTCCTACCCTGCAAAGGAATCATCATGATCATCCAGAGGCAGAGGGAACATTGAAATACTGCAGAGGGACAACCACCAAGGCCAATGATTTCATCAAGGAAAAAGAATGAACACTGCGTGATTAGGAGGCCCCTGATGTCCTTGGAATTATCAGAAGAAGAATAACAAAGAATATCACTCTGGCAGGTGATTAACCAATGAGTAGAATAATGAAGAAAGGGAAGCTAGGGCATGCTTGTTGAGGAAGATTGACAGAGAAAAACAAGGGAGAAGTAGATGGTAGTCATCTAATAAATACAAGAGATCTTAAAATCTACACGCACTATTTAAATTCTTAAGCAAAAATAATAGGCATAATTGTCTTTTTGAGTTTGGAAAGATTATCTCAGGCTTAGAAAACAGTGAAGCAACCATTATGTAAATCCTTTTAAATAAAGGGACACAAGAGAAATGAAAGAGGATAAATTCAACCCCAGAAATTAGAAATCTGAGAATATTAGATAAAATACCAGAGAAGAAACATTGACTCAAGACTCCATGATTTTTTCAGCACTGTATCCAAAAAAATTCTTTATTAACTCTGCTGAATCACTATGTAATTTCAGGACCTCTCTTTTTAATATTTTGTTAAATATTTATATGGTCCCAATATTGGCTATGGGTTATACACCAATTTCTGAAGGCTTCTTACAACTAAACAAACTGTAAATTTGTATGGTTTGTGGCTAAGCATTATCACACACATTGAAAATTAAGATTATAGTAGAATAAATTCTTTTGAATAGTAGTAAAAATATATGTATTCTCACAGGTAAGAAGTCATTAAATATTTCCTTTCATATCTTACATGCTGAAAGCATCAAATATCTATTCTTATTAACTATAACCCAGCAAGTTTAAATGATAACATAAAGGCTCCTGGCCACAAACAAATTTGAAAAACGTGGTAGGATCCAAGAATTAAGTGTATCATGTATCTCAATTTTGAGCCATAACCCCAAATAAAGCCTCATGATGTTCACATATCCAGGATTAACAAAAGTTGCAACCATAGACATTCATCCCATTAGTCAAACCGTTTATTAATACCTACTGATTTTACTCCATTAGTCACATTGGAAAGTTAATAAATTAGAAACCCTACTATGCTAAGAACTCATTCCTACCCTGCAAAGGAATCATCATGATCATACACCAACTGCTTCAATACTTTAACATTACAAAAGGGATTCACTCAAAGAAGTATTTGTTGAGGGATCCTCTGTGCCAGTCTCTGAGACTTAAGCAAACAGGACATTTAATGGGACATCAACCCTGAATTGAGTCTCTTAGTAAAGTGAGTAGAAGGATAGGATTGTATATAAAAAAGAAACAATATCCAAGGAGCTAAAGTCAAAGGGAGAGAAAGACTCAAAGATTATCAGTGTATTCTAATGGCAATGAATCTAGCAATGAATAATATTATGCCTACAGATAACGACTTCCACTTTATTAACAATCTTTCATATGTGTAACATCTTTCAGCCTTTATCCTAATTTTTCTTATGGATACTGGACTTAATGGCTCAGCATAAATTTCCAAAGCAAACTAACTGTTGCTGATGTAATATAACTTCCTTCTTGAATACAGTCAACACAAACTGAGGCTGGCATCACTTTTCCAAGTTTTATTCCAATATAAAGGTATGACTAAGTATGTACCTCTTCCCAAAGGAGCTGCACAGAGGTTCAGGATCATCAACACATTAATGCTCCAGAGAAATCTATAATAAAAGATGAGATCACTTCTGTACAATCAAGCTAAAAATAAATCGTCTTATATGGAAACCACTGCTGACATTTTTCCCAAACATAACTCTAGTCTTTGGGTAATATTAGCTTAACATTTTGTTGATTTTGAAATTCATTTACTATACTAAATGTAGAATATCTATTATGAAGCCTTTTCCCCTATACAGTTTAACGAGGGTATACATCTTAGTTTCTTCATATTCAGTTCCTTCAACAAAATTTAATTGAGGGGCTACTATATACCAGTCATTTTTCTAGGCTCTAAGGACACAATAATGAAATTAAATTAAGAAAACCTTACTTCCGCCCTCAGGGAGCTTGTATTTTAGTGAATAGATACATAAACGTACATTCATATCCATAAATAAACCACCTACATATATAGTACAATAATGTTTAGTAATCTCAAGCTGGAATTTGCTTCCCTTCTAAACTTGGAAGTATTTGAACAGGGATCTAAACATGTCACCAAGCAGCTTCCATTCTGCATAGCATTAAAACTATAGCCCAGATCTATTCAGATTTACATAATACTTAGTGAACCCTTTTTTCCTAGAATAAGTTGTTTTCTGTATAACCTTTACCTTGTTACCTCTAACAGAATCTCTCTTTTTAATTCCTAACTCTACCATCCTCCCACAGCAGCATTACTCATTCTCCTGAAGTGCACAAAGCACGTTCTCTCACAATTCGTATTCTCACATGAGAGCACCTTGTTTTAAATGGTACTTTCTCATTGTTATCGAGCTCCTTTTTGAAAAGATCTCCAAGGTCTACTAACATGGCACATGATGTGATCACTTATTGTTTTCAGGTCATTTCTTACAATTCTCTGTACATTCCACAGAACTGCTTCTGTTTCTCAAGCACACAATTCAACAGCTCACCTCCAGGTCTCTCTGCTCATGTCTTAACAGACTGCCTGGAATAATCCTTCATTATGCCCTTGCCCAGGAAAATGTCTATTCATTCGTAAACACTTTAATTCTGACATTATCTCTTCCAAGAAACTTTCCCTGACCTAATATCTCTACTCCCTGGGGGTCGTTTAAGTTCTCTTCTGTGCTTCCACAGTACATGAGAAATAACTACACCAATTAAAGTTGCCACACTGTACTGTAATCATCTAGCTGCAGCTCTGAAAGGGGAGATGCAGTCCCGATCCTGTGTGTTAGCATGGTTCCATACAGTGCCCTTGACATGCCGAATACGCCAAAAAGAAGTTTGCTGAATAAACACTTGAATGAATTTTAAAATACTTCAATAAAATTTCAACAGTAAAAACAGCAAGTGAAAAATACTTGTGAAATGATCAAGTTCTGTCTACCATAGAATATTTAACTCTCTGTATGTGCAATGTTTTTCTTCTTTTCCAACCAAGTTATTTATTTAGCTTTTTAACTAGATATCAAACACAAGTAAGTGCTTGTTTAAGCTTGAAAAATCCTGCAGGGATCATGGAAAATGATGGAGGAGACACAGGAAGCAACTGAACAAGTATCTGTTGTGAGATTTACCCTCTCCCCAGGAGACACCAGAAAGAACTTCATTAGCAAAGATCTTTCCTCTTCTATGAGGTAATGAAAGGGGAATTGCCAAAGCCCTCAAGCCAAGGAATGGGTGACATCAACTTCATTCTCAGCAATTTCAATCTGTTTGCAATGCCATGTCCTCTAGAAGAGGCTTGAATCAGAAACATGAGTTAAACACACTTATCATTTTCTTAAACCCTTAGCAGGTACCTCTCTAACAAAGAGATGAACGAGCTTTGACCATGATGATTCTCTTTATAGGACTTTTTGGCCTCCATTAGTTGCTATTTTCCTATCTCTGGGCTAGCTTTCCTATAATAAAATTTATAAGCCAAACAGTTTTTAAATTTCTCTTTGTTATATAAACAAAAAATGTGTCTGGTCCTCATCCCAGGTTCTGGGGATGAAAGCTTCTAAGCCTTTGGAATTTCCAAATTGACAGACGTATCTGTTATTTCTGGTAGATCCTCAGAACACATGTAGGTTCCACACTATGAGTAGGTATATCAGTAGCTAATGAAACTTCTCATGGTAGGCCACTATATAATTTTAGAAGGGGGCTGCCAAGCTAGAAAGACCAATTATGTGATTAAAGGGTTGAGGCTTTGAGTCAGGTGATATTAGCCCTACTTCTGGGGAGAGGAAAAGGTCTAATGATTGAGTTCAATCATGTAGCTAATGATTCAATCAATCATGCCCATTGATAAAAGAAAAACTTCAGCCAAATCAAATTTAAAGGAGTTTAATTGAGCAATGAACAATTCGCAAATTGGGCAGCCCCCAGAATCCCAGCAGATTCACAGAGACTCCAGGGATGCCTTGTGCAGAACAAATTTATAGACAAAAAAGGAAAGTGATGTACCGGAACTGGAAATGAGGTACAGAAACAGTAAGATTGGTTACAGCTCAGCGTTTGCCTTATTTGAACACAGTTTGAACATTCAGCAGTCTGTGAGTGGTTGAATCATGGCCGCTAGGACTGGCCAACATTCAGCTAAAGGTGTTAAAGCTACATACTATTAAGTTAGGTTTTCAATTCTGTCTAACAATTAAGATAGGTTGCAGTTCCTCCACAAGGACTCAAATACAAAAGTACAGAGAACTTCTCAGGCCATATTTAGTTTGCTTTAACACCATGTAATGAAACAAACAAACAAACAAAAAACTCTGAACACCAAGGCTCCAGTGAGCTCTCTGGTAGATAGGTGAACACACTGATGTGCCCGGGGACAGTGTGTCCTGATCCTAAAGGAGAATAGACTGGGCTCCTCGGCTCAGGCCTGTAATCTCAGAACTTTGGGAGGCCAAGGTGAAAGGATCACTTGATCCCAGGAGTTTGAGACCAGTCTGGGAAACACAGTGAGACCTTGTCTCTACAAAAAAACAGAAAAACAAAAACCAGCCAAGCATGGTGGCATTTGCCTGTAGTCCCAGCTACTCAGGAGGCTGAGGCAGGAAGATCACTTGAGCCCAGGGGATAGAGGCTGCAGTGAGCTATGACCATACCACTGCACTCTGGTCTGGGTAACAGAGCAAGACCCTGTGTCCAAAAAAAAGAGTGAGGAGGAGAATACATGAAAGTTCTGTGTTCTAGGCTCTTCCAGACCTGGTTCTATATATCTCTTCATTTTATTGGTGCTGATTTGTATGTTTATAATAAAAATATAGCCTTAAGCACAGTGCTCTCCTGAGTTCTGTCAGTCATTCTAGTGAATTATCAAATCTGAGGGAAACCCCAAATTTGTGGTTGGTCAGAAATGCAGGTGGCCTGGGCACCCCTAAACTTGTGACTGGCATCCAAAGTGAGGGTGCTTTTGTTAGGGGCTCTGTACTTAACCTGGGGAATCCGTCCAATTCTTAGGGGAGTTTAGCATTAGAACTGCATTAGAGCATCAAACCATGCCACCAGGGTAACCACAAAATTATCATGCATATTCAGCATGAACAAAAACATGGCAGGCTTAGTGTCAGGACACCTGGGTCCAGAGTCAAACCTCCCATTTTAGAGCTTGATCTTGGGAAAGCCACATAACTGTTATGAGTGTCAGTTCTCTCATCAGCAAGTGAGCAGGGCTAGACTTGGTGGCTTCTGCCATTTCCCATTTTTATACTGCTTCCATTAGTCATCTATTTGGAGGAAAAATCAATTGCTACTTTTTTCTCTGGATAATTTTTCTCTATCAGCTTCTCATATTAGCAAAAGCTTGAAGGCAGGTTTGAGGCCTTTGCATTTGCTGTTCCTTCTACCTGAAACACTCCACCCCAAGATACCTGAGTGGCTCACTGCCTAACTTCCTCCAGTGCTGTGCACAGATGTCATTTCTCTGCTGATCCTTGTTGGCCATGTTATCTAATTTTCAACCCCACCCCTGACACTTGGCCACCTTTCTTAGCTTTATTTTACTCCATGACATTTATCATTACCTGATATACAACATATGACAATAGCTTTTCTCATCTGTTCCACCAGTAGAACACAAGCTCCATGAGAGCAAGGGTCTATGTTGTGTTTCCACTGCTTTATCCTCAGCACCTAGAAAAGTATATAACAAATAAATAGCAGATGTTTAATAAATATTTGACACATGGATCAATGATCGTTTTTCTGAGATCTGGTAGGCACAACAATTTAATTAATACACAAGCTTATAGCTAAAATAAATGTAAAAATGATTCCACCCAAATCCAAAAAAAATTTTGGAGAAAGAATATGAGAATAGATAAAAACTGAACGTTATGAATCATAGTAAGAAGAAAGAATTATGGTGCTTGAGCGATTTTAGAGTGAAGAGGATATGATAGTGATGGGTAAAGCAGAGCTATGATAAGACATTAAGAGATCATAATCTCTCAATAGATATGAGAGTTTTCAAAGATGATAGCAGAGGAAGGGGCAGTTGATGCTAGAATAATTGACAAAAGTAAAAATTATCTTATTGGTCACAACAAAGATTACAACAAACAGGTGGCATAAGGAAAAGGCTCTGAAATATTGAGAAATTGCCAAGGAAACATGATTTAAACCAGTTGTTCAATATGGTAACTATTAGACATCAGGGACAATTCAGCACTTGAATTATGGCTAGTCTGAATTGACACATGTTGTTAAAGTATGAAATGCATACCAGATTTCAAAGATTTAGTACAAATAAAAGAATAAAACACAACTCATTAATAATTTTTATATTCATTTCATGTTAAAATAATTTTTGGCTGGCACAGTGGCTCACACCTGTAATCAATCCCAACACTTTGGGAGGCGAAGGCAGGTAGATCACGAGGTCAAGAGATCAAGACCAACCTGGCCAACGTGGTGAAACCCTGTTGCTACTAAAAATACAAAAATTATCTGGGCTTGGTGGCACATGCCTATAGTCCCAGCTACTCAGGAGGCTGAGGCAGGAGAATCATTTGTACCCCGGAGGTGGAGGTTGCAGTGAGCTGAGATCATCCCACTGCACCCCAGCCTGGTGACAGAGAGACTCCATCTCAAAAATAAATAATAACAATAATTTTTGATACGTTAGGCTAAATAAAACACATAATTAAAATTAATTCCACCTGTTTCTTTTTATGTTTTAATACAGCAAACAGAAAATTTTAAGTGACATATGGAGGCCAGCATTATATTTCTGTTGGCAGCCCTGATGTAGAAGGGTTCGAGGGGTATGTAAGGAATTCTGCAGATTTGATATCAGCCCCTATGAACCTAGAGGAATAAGAGAAGGCAGGGCCTCCACTAGAAAAGTTCACCAGAAAAGCAGTATCTTCAAGAGAAAGCAGGGTTTTAAGCCAAGCACAGTGGCTCACCCCTGTAATCCCAGTACGTTGGGAAGCCAAGGCAGGCAAATCATGAGGTTAGGAGATCAAGACCATCCTGGCCAACAAGTGAAACCCGGTCTCTACTAAAAATACAAAAATAAGCTGGGCATGGCGGCATGCGCCTGCAGTCCCAGCTATTCAGGAGGCTGAGGCAGGAGAATTGCTCGAACCCAAAAGATGGAGGCTGCAGTGAGCCGAGATCACACCATTGCACTCCAGCCTGGGCAACAGGGCAAGGCTCTGTCTCAAAAAAGAAAAAAGAAAAGAAAAGCAGAGTGTCAATACCAGGGAGCAGGTAAAGTGGTTGGTGGTAAAAAGGGGTATAGTTGAGGTGTCAGAGGCAAGTTGGTATATTAAATCACAGGAGAGGTAGAGACTTTGAAATTGACCTGCCCAATGCTAGTTCCAAAGCTGAGAGCAGTTTCCTTAGTTAAGACCAACTTTATTTAGGAAGATGGGTTGGATGAATAAGTCATCATATATGATACAGTTAATCAGCTGGGCATGGTGGCTCCTGCCTATAATCCCAGCACTTTGGGAGGCTGAGGTGTAGGTCTGAGACCAGGAGTTCAGGGCTGCAGTAAGCTCTGATCACATCACGACACTCTAGCCTGGGTGACAGAGTGAGACCCTATCTTAAAAACGAAAACAGTTAATCAACATTTATTAAAGACTTTGTACATCCTAGGCTCTAGGGATCTAAAAATGAATACATTCCTCCTCTCAAATTGTTCTCAAAGTAGTAGGAGAAATGAGTATATAAAACTAGAAAAATTCAATATATATCCTGGCAAACACAGTAACTAAGTAAAAGTTAGGCCCTGAGGTCAGAGCCAAGAGTGAGGCATACATACTTTACATCCTGTATGCTATCATTCCAACGGGGTCATGGGCTGTAGAAATAGTCCATTCAGCATAATTTTCATTCTAGCTACAAAAAGGGTCACGCCATCTTTTACTTAAAAACATTAAAGCTTTTGTCTGCCAAAAAAAAAAAAAAAGTATTTGTCATGAAACCATGGAGTTCTCTAGGTATCAAGGGAAATAAGAGTTCACAAATGTATTCCACTATCTCTCATTAAAACTGTAACTATACTTCATCCAAAAACTTCAAAAATACCAGTATATATTCTCCAATGTTATTTTTAGATGCCTTCATATAAAACAAAATGTGCATATAACACTACCTCCTTTCACTATGATAAAGTGAAACAAGATGCCATATGGTTACAAGGAACTAATATTTCTTTCATTTTCTTGATTTCTTTTAGTATAGTTCATTTCTAAAAGGTATAATATGAAACAGTAAAATCTTGCTAGTAGAAAACAATTAGACTATGTATACCTTTTGGTTTTTTTTAATCATCTTTTCAATGGCACCACAACAAAGGTGAGGATAACAATGATAACAACCTGTTTACGTGTGTGTGTTTGAAGCTCATCATTGTGAGAGGAGGACCATGCCAACGAGAGGCATCGGTCATTCAAATAACCAAAATGAAGATACAAATCACACCTCCATCGCTTAATAAATGTGGGATCTTGGGCATGTCAATTAACTTCTTAGAACTTCAATCTCATCACCAAGATAACAGGGATAATATGCATTACGAAATTAAATGAGAATTCTGGCATATAGTAGGTGTGCTCAGTGGGTGTTACTATCTGATCCCTTTCCTTACCTCCAAACCCCAATGCACTCCAAATCTGGTCATGGCCGCCTATGCCCAAAAGAATGAATTACACCAATCAGCACCTGATAGACTGCTACTTGATACTGTTCTCCTAAAGGTGGCAATGCATCAGCAAAGGCAGCCAACCATATACTATGTATTAAAATGAAAGAACATGGTTTTCAGGATAAAATTCTCATTAGTTTCTATTAAAAATTAACTGCTTGAGGATTTTCTAGCAAAATTAATCCAAGCTACTTGAATAGCCCTTGAAAGCAGGAAAATCAGGGTCATCACAGACTATTGATTCATTTTCTACAAAGTTAAAAAGCAAATTATAGGAAGTTTTGATGAGAATCTTGTCCTTATCAGCATGAGTAAAGGCTTATAAACTTAACCCACTAAATTCCAACAATCTAAAATTGAACAGGAGAATGTCTTCTAATAACTCTACAGGGTATGTTTTCATCAGAAAAATATCCTGCTTTAAATTCTCTGTGGGAAAAAAAATGAGCTATAAATTTAATATATTTTATTTAGTAAAATTTTCCATTTCTGACATCAGGTTTTACTTGAATAAGTAGAATTTCCACCAAAAAAGCTCCTAAAGAAAACAATATGCATTTTATTAAAATAAATCACAATGCTAAGCACAATTTCCAATGAATAGAGCACTTGATGAATGTGCAGAAAATGAAAAATAAGCAGTAAAAGCAAGTAGGCCTTAACAATATGTGTAACGAGATTGTACATTAATTCATGTGATTGAAAAAACTTTCCTCGGGGCAGGTGGCTTAGGAGACCCTGAGAAAATAAGTGACTTGCCCAGGGTCATGCTCCCTAAGTGGCAGAACCTAGACTGGAACCCAAATCTGTGGATTCATTTCCCCACCTTAAAAATCAGTATCGAAACACCCAATGGAGGTTACGGTTTCAGTCTTCTAGGCCATGCTAGAATCTTATCAATTGCATAAATAACATGTGGCTGTTTAGTTTCCATTTACAGTTCCAAGGACTCACCCCTTTTATAAGGTCACTGTTGCCATTTCTGAAATGTCCTTTACAATGAATCTAAATCTTGTCTCCAGTTAATGTTGTACTTTGGTCCTGAGCTACACAGCATAAATCTAATCCACAAAAGAGCTGGTCCCCTAAAGCTTTCTCTACTTCAAAGCTACACATTCCTTCAACTCATGTGGCTTTACCATGAGGAGCTGCTACAGGTGTCATCTGATGCCTGAATACCCTTATTTCTTCCTTCCTATTACATCTACCCACCTTTTGATTTTCATTTCATACCACCCCTGAGGTATCCAAAACAGAATCATAAACATACTGATAATTAAAAGGATGTCCATTAAAAGGCAGCCAGTAACATAATCATGATCCTCCTGAATTATTCATCATTCTGAAATATCTGGCACTATTCAGTGGAGGATTGTTTACAATCTATATCTATAAGGTTATCAAATCTCTTCAGCTTTGACATTCATCCAATCACACAGCAAACATTTATTGAAAACCAACTACAGGCCACATCTTAACCTAGGCCTTGTTGCAGGCACTACCCACAGAAAAATCAACAAAACAGAGTTTCTACTCTGAAAGCAGGTAATGTTATTCTATCTGCTAGCTGTCACAGAGCACTTACAGGCACAGTTCTTGGTGCTTTAAGTGTACTAATTCATTTAATCCTCACAATGACTATACAAAAAAGTCTGTGTTGTGTTCATTATTTTCTGATAAGGAAAATGCATTTCATCAAGATTGAGGAATTTGTCCAAGGTTCCCAAGCTAGCTGTGGCTGCCACTAGTGGATCAGGGATGAATTCCAAATTAAGTGGTTTTCTTTCTTTTCCCATCCCTTTTCAATTTTTCTGTTCTTATTTTTTTTTCCTGGCTGCCCAACATCTTTACTTATGCTAAGTAATATGAGGTTTTCTTCATTCACAAAACTACATTCATGTGTAGATGACTGCCAAGCATGACACTGCTACTTCTGCTCTTCCCACTTTCTTTGATCTACTTCCTCTCCCATATATACTAATGGCCAAGGTCAATAAAGGAGCACCCTAAGTTTACTTGACACTTGAACTGAACAATAAGGTATATTTTAAATAGTATATGGGTGTGACATTTCAGAGCATCTGTTACTAATCACACCTGACATCCTTCATTTCATGCAGTACTGGTTAGTTGGGAGGAAGGGCGTTTCAGAATAAGCAGTGTGTGCTATGATACTGAAGACTTCAAGTGTAAGTGGTGCATTGTGAGCACGTGACTTGGTAAAGCGGGGCAGTGTAATGGACTGCATGTTTGTGTCCCCCCAAAATTCATACGTTGAAATCCTAACCCCTAATAAGATGGTATTAGGAGGTGAAGCTTTTGGGAGGTGATGAGGTCATGAGAGTAGAACTCCCGTGAATAGGACTGGGCCTTTATAAGAAGAAACCGCAGAGAGCTTGGGGCTTTTCTCTCTGATCTCTACCATGTGAGAATAGAAGGCAGCCATCTGCAAACCAGAAAGCAGGCCTTCACCAGACACTGGATCTGCTAGCACCTTGGTCTTGCACTTTCCAGGCTCCAGAACTGTTGAGAATTAAATATTGGTTGTTTAAGCCACCCAGTCTACAGCATCCTGTTATAGTAGCCCAAATCGACTAAAAGAGGCACAAATGTAAAATTTTGGGACATTCCTTTGTTGCTAATTTTGTCTTCTAATCTTATCTAGAATTGATTCATTTTCCCTGTCGGCACATCTAAAATGAACTAATCTTGAATTTTTCTGGTTAATTCCTCAGCTGAAGGGGTTAACCCAAATAGAGAATTGTACAGCTTATGTGGAGTAAGGGCCTTGACAGCAGGGGACCTAGCACCTCTCCAAAGAGTCAAAGATGGGAAAGCTTGGGAAATTCCAGAAACAATTGCCAGCTTGGGAAAGAGAAGAAAGAGCATTGTCAAGGAAGAAATTTTTGTTGAGAGGATATCTGAGTGATGTGAGCAACCACAATGTATAACATAACTGATATTTATAACTGATATTTATAAATTAATTTTTTCTATTTAAATGTATATAGGCATTAAAGACATCCTTATTTAAAAGATAGTATTAAAAACACAGTTTAATGTTTCTCTTTTCTGTGAAATTGCCTCAGGTGACAACAAACACAAAAGGAAAGAAAGGTAGTATGCACGCCTCTGATTAAATTTTTTCAAGGAAAGCAGCACTGCACTAAGTACATTTACAGATCATTCCGTTCGTGAAATTTCATTTGATAAGTACCACAATAATCTTTTAAATCTCTGGACCATAAAATGGTTGGAAAGTTTTCAGGTGTGTTTGTTTTTTTAATTAAAAAGGATGTCCTGTAATCCCTAAATAAGCAATACAACTAAAAATATACTAAAACTGTGAGAATTTGATTCAATGTATTAGACCCAATATACTCTTAATTGCTAAGTTTCCTCTGTATCAGTCAGAAGCAGGCAGCAGAGTCCTATATAATATTCTCATAAGTATTTTGTTAAGATTCACCTTGACCCAAGTAACAAAAAAAATATTGTTTAAATCTATCATCTCCAATCTTTCACTGATGCCCTGAAATAATCAATAATTGTAACTGCCAGAGTTTGCAAAAGTTACTATAATGACTTACATTAGCATGAATCATTTCAAGTCAAACTTCAGTGGGTATGGGATCTGATGCCTTTCTCCAGCATTGTTGACAGAAAGGACTTCCAGAGGCTGTTGTGTTGTGGAAGGGCACTCATGTTAGCTGGAGCATCTCATTTACCCTTCAGGCTTTTGATCTGCTAATAAAGAGACTCGATAATCTCACAGGTCCTCCCAGCTCTCATATGCTATGATTCTGCGACTTGTGGATGACTTGGTTTCCTCCTTTATAAAGTTAGAGCGTGACTGATAGCCTGATCCTGAGGCTGCTACAAAAAAGTCTATCTTTTCAGTGTAAAAGGCTGTGTCCATTTCAGTAAATGTGACATACAGCTTGAAATTCAAGTTGATAGAATACTGATCCACCTTAGAGCATTTTACATTTTTGACAGGGACTTTGCTGAACAGAGTGCCAGTATATTCACTGCAGCAGTTAAGATAAGGGGTGGGGGGATGCAGTTCTGAGAGAAAGAAGGCACTTAGGGAACTCTGAGATGTGTGAGAAAGTCCAGCAGCCTGAGGGGCTGGGGGAGTGACAACAGGAAGGTAACACAAAAGTTCTGAAAGGGAAAAAGAACAGCCCGATGTAATGCAGGGCTCAGGAGGTCACTCAGAGGACCTATACTGGGCCATTTCACACACTTTTCTCATCAAAAATTTAAAAGTCAAATTATGCGGGTTTTTTTTTTTTTTTTTTTTTTTTAAAAATTTGTGGGTTTTTTTTTTTTTTTTTTTTTTTTTTTCTTTTTTTTTTTTTTTTTTTTTTTTTTTTTTTTGAGACAGAGTCTGGCTTTGTCTCCCAGGATGGAGTATAGAGGCACGATCTTGGCTCACTGCAACCTCTGGCTCCCCAAGTTCAAGCAATTCTCCTGCCTCAGCCTCCTGCGTAGCTGGGATTACAGACAAGTGCAACCACGCCCAATGTTTGCATTTTTAGCAGAAATGGGTTTTGTGTTGTTGACCAGGCTGGTCTCGAACTCCTGGCCTCATGTGACCCACCCTCCTCGGCCTCCCAAAAGTGCTGGGATTATAGGTGTGAGCCACCGCACCTGGCCTAAATTATGCAGGTTTTTAATATGGAATTGCCATTCTCTTTTGTTTGCTTTTTTTAATAGTTTACTTTTTAAAAAAACTTTTATGTTAGGTTCAGGGATCCATGTGCAGGTTTGTTATAAAGGTAAATTGTGTGTTGTGGTGGTTTGGTGTACAGATTATTTTGTCACCCAGATAATAAGCACAGTACCCAACAGGTAGCTTTTTAGTTTCACTATGGAAACATTTATCTAACTGTTGTAATAAATGTGGAGCCTATACTAGGCTGTTCTTGTGTTGCTATAAAGAATTATCTGAGGCCAAATAATTCATAAAGGAAAGAGTGTTGGCCGGGCGCGGTGGCTCAAGCCTGTAATCCCAGCACTTTGGGAGGCCGAGGCGGGTGGATCACAAGGTCAAGAGATCAAGACCATCCTGGTCAACATGGTGAAACCCCGTCTCTACTAAAACTACAAAAAATTAGCTGGGCATGGTGGCACGTGCCTGTAATCCCAGCTACTCAGGAGGCTGAGGCAGGAGAATTGCCTGAACCCAGGAGGCGGAGGTTGCGGTGAGCCGAGATCGCGCCATTGCACTCCAGCCTGGGTAACAAGAGCGAAACTCCGTCTCAAAAAAAAAAAAAAAAAAAAAAGGAAAGAGTGTTTAGTTGGCTCACAGTTCTGCAGGCTGTATCGGAAGCATGGTGCTGGCACCTGCTTAGCTTCTGGGGAGGCCTCATGAAGCCTACAATCATAGCAAGGGGAGAAGTCCTCTCACATGGCAAGAGTGAGAACAGGAGAGTGAGAGGAGATGGGAGTGCCACATATTTTTAAACAACCAGATCTTGTGAGAACTCACATACTATTGCAAGTACCGCACCAAGCCATGAGGCATCCGCCCTCATGACCCAGACACCTCCCACGAGTTCCCACCTCTCACCCTGGGGATTACATTTCAACATGAGATTTGGGAAGACAAATATCTAACTATATCTGAGCCCAGGTGTCCCCTCCAACTATGAAATCCTTTAAAAGAGAAGTTTGGCTCAAACCTCCATTCTGCATCCTATGAAAAAAATCTAATATCCTCCTCAATATTTTAGCACACATTGGAGTCTTAGGTGCTGTGGCCCCTCTTTCCCATGTCTGCTAAATTCTCACCCATACATAGCTCAACACTGGCAGCTATTCTCTTCTTCAACCTCAGCACAGACCCAGACCCACAATTCCCGATTCCTCCCCATCCTTCTTCCTGCTATGCAGTTATTTACAGCTCTTGCACTTAGCACAAAGCTTGGTGGTGAGCAGGAGAGGTTACTGCCCAGCACTGCCCAGTCAACAACTTAATGTTTTTTTTAAAAGACCTTTCTATTTTTTTCCTTTTCAAGAATTTTCATAAGGCCATTCTACATGGGTCCCTCATTATTTGCTTGCTCTTCTCTCCCCCTTTGCTTCCCACAATGTGCAAGAAAATTCTAAATTATTTCACTCTCTTATTTAGGGCAATTCAGTTCTCTCCAGGCCTGTCTTATCAAATCAATTCGAGGCCCAGCTTTGGATAACCTAAACTCGGTAGAGGGCCTGAGATTACAGACTTTCCTGAAAAATGATCAACAATCCCTAGGTAGCAGTTGTGGTTCTAAATAATGACATTTTTCTATTACAAATATATTCAAATATATTATTTAAATGATGAACATCAATTTTAAACAAGAGTTAGGCTAAATGTATTACAATGACTTTCAAACAGTGATACCAGCAGTTTATTATTCCTTATACATTTTAATACAGTTATTCTCAAATTTTAGCCAGCATCAGAATCAACTGGAGGACTGGCTAAAACACAGATTATAGGAGTCCCCTCACCAGAGTTTCTATGTCATTAGGTTTGGAAGGCTGCACTGCACACACATCCCAGATGTTGTTAATATGTCCCTTTAAAAACCAATGGTTGGACCAGGCACGGAGGCTCACATCTGTAATCCCAGCACTTTGGGAGGCCAGGGCAGATAGATCACCTGAGGTCAAAAGTTCAAGACCAGCCTGGACAACATGATGAAACCCCGTCTCTACTAAAAATACAAAAAAAATTAGCTGGGTGTGGTGGCAGGCACCTGTAATCCCAGCTACTTGGGAGGCTGAGGCAAGAGAATCACTTGAACCTGGAAGGCAGAGGTTGCAGTAAGCCAAGATTGCACCACTGCACTCCAGCCTGGAGAACAGCAAAATTCTGTCTCCACCAAAAAAAAAAAAAAAAAAAAAAACAAAACAATGCTTAACAGTTCTCATCCCCATCACCTGAATCTTCTGAGGGCGGAAGGAAGCTCATCTCCATGCTTTTATCACATAATGGCTAGCGCTTTCTGCTGAAAGTGTAGGTAGCAAATACTTTCACCTGTCCCCTTTCAGCCCACATACAGTGATGAATCATCCTCTTCCCACAGATTCTACTTCTACTTCCTGGAAGATCTGCTGAATGGGGACTGGTGTGGTCTGCATATTAATCATCCCTCCCAGGCCCCTGTCATCATAGTAGCCATAAGGATATGCTCAGGCCTTATATTATAAATGTGAAACTATTTAGAAGATGACGCTCATTTTCCAGTCCCTTGGTTTCTCTTTAATCACTGTGATTGTTGCTGATTAATCCTGAATGCTGGTTGGGAGAGAATATGTAAAAAGAGTAAGAACTTTGAAGGAGATGAAAACAGTTGATATAGTACATGCTGCTTCATGTGTTTAGCTTATGGATGTGACAATAATTTTTATACTCTTCTGAGCAGGTGGCAGATGGGTGACTTCTGGCATAGAAAAGATTAATGCTCTGATTTGATGGCTGCTTCCACAATACCATCAGCAAGGCATTGTGAACAAGAGTTCTAGCCAAAATTTTAGCCACTGTTCAGCATCTTTTCACCAGTAAAACTTCTCCTGCAACAGGGTATTTCTGCAGGATTCCTTAAATTTACCAACCTCATCAATAACCAAGTACCAGACACAAAACCACAGATAGTGACAGGCTTTTTAAGCAACATTTGCAACTGAAATTAAGGAACCATCTTCATGTCACAGTGCATGAAGGGGACCTGCCTCTGTACTATCTTTTTCCTACTTCCTTCATCACATATTTAGTTATTTACAGAGCCATCTTTGAGGATGTAGGACCTCGCTGCTTATAAGACTCTTTTATAAAGTGGGTTCATCTGCTCAGCATGTCAGATCACATCAAGATATACAAGCTATTCCCACTGTAGCAGAGAAAGCTGAAAACCTAAACTCAGATGATGTGTTTATTCCCAAGGCCAAGGTTTAAATAAAGTTTATATGCAAAGAAGGATTTAGAAAACTGATTTTTTTTTAGTTTACTAGAAATATTTTAATGCTTGAAACTGCCATTACATATCCTTCTGGTGGAGCATAGATTTTTAGAGTCCATTCTTAAATATTTTTTAGTCACCTTCTCAGACCCTGGGTTTGTTGGATATCCCTTTGTTTTTTCTTCTGGTTCATTCTTCTCCACTTCATTTAGCTAAATGACCTGGGGCATGAATATACGTTAGAATTCTTGACATGGAAATTTATTATTCAGTCCTCAGATGTTATTGGGAAGATGCCGTGTCTTAAGGACTGCATTATACAAAAGGATACTCAAGATGAATGAGCAATGAAGAAGCTCATGGGCCGGCTCATATAAGATTATGAGCTGCTGCTTCTGTCGTGAAGAAGCTCATAGTCCAGGATGGGAAGACAAATATGTGGCAAGATGAGCTACTGTAAAGCAGGGTGCAGAAACAGAGGAATAAATATGGCACACGGGAAACATGAGGCAAGGAAGAGCTTACTTTGCCGAGGAAAATGAAGAAAACTTCAAATGGAGGCTTTGAACTGGGTTTCGAAGGATACACAGGTAAACGGAAAAAGAGAAAGAAAGGGAAAGGAAAGACCCTTATAGAGATTCTATCTTTTCTTCAATTTGCACTTGGAACAAATTCCTAACTTCCTACCACAGAAAAATGAAGTTGTAGAATTTCATTTTATGAAATTTGTTGTATGTCTAACAAATTGTAGGATTTTATTTTACACCTACTTTCACTCTCATTTTAAATCAATGTTAGAGAATCTTGGTTATAAATTACTAAAGATGTGCTACAGCAAAAGTCTAAACTAAAAGCACATAGTGGTGCTGACAGGGAGAGGAAATTAAGGAGCAGAAGAACCTTATCTCCAATTCGCTGTTATTTCCCATTTCTCCTACCAAATTACGTAATAAAACTAATTTAAACTAATCAAAAAGCAAGCAATTGCTTAAATTTTGTTGAGAATGTTTTGTATAGGAGGTTTTGGATATTTAAGAAATTAACATGAAGACATAATTATGGGCATCCTATACCATAATTTTAAGTTATTCACTATAAAAGAAAGAAGCTGTTGGGCAGAGGGAGTATGTAATATTAATCTAGTTGCACCTGATTCCTAGAGAAAAAAATGTTGAGAATTTTCTATAAAGGTTTTCATTCTTCTGATTGGAAGAAAACCATTATTCGGCAGTTTTACTCTGAACAACTAAGCTGAGAAGTCAAATGAGAGGTCTGTGTATAATTAGCTCTGATAGCCTGCATGATGTGAATACAAATCTGTGGCTAAGATGGGACTTGGCAGGCCCAACAGCTAATGGTCACAGGGAATAGATAAAAGATGAATTAAAGATGAATTTTAAAATGTATCCATTTTCTCTTTCTTTTAAAATCTTTTCTAAAAGAATGATTTGTCTTATTAAAGTTAAACCGTCTTGATGACAAACTGTCTTATTTTAAAAAGTAGACATAAAAGTACATTAAAGCTAATCACCATTCTCTCTTAGATAGGCCATGGCATATCACTGATCTGGTGTTTTCAGCACCCCTCAAAAGTTGACTATAAATCTAAGATTATAAACTGACAACATTGAAAGCTATTTCCTTTCAGTGTTCCCACTCTCATATTTGTCTTTCTCTATTTAAAATTCCATCAAATCATTATCAAAAACTTTGTGATCTTTCTGACTTATAGACTGAAAGCCAAATTTAATGACCATTTTGCAGTCCATGATTTTAGATACAAAAATAAAGGGGATTCCAAAACAGCTAATAGTTGTCAAAATTAATATTTCAAAATGCTAGCTAGTGTACAGTTTATACTAGTATACAATTTACAATTGCAATACAATTTAGTGTATTAACTTTCAAATGTTCTAAATAAAAAAGTATTCCAGACCCTCAAAAACATTGTTTTCTGTAGTTAAAATATTTTTAATTAGAAAACCTATATCCACTTTTAATCAATTTATTACTCAGTTTTAACATGTGTATCTATTTAAAGTCACAGCTCTAAAACTATTTTCTAAAATAAACTTTTCACAGCTGTGAAATTAAATGAGTTCTAATCAATATTAATAAGTAAATAAAACAGCATAAAATAGAAAAGATCAGAAGATAACAGAATAGAAACCAATAGAAAGAATATACTGCATGTAGCAATGGAAAATATTAATGCCTAAAGTTTGTGTGTGTGCACGTGTGTGTGTGGCTGTGTGTGTCAATATTAGATCATAAGGTAAACCAGGTTTACCAAAAATCTGAATTACTGTTCTAAGACACATTAATATTTAATTTTATTACATTTATTAATAAAAAATATTGAATATTAAAAAGTACATGGTCATTCATTTTTATATATTTGAGACCGTGGTCAATGTGTAGGTTGGTCATTACGTTCATCCTATAGGATAAATGAAGTTGCATCTGAGGAAATTGCTACGATGTGTTGCAACAAAAGATCAACCAGCTCAACACCTGCCATCTGGAAGAAAAATGTGCAAATATTTGAGTATTTTGGGCTTCCATTTAGTCATGTGACCTTCATTTATCTAGATCTACTTCATACAAGCACCATGTTAGGCAATGGGAGGAAAACAGCTCAGCAAATATTCATCAAATAAACTTACAAATAACGTTGAATTTTAGCTGTGTTAAATGCTATGAAGCGTTGATAAAAACATAAGACTTGGGCCGGGCACAGTGGCTCACACCTGTAATCCCAGCACTTTGGGAGGCCCAGGCAGGTGGATCATGAGGCCAAGAGATCAAGACCATCCTGGTCAACATGGTGAAACCCCGTCTCTACTACAAATACAAAAAATTAGCTGGGCATGGTGGCGCATGCCTGTAATCCCAGCTACTCAGGAGGCTGAGGCAGGAGAATTGCCTGAACCCAGGAGGCGGAGGTTGCGGTGAGCCGAGGTCGTGCCATTGCACTCCAGCCTGGGTAACAAGAGCGAAACTCCTTCTCAAAAAAAAAAACAAAACAGATTCAATTATATTAATAATATATTGTAAAATCTTGTGATATAGTAATATTTTACTGATATTAACAACATTTAAGTGGTATTAATTTTTTGAGGATTTAAACTGAGAACTTGAGGGTGAAAAGTAGTTAACTAAGTGGAGTGAAGTACAGGCTGGGAATGAGAAGAACATTCCAGGTGGAGGAAATAGCGGCACAAAGGCTCTGTGGCAGGAGGCAGCAGGGCACATTTCTGGGAACCGGAAGCATGAATATATGGCTGTAACAGAGACCATGAGGAGAAGCATCTTATGACATGATGGGGGAGGGGTTAGTGGGCACCAGAACATACAGGAACATGTAGCCTTCTTAAGGATTTTCACTTAAAAAGTGGAACCGTACACAGTCATATTTCTGGTTTAAAAAGATTGTTCTGGGCCGGGCGTGGTGGCTCAAGCCTGTAATCCCAGCACTTTGGGAGGCCGAGGCGGGTGGATCACGAGGTCAAGAGATCGAGACCATCCTGGTCAACATGGTGAAACCCCGTCTCTACTAAAACTACAAAAAATTAGCTGGGCATGGTGGCACGTGCCTGTAATCCCAGCGACTCAGGAGGCTGAGGCAGGAGAATTGCCTGAACCCAGGAGGCGGAGGTTGCAGTGAGCCGAGATCGCGCCATTGCACTCCAGCCTGGGTAACAAGAGCAAAACTCCATCTAAAAAAAAAAAAAAAAAAAAAAAAAAAAAAAAAAAGATTGTTCTGGCTGCAATGTGAATAATGGTTAAGTGAGTATGTGAAAAACTAGTCTGGAGATTATTCTAGTCCCTAACAGCAATCCTTGTTGTAGTCTACTTGCAAGACTCAACTGGCTTAGCCTTGAGTGTCTGGCAAGGTACATGAGTGAAGAGACTTGGACAGATTTGACAGCCATCAGGGAGTAACATAAACGGGTGACTGGGCAGACTTGAAAGGGTAAGTAAAAGAGAGGTGCTCTTAGGTTATCTCCTAGGTTTCTAGGTTACAGACCTGATGGACAGTGATGATGAGGAATGGAGGTGCCCTAGAGGCAAAGGGAAGATATTTGGATAGTCAGGTGTGGTGTTCAAAGGAACACCAGCATCTGAGCTGAAGATTCTAATTTTGAAATTAATAGCATATTGCCGGAAATTGATGATAGAATGAGGCACAGACAAGAAACTTTAGAAAAAGAGTGTAAAGTGAGAAGAGGAGAGGGCAGGAAAGAAGCAGAGAAGGAAAGAAAGGTCAGAGGGGGCAAAGAAAGAAGCACCAGGATTGAGCCTTGAAGGACTGCCTGATGAACAGCTGAGCAGAGCAGTCACAGAAGGAGCAGCCAGAACATTTGAAGGAAAACCACGTGCCAAAGCCAACAGAAGAGCCAGTGTCAAGAAGAGAGTGGCCATTAGGTGGAATGCTGGTAAGAGACTAAACAAGAGGAAGACTAAAAGTATTATTTGGATCTTATATATTGAGGTTATCAGAGATCCTGGTAAAATATAAATATAAATAGATTATGTCATTAAAGCACTGGCTAAGTTTCTCCCATATAAATGTCAAGAGTTTCAAAACTTGAGATTATAAATACAAATCACATGCAGTATTTTTTATAAATGCCTTATTATTGAGATCCAATTAAAGAGTAAACAATAATCTTTTTATAACAAAAGTATAAACACCACCATCAGAATTTGTTCATTTTTCTCCTTATTGATCATATCACCTTGCTCCTAGCCATGGTAAAATAGGACTTAAGAACAAAATATGAATAGCAGAAAACATTTACCTTTTTTTCAACACAAAACATGATATTTCATCTCAATAGGGTTCAAATTTCTATGACTCAATATATTCAACATCTTTCATGACCACAATTCAATCTGATTTGACATATCATTAAAAACATTCTCTTTTTGCTGCTGGATGAATGATTTCATAAATTGCATACATGATCCAGGCCTAGAATACTGAAAGGAACATGATTCTGATGAGTAAACATATTCTGTTTTTAGTCATTTTTTATTGTGCACACTTGCAAAATTATTCAAGTTTACGATTAGAGTTACATGAGGACTTTTAAAAATATTCTACATAGCTTGACTATGTCACACATAGATATTTAAATTCCAAAGTTTGTTGTGTATAGCTGCAACCCAAATCAGAAGGGAAATGTTATAATGAAGTAAATTTTTTAAACATAGAAATTGTACCATATCTCCAAAGAAATCATTCAGCCAGCAACAAATGGAGAATGCCTTTTAACTTAAAACAAACACAAAACAGTCATGTATTCAAGGATTTATTTTGTCAATATTTTTTGAGTGTCTACCATTTGTCACAAGTGTGAAAAGGAGAGATATAATCCAGATGAGACAAAAACTACGATTATGCAAAGGTTATGAAGGAAAACGACAAGGCAGGCAGAGGTGAACAACTGGAAAGGCCAGAGGATGGTGACGGTAATGGTGACTCTAGCAGTCATCATTCACTTACTACTTAGCAAGGCACAAAAGAAGCACCCCGTAAGGATTCTCTCACTTGATCCTGGCAGCAACCTGTGAATTGGGTGGCAATGCCATTATCTCCATTTTAAGATAAGGAAACTAAAGCTTGGAGAGGCATCTTGTTTTTGTTTGTTTGTTTGTTTTTAGCATAAATCACAATGCTCATAATGGTTATCCTTGAGACATTTGGAAAATTTAAATTCTGCTCAGCAAAATAATAGAGAAGGCAGCCTTTTAGAAATGCTGTCACCAAAGTATGGATATAATTCTGTTGCTGCTCTGATGCTCACGGGTATTAGTGGTTTCTTATGAGGACTCCTGTTCTCACCAAGGATGACAGATTAAAGAGGCAGCACTATAAAAGATTAGGAAAAATGTGGGGAAAAAAGGAGATAAAAGTGAATAACACTGAGTGACTCTGTATCAGCTACTAAATGACAAGCCAAAGAAAAAGTGTTTGTCAGATACACACACACACACACACACACACACACACACACACACCACCTATAACCTAAACAATAAGGATATGGTCTTTCTCAGTTCCTCTAGTAAAACTTCATACTCAAAATCTGGTCTCTTGTAGAGCAGATTTCAACAGTTCTTTCCGACCCCCAAAACTGTTAAAAAAAATATTGCCAAAACCCATCTTATTTGCAGCTGTCACAACACTTCTCTGAGAATTCTCCACTGACTCCTCTGCACAGAGTTCATATTTCTCATACTGGATTTCAAGGCCTTCTCCTCATGTGGACTTTGCCCTTATCACCTCTCCTACGTTTATTTTCCACTATCAGTGGGTCTGCCTGGTCCATCTAAATCCCTTCTGTCTCATCTCTTCCCTTCTCCTACTTCTTTCTTCATGACATCACTATTAGGTTCCATCTTCTAAGAACAACTTTGTAAATCTTAACTGCCACTCTCACCAATAAAAAATTGCTGCAGAGTTCAGCAATATTTGGGAAAACAAACTCATTTATACTAATTGGTATAGAGAAATGAGTTTCAAATTATTTTAACTACACAGTCCTTTTGTGTGTAAAATTTCTCCCAGAATCCAGCCACTTAGGACTAGATCCCGAGGAGAAAGATAAATGTCTGGTTGTGGCCAATTGTCCTGGGGCCCCATCCCTGCCTCAACCACACCGGTTAGCTAGTAGTTCTGGGGTAAGGAGACCATCAGTCAGTACCAAAAACACAGCCTAATTATAGAAACTTATGCTAAGTAAATTCAATATGCAGAACCCCGAAAGTACCTAAAGAATAATTTGTAATCCACTTTCATCAGACAGTAATGTCAACCATTCAATATGGAACAACATTTGTTAAGCACCTACTATGTGCCAGGCACCGATTTTAGCACTTGAACTTGATCAGTGAATGCAATGATTCCCCTTCTTTGATAAGTCACAATATGGCAGAGGGAGGACAGAAATTAAAAAAGCACATAATGAATATGTAATATATATAATTTATTTATTAGGAGATGCGTGCTACAGGAGAGGCAGGGTGGGAGGAGGGGAAGAGAAAAGGAGATTGCAAGTTCCAGGAAGAAGGACTAAAGGAAGACAGGCATGTTGCAATTGCAAAGAGGGTAGCCAAAGAAGGCCTCATTGATAAAGTGCCACTCAAAGCCCCAAAGGAAGTGGAGGAATTAGCCATGAAAACATTAAAGGGGGTGGTGATATCTAGTCTTAATTGATATCTTTTCATGAACAACTTAAAATGTGTCATGTAAATTGCTAAACTGGTTTGCATTAAAGACATTATAAATAAACCATCGGAAGTTGGTATTATTATTGTTTCACCTATGAGGATACTGTGACTGCAGCAGTGGAATCACCTAGAGGGCTTGTTAAAACACAGATTGCTGAGCCTGACCACCAAAGTTTTAAATTTGCTAAAACTGGGTTTTAGCCTGAGAATTTGCATCTCTAACAAGTTCTTAGGCCCTGCTGTTGCTAAGCCCTGACGCCCAAGCAAAGCATCACTGATTTAAAAGAGATAATCTCTAACACCATAAAAACTCTAGAAGAAAATCTAGGCAAAACCATTCAGGACATCGGTGTAGGCAAGGACTTCATGACCAAAACACCAAAAGCATTGGCAACAAAAGCCAGAATAGACAAATGGGACCTAATCAAACTTCACAACTTTTGCACGGCAAAAGAAACAGTCATTAGAGTGAATCGGCAACCAACAGAATGGGGAAAAAAATTTTGCAGTTTACCCGTCTGACAAAGGGCTGATATCCAGAATTTACAAAGAACTAAAACAGATTTACAAGAAAAAAACAAACAAGCCCATTCAAAGTGGGCAAAGGATATGAACAGATACTTTACAAAGGAAGACATACATGAGGCCAACAAACATATGAAAAAATGCTCATCATCACTGGTCATCAGAGAAATGCAAATCAAAACAACATTG
>NW_016107782.1:1490255-1523623 GCF_001604975.1 Cebus imitator | reverse complement strand
ATCATTCTCAGCAAACTGAGAGAAGAGCAGAAGATCAAACACCACATGATCTCACTCATAGGCAGGTGTTGAACAATGAGAACACATGGACACAGGGAGGGGAGCACTACACACTTGGGTCTGTTGGAGAGAAACAGGGGAGGGTTAGTGGGGGGTGGGGAGTTGGGGAGAGATAGCAAGGGGAGAGATGCCAGATATAGGTGATGGGGAGGAAGGCAGCAAATCACACTGCCACATGTGTACCTATGCAACAATCTTGCATGTTCTTCACATGTACCCCAAAACCTAAAATGCAATAAAATAAATTTTAAAAAAATAAAAAAATAAAAAGTGAACTGCAAAAAAAAAAGAAAAGAAAAGAGATAATCTCCACAAGACCTTTCTTTAAAAGTTCATATTCTGGTCTAAATTATATACTTCCTCTTTCAAATAATGGGACCTTCATCCAAATATTTCCATTTATCATCCACTTGAAACTTACAAACAAAATATATATTATAGTAGATATTACTTATTTTTTTTTTAATTTGAGTCTCACTCTTGTTGCCCAGGCTGGAATGCAGTGGCATGATCTCCACTCACTGCAACCTCCACCTCCCAGGTTCAAGAGATTCTTCTGCGTCAGCCTCTCCAGCAGCTGGGATTACAGGCATGGACCACTATACCTGGCTAATTTTGTATTTTTAGTAGAGACAGGGTTTCTCAATGTTGGCCAGGCTGGTCTGGAACTCCTGACCTCAAGCCCACCTCGGCCACCTGAGGTGCTGGGATTACAGGAACGAGCCACTGTGCTTGGCCTATATTACATTTTTTAACAAAAAAAGAGAAATACCTAATGTAGATGACAGGGAGATGGATGCAGCAAACCAGCATAGGATGTGTAAACCTATGTAACAATCCTGCATGATCTGCACATGTACCTCAGAACATAAAGTATAATAATAATAATAAAAGTTGGTGTTCAATGTTACAAAAAAAAAAAAGGATTGAGTGGTGATAAAATGAAAGCTTTACAAGGGCAAGCATATTATGGGTTTTTTTCATTGAGTATTCTTAGCACACAGAAGAGCTTTTCAGTGAATTAATGCTATTATGTATCGTATATTTTAAAACCTATTTATTTTACAATAATTTTGGATTTACAAAAGAGTTAGTTGTGAAGATAATACAACGAGTTTCCATATGCCCTTCAAGCAGTTTCCTCTAATGTTACCATTGTAAATAACACGTATCAAAGCTAAAAAAAAATTAACATTGCTATAATACTATTAACTAATTTTAGGCTTTTTTTTTTTAACTTTGCCGATTTTCCCACTAATGTCCTTATCCACTCAAAGACAGCATGTTGCATTAGTCATTGTTCCTGTTTCATGTCTTCTGGTCTTTCCTTGTTATGACCTTGACATTTTTGAAGCAAACTGATCAGGTATTCCACTGGAGGCCTCAATATGGGGTTTTCGCTGTTGCTATTTTCATTAATAGGCTGTAGTTATAGATTTTGGGGTGTGGTAAGGTAAATTACCCTTCTCACTTCAACATACCAGGAGGAGATTATATCAATAGGACTTATCACTGGAGATGTTAAACTTGATCAATTGGTCAAGGTGGTATCTGCCAGGTTTCTCTTTCTAGAACAGTGAATCATTAAGTACACATTTAAGGGACAGAGAATTGAGCTCCACCTCTTGGAGAGAGGCACATAAAAGAGTGCAGACAGATGTTAAAACCACCACACAATTAATAAATGTTTGGGAGAGGAAGATACATTGAGGCTATGTACATATCCCATTTCTCCTTAAATTTTCTCCCAGGAAAATGTCCTGTTTTCCCTTTCCCAGTCCTAGAAGCTGTTATTTCTCCTTTTATTAGAGCATGGTATTGAGAAACGATCTGGACATTAGGTATGTTTATCACTACTACTGGGATGTCACTGTATCAAGGCCCCCTCAGTATACACAGCTGTGCAATATGTGCATATGTATTAGCTGACATATCTGTATTTATTCCTGTTATCTATAACACACAGATAGATAACAGGAATAAATACAGATATGTCAGCTAATATATATGTGTGCATACACACACACACACACACACACACACACATACACACAGATAGATAATAGGATGAGATATACATATATATATATATAACCAAATATGAGTCCCCACTGATACCTCTGACTCAGTCAATACAGGGTTCACTCTAACCTTCCTCTTTGCTTATTTTTAACATCTTTCTCTGATAGTGAGAAACCTGGTGTCAAGGAGTGAACACAAAATTCCTATGATGACCCCCATAAAATTCCTATGATGAAACCCTAATCCCCAGGAATTCACACTGTAACCATATTTGAGATAGGGTCTTTAAAGAGGTAATTCCATTAAAATACAGTCATTAGGAAGGTCCCCAATCCAATATGACTGGTGTCCTAAGAAGAGAATATCAATACAGATACATATGGAGGGAAGACAGGTGAAGATACAAGGAGAATATGGTCATCTATAACCCAAGGAGAGGGGAACACAGCCTTCCCTCATGATTCTCAGAAGGAGCCACCCCTGCCAAGTACCTTGATCTCAGACTGGTAGTGACTATAATTAAACAGTTAAATAATCAATATTGCTACATTATTGTTAACCAGAGGCCATACTTTATTCAGATTTTCTTAATTTTAATCTAATGTGTGTGTGTGTGTGTGTGTGTATTTTTTTTTTTCTGTTCCAGTATCTCATCCAGCTTTACACTCTGTATTTAGTCACCATGTCTCCTTATGCGACTCTTAGCTATGGCAGTTTCTTAGACTTCTCTTGTTCTTGATGACTTGATGACTTCATAGTTTTGAGGGTTACAGGTCAGGCATCTTGCAAATGTCCCTCCATTGGGACTTGTCAGACATTTCTCTCATTATGAGGCTGTGGTCACAGGTTCTGAAGAGTAAGACCACAGAGGTAAAGTGCCATTTTCATCACATCATATTAAGAGCACCTACTATCAACATGAATTACCACTGTTGATATTGACCTTGATCACACGGCTGAGGTAGTATCTGTCAGATTTCTTCACTGTAAACTTATTTTTCTCCTCTTTCCACAATGTACTCTTTGGATGTAAGTCACTATGTGTAAACCACACTTAAGAAGTGGAGATTTATATTCCATCTCCTTGAGGGTGCAGTATCTACATGAATTACCTGAAACTTTTCTGCTTGGGAAATTTGTCTATAGTCCTCATTGATTTCTTTATTCAATTATGTATTTACTATACACCCATAAACATTTATTATATATTTTGGATTATGATTATAATATAAAGTTGTTTCATTGCTCAGTTTGTCCCAGCTTTGGTCCCTGGGAGCTCTTCAGTTGGATCTTGTGTCTCTTTGAATGAAATATATGAATTTTGCTTGATTATTTAATTACTCAAAGACGGGTCTCACTCTGTCACCCAGGCTAGAGTGCAGTGGTACAATCATGGCTCATTACAACTTGGAACTTCTGGGCTCAAATGGTCTTTCCACCTCAGCCTCCTGAGTAGCTAGGACTACAGGTGCAGACCACCACACCTGGCTAATTTTTAAATTTTTTGTAGAGAGGCAGTCCCACTATGCTGCCCAGGCTGGTCTCGAACTCCTGATCCAAGCGATCCTCCCATCTTGGCCTCTCTAAGTGCAGGGAGTAGAAACGTGGGCCACCATACCCAGCATTTTTTGATTTTGAAGACTTTCTTATTTTGTGGGAATAAAAAAATTCTCCTCATTCTCTATGTTTCCTGTACCAGCACTAGAATCAGCTATTTCTTCAAGGAGCCCTGTTTTATTTTATTGGAGAATGGTATTAGGAAGCAAGATTTGGGTCCGAAGTATATTCTACATTTTGACCTAACAATCTATCAAAAATACTTTCTTCATGTGAATAAATTTATCATTTTTAGAAGTACATAATACTCTGCCATGTGGATAAACAGTAATATCATCTATTGATGGAAACTTATATTGTTTCTATGTATTTAGGTATTAAGAACAATACTGAGATCAACTTTCTGGTGTCGAAATCATCATATTGTAACTGGTTATTTCCAGAAGATAAATTGCTAGAATGGGAAATAAAGGGTTTAGGGCTCTTGATGCATAGTATGAAAGGGACTTCCAGAGTCCCACCTGCAGAGAATGAATGGAGCGCCCAGCAATGCCATGCACTCTCCAACATCAGGTATCTACTGTCATTGTTACTTTTTAAAATAATTTCCTACTAATGGATAAAACTTTCTTTGTGGTTATCATTTACTCCTAGATGGATGAACAACATCTTAAATTATGTCTTCGCTATTTGAATCCCCTTTTAAAAACGTTTTCTTTGCCCATTTTTTAATTGGTATCCTTTTTAATATATTGATACATAGGAATGCCTGCATATTAGAGAAATTAACTCTTTGTCTATTATGTATTTAACCACCTTTCCCCAATGCGTCATTTATCTCCTACTTTGGTTTATGGACTATTTCTTTTTTAAACAATAACTTTCATATTCCATATTCTATAATTTAAACTAATATACAGTTGTGTTGGTTTTTTGCTTACACCACATTTACATTTTACAATTTTGCTCATGGATTAAAAAATGTGTTTACTTTCACAGTTTTGCATTTTGTGAGCCAATCTAAAAAAAAGCTGATGATGTATTATTGATTCTGACACAGTCATGAAAGCACAGATTATGCATCTATTAAAACTTATATTTTATGACAGGTTTGCCAGGTCTAATTTATGACTCATACATATTTCTGGCTCGGTAGCCACAATTTATCTCCATTTGAATCTTTATGATACAGTACATTTTCTTGCCAGAGTATTTTTTCAAATATCTTGATACATTGTAAAGAAAAACAACAATAAAACCCAGAAAAAAACACACCAAAAATTGATAAATGGAAAATATCATTTTGAAAAACAGTTTCAAATATATATGTATCTCTCTCCACTTTCTTCTTAGGCTAGTTTAATTTTTTTATTTTTTAAAATATTTTAGACTAACTTAATATTTTTACAAATACATGATCATTTTAAGAAATGTACATATTCATGTTGTCATGTTTAATTTGCTTAATATAAGCATGCATACACAAAAATATGAAACTGATGTCACCATCTTCATTATAGTAGCAATAAAATGTAAAACTTCAAATGAAGAGAGAGAAAAAAAATATATATATATATACATATATCCCTAAGAGTACAAAATAGCTAGGATGGTGAGGATCAGGAGGAGGTAATTGGGAATATTCTAGTCATGTTCAGAGACATGGAGGTAGGAAGAGATACATGGTATGTTTAGGAAACAGAAGGAAGGTAAGCAAGGGCCACATCACACAAGTTACCTAGTCTTGTTAAGGATTTGGGTCCTTAACCTGAAAACAGATGGAAAAACATGCAAGTGGCTTGTTGACATTTACTGTCTGACAAGACCCTCTGAGTCATGTGGGGAATGAATTGTAGGGAAGCAAATGTTCCTCAAGTTTATGGTGGTGCTCACCAGTTATCCATGCATTAGATGATGATGGCTTGACCTGAAGTGGTGGGAGCTGTAAATACAGAGAGAAGGGAATAAATCTGGGGTAGGGTTGGAATGCAAAATCAACACCACTTAGCAATGGACTAGGAACATGAAGTGGGGTAAATGGGTAGATGGAGGTGCCTTATCAAGAGATACAAAACACCGAGAGCAGCAATGTGGTAGGAAGATCAGCATTTGGACTTTTTTTGCTTTGCAATCTCTTTGAAATATCCAAGAAGACATACCACTGGTACTCAGAAATTAGACCTGAACTGGGCTCATGAGTGTGTTAACATATAGGTCATAATTAAATCAAAGATTATAGATGGGATTGTTTAGGAAAGGAGTTGTTCTGCCCCTCAGGGAATATCTGACAATATCTTCAGACATTTTTAGTTGACACAATGGGGGCATCTAGTGAAAAAAAGTCCAGGGAAGCTGCTAAACATCCTACACTACTACTAAGACCAGCCCTGACAGCCAAGATTACACAGACCAAAATGTCAGTAGTGCCAAGGCTGAGAAACCCTGGCACAGACTGCAAAAGAAATGTGAGCTTTTAGGAACTTCACCTGAAGTCTTCTTCCCTCCTCCTTCCCTAGCTACTCTGACTCCCTCTTTATCAGCAGTCAGCTCCCTCACCTATGAGGAAAGGACCTGAGAAATAGGGAAATCTAGAAAAGTGATCAAGGTTGGAGTTTAATGAGAAGTGGTGCAAAATTCCATCTGTATGTCCACAAGATATGCATGGCCTGTTGAAAAACAACAGGTTTATGAATATTTTAGGGGAATTTATTAAAAATATTTTCCATACAAACTAAACTCTGAACCAGCATATACAAGACTTCCTTTTGCAATACCAGCGTCTGGCACTGTTTGTTGCTCAAGTTCCTGAAGAGCAGAGACTGAGAGACGAGCAAACACAGAACAGGGGGAAACACCAAGAAAACAAGAGTTTTCAAAAGAAAAAATGAACAACAAACAGTGCTAGGGAAGTAGAAGGCAGGGAATTTGGGGAGGAAAAGAAGAGTGAATGACTTTACATGGAAAAAAGCAAGCCCCACCTACAAATATGTTTCCAAATAACCACTTAGAGTTTGTTATTTGGAATTCTATAAGCAGCTTGCTCCCAGAAACAATGTTATGAGAAGTAAAGTTTAACGAAAAACTACAAAAACTGGTTTGACAGGTATCGGTGGATGTTACAGACCAAGCTATAGAAGACTGGGAGGTTCAGAAGGATTTTTTCTTTAATCAGCTGCCTTTCTCTTTCTCTTGGTAATACGCTTGGCCTCAATTTTTTTAAAGCTCATTTGTTCATCAAATATTTGTTGAATACTTACACAGGTATTTGTTAAGTGTCAGCGTCCCCACTAAATTCTAAGCTCCGTGAGAGCAAGTACAAGTGTACTCTGTGTACTTCTGCATGCTACCATTACCGCCATTAGTGCCTGGCATCCAGAAAATGATAATTGGTTAATGGCTGAATGTTGATCAAATGAACAAATATATTTCTAAAAAACGTTGTTTGTCTACCCTACTGTATTTCAAAAGGGTGGATTTCTATGCAGAGTTGCCATATAAACTTTTTAGAAAGTAGCCTAGTAGTGCAGAGAATGATGTTTTGAGTCAGAGAGGTCATCCATAAATAGGCCAGTTTTGCCTGAAAACCAACACTTGAAGTCAGCCTTATGAAAATACTATATATATATTTATAGTTCTATATTTCCTCCTCTCTTTGGTATTAAAATTTTTCTATTTTTGCCATGGCTATGGTAGTGGTGATGCAAGCATAGCCCAAACTAACAGTTTAAAGTTTAGAAAGAAAACAGCCTATTTCCTTTAATAATAAGAGGAAATCTTCAGGAAAGGCAAGGTTTTGAAATGGATGGAAACCTACTAACAGGATTAATATAGTATCGTAAACAATTTTATGCAAAGAAACTTCCACATTGAACTTCAAAGGGGAAAAGAACTGAGACAGGAAAAATGGGTCAAGTGGGGAGAAATTTTCTGATTAGAAAAAGATAGTCAGTGGAGAGCCTTTTACAGGCCCTGACTCAAGCATGAGGCCTTTGCAACGTGCCTGTCTTATGGCTAAACAGTGCACTTAGACCAAATAATATTAAAAAGCAAAAGTGGCCTCTCTGCCAAAAACAGGCAGGAAGCAATAAGAACTGGGCACCCCCTATGAAGCTATGGCTTTAAGATGTCGATTAAAGAAGACAACAGATAAAAAACTGCAAACACATACTTTAATGAGCCAGTAAATGTGTAGGGATCCAGGACTTTTAAATATTCAAGGTGCTAAATAAAGATATGTCTGAAAACATAAAAGAAAAAAGAGGAAGATCCTGATTAAACAACAACATATAAGATTTAGTCAACAGCACATCTAATTTTACTCTGAAGTTTTTATTTTGTTAAGAGTTGCCTTAAGTTTGTAATCAGTAATTTACAGGTATATTAATAATTTAATATTAATTAAATTATCATGTGTATTTTAATAATTACATACATACATATTCACAAACATAGCATTAAAAAGTGCTCTGTCACACTTAACAATCCACACCTAGAGACCCATGGTTGTTCTAGAAAGCTGCAAGCACAAATGTTCATAACTGGAAACTTACTAAGTCTATAATCAAACTTAATAATGAATGTTTAGGCCAGGCGCAGTGGCTCATATGTGTATTCCTAGCACTTTGAGTGGCCAAGGTGGGCAAACAACTTGATCCCAGAGTCTGAGATCAGCCTGAGCAACATGATGAGACCCCACCTCTACAAAAAAAAAAAAATAAAACATTAGCCAGGTGTGGTGGTGTGCACCTGTAGTCCCAGCTACTTGAGAGGCTGAGGTGGAAGGATCACCTGAGCCCAGTAAGTCAAGGTTGTAGTGAGCCATGATTGCATCACTGCACTCCAGCCTGAGCAAGAGTGAGACCCATCTCAAAAACATAAATAAAAATAAACACATAAATATAATGAAAGTTTAAACTTAATAATTAAAAATAATGAGTGAACAACTATTGAATGCACATTATAAATATAGAGGCTTTACATTTATTTCATCTAGCCCTAACAGCAAATCTATAATAAAGGTAGGTATTATAATTGGACCCATCTTAGAGATGAAGAAAAAGAAGAAATAAAGATGTTAAGTTATCAAGACTACAACTTCAGAGCTAGAATCTGAACTACATATTTGTTTTAAAGTTCTACAGCGTAATGACAAACATAACAATAATGAATTCAAGAGTTTTTTGGACGTGCACTGAACTTCTCACTGCTTAGTTTGATTTCTTATCTCTATTTTCTTCTCAATACTCCTTGTTCTCATATTCTGCATCTACACATTCTACTTGAACAACAAGCATCCATTTCTATGGCTTCAGGTTCACCGCTAAGTTGAAGTTTCCTCACTCTAGATCCAGCCTAGGCAGCCCCCTCTCAGTCCCCACCAAAGAGACATCTTGACTTGGATGTCATTCTGCTACCTGAAACTAAACATGATCAACACTGAACTCAGTACCTCCAGCCCACACCCAAAGTCTACTTTTCTTTGTACGTTTCTTACCTCAGAAAATAACTCTATCTTTCTTTCAGTGCCTACACCAGGAACCTGGGAGTGACCATTCTCCCTTAAGCCCTACAGACAATCACATTACAACTTCTCTTATTTCTACCTCCTGATTAACTCTCCCGTCAGTTGAGTCTTCTCACCTACACCTCCATCGTCAACTTCAGCAGAACTACTGAATAGTCTCCTACCAGCCCTGCTTGGGGCCACATTCTGAACATTTCCCACAATGCTGCCAAAGTGATTTTTCTAAAGAACACATCATGCAATGTACTCATTTATATATTCAGCAATTTTTTTGTTGAATACCTTCTGTGTGGCAGGTACTATTCTGCATAGCAAGAAATACACCAGTTAACAAAAGAGACAAAAAGGGTATCAAAGAAATTTTGTTCTAGTGGAGAGGCACTGACGTAAACAAAATGAGTGTATACGTATGTGTATGTGTAGATGTGTGACGTGTGGGTGCAATATTAGATGGCAATAAAAGCACACTGCCCTCATGCCTCATCTTGCTAGTCCTTCATTCACACACACCCTAGGATTCATCCCTATTGAGCTACTTTTACTTTCCCAAACATGCCATATCCCTATATCCAGGCCTCTCTACATTCCCCTTCTTCTACTTAAAATTCTCTTCCCACTGGCTTTTCACCAGGCTAACCTTTTGTGTGGTAGGTACTACTGCCAGTTTTCCCTGATCCCCCCAGTTCTGATTTTGCTGTCCATCATGAGGCTCCCAAAGCAACTTAACCTTCCCAGAGAGTAGTTAACACATGTTCCGATTATGTGATAGGTATTTGCATTAGTTTGCTCCGGTTGCCATAACAAATAACCACAGCCTGGTGGCTTAAACTCCAGATATTTATCTTCTCACAGTTCTGGAGGCTACAAGCCTAAAATCAAGGGATTGGCAGGCAGGCATGGTTTCTTCTGAGGCCTCTTTCCTCAGTGTGCAGATGAACGCCTTCTCAATATGTCCTCATATGGTCTTCCCTCTATGCATGGATGTTCCTGGTGTTTCTTCGTGTATCTAAATTTCCTCTTCTCCTAAGGACAACAGTCAGACCGAATTAGAAAATACCCTAAAGGCGTCATTTTTAACTTAAGCACCTCTTCAAAGACCCTATCTCCAAATACAGCAACATTCTGAGGTACTAGGGGTTAGGGATTTAACAAATGAATTTTGGGAGTAGGGGCAGAGGACACAATTCAGTCCATAATAATATTCTATAATCGACTCATTATCAATCTTATTTTGCCTATGGCCCTAAACAACCGCCCATTCCCATATTACTTTGAAGAAAATGCAAGATATCATATCGTTCAATCAGTAAATATTCCTTCAACATCTTTAGATAAAGAAAATATATTTTACTCTCTGGATCCAAACAGATGAGATCTACTAAGCTCTCTGATTATTCTCTAACATCTCTTCTGGTTTTTGGACCATTTCAAAAAAGATTCTGCCTTTTTGGAAAATATTTTCCCTTATAATAATCACTAACAAAACAAATGTTTTAAATCTTCAATGTGGTAGATCTTCATTCTACACTCAAAGGATGAAAAAGAAGGTATCTATGGGTGGTTTTAGTTGAGGTTTAATTTTTCTGCATGCTTCTTAGGCTACTGGAAAAGAAACTGTGTGTGTGTGTGTGTGTGTGTGTGTGTGTGTGTGTGTGAGAGAGAGAGAGAGAGAGAGAATATGTGTGTGTGTGTGTGTGTGTGAAATATTATTACTAAAATGAGACTAACAGATTTTCAAGGTTCATTTTGAGAATCCACACATGTCACTCCATGCATCATCAGTGAGACCCAAGAAGCCAGGCTATTTTCTTTTTTCATTATGGATGCCCTTTACAGATCTCCTCATCTCCTAACAGCTGTCATGGCAACATTCTCCTCTGTCAGATGAGAAAGCAGCAAGGCTCGTCCTCTTAATGCATGAATGAACCACAGAGGCTTCTGAATAACAGAATTCCCCAGAGTTTGCATGGCACCATTGCAAAATGCAGTTTTGCAGTTTCTGCCAGACAGTCTGTTTTCAAAGTGATGCCTTCTCCATACTGACACTTCATACTGTGACGATAAAATGAGTAGATGAAAGAGGTGGTCATTCTTTACTTTCCATTGGTATCTCTATGTATTTTGTCCTTAAAAGCAGGTTGTAAAACGGCAATGAATAACATGGGTGCTGAAGAATATGTGGACTATATAGGATTCTAACAACTAAATGACACATTCATTCTTGCATATATTTATAAGAAAAAATTTAAAAAAATGCTGTATTCCAGAAATAAACTGAATAGCATAAATACCAAAAGTTTTATTCAGCAGAAACTCTTGAAACTGGAATAAATGGTTTGGCTAAGAATTCTACAAATGAACACAAGTAGGTATACTTACATTGATTTTTCTAAAATAAAATGTATTTTCAGCACAGTTTTAGATTTATAGAAAAATTACAAAGATAGTATAGTTAGTTCCCATAGCCCCAGAGAGTTTCCCCTATTGCTACACATTCTAAGTGCACATTTGCTACAACTAAAGGAGCAATATCGATACATCATTATTAACAACAAAGTCCATACTTTAGTTAATTTTCTTCATTTTACCTAGTATTATTTTCTGTTCCAGGACCCCATCCAAGGAAACACATTTCATTAGCTATCATGTTTCCTTAGGGTCCTCTTGGCTCTAACAATTTCTGAGGTTTCCCTTGGTTTTGATGACCTTAACAACTTTGAGGAATATTCATTTTTGTAAAATGCCATCAGTTAAGATTTGTCTGATATTTTTCTCATGATGAGATTGGAGTTAGGTATTTTGGGAAGGAAGACCACAGAAGTAAAGTATTATCTTTATCACATCATACATAACAGCAATAGTATTTATCACTGCTGATGTCAGTCTTGATCATCTAGGAAATGTATTCATAACTACTAGAAGAAACTACTGTGAGTAAATACCATAAAATTACTTTCTTCCCCTTCTCCACACCATATTCTGAAACAAAATCACTATGCATAACCTCTCCACTTTCTTGAGGGTGAAGTATCAGCATTAATTGTTTGGAATTCTATAGGGGAGACTGCCTCTTCTCCTCCATACATTTATTTTTTGTATAGATATACCACAATTTGTTTATTCATTTACCTACTGAAAGATATTTTTGGCTGGGTGCGGAGGCTCATGCCTGTAATCCCAGCACTTTGGGAGGCCGAGGCAGGCAGATCACTTGAGGTCAGGAGTTCAAGACCAGCCTGGCCAATATGGTAAAACCCCATCTCTACTAAAAATACAAAAATTAGCCGGGTGTGGTGGTGTATGTCTGTAGTCCCAGCTACTTGGGAAGCTGGGGCAGGAGAATCACTTGAACCCAGGAGGCAGAGGTTGCAGTGAGCTGAGATTGTGCCATTGCACTCCAGGCTGGGTGTCACAGTGAGGCTCTGCCTCAAAAAGAAAGATATTGTTGTTTCATTATTTCTTCTTTTCTAATATAAGCATTTAGTGCTATAAGTTGTTCTCTAAGTATTGCTTTCCTTGCATTCCACAGTTTTGTTTTTATTTTGCTTTTAATTGACAAATAATAAATGTACATATTTATGTGGTACCATGTGATGTTTTGATGCATGTACATATTGTCTAATAATAAAACCAGAGTAATCAGCATAGTCATTACCTCAAATGTGTGTCATTTCTTTGTGTTGAGGACTTCCAAAACCTTCTAGCTACTTCAAAATATATGCAACATGTTATTGTTAACTCTAGTCACCCTACTAAGCAATAGAACATTAGAACTTATTTTAGATGAAGTTTTAAATACTAAAATTATTTTAAGAAAATAAGCACAGCCATTTAAGTAGGTTATTCACAGTTACACTGCTACTGCTAGTATACGGAGAAACAGGAGTTAAACTTACAATTTTTTATAAGTTACATTTTGAATTTTATTTTATTCAAAAAAAATTTTTAAGTGACTGGGTCTCACTATGTTGTTCAGGCTAGACTCAAACTCCTGGGCTCAAGAAGTCTTCCTGCCTCAGCCTCCTGAGTAGCTGGGACTACAGGCTATTCGAAATATTCTTCAATGTATCTTGTAACTCCTTCAGTACATGCATTATTGGGAAGGGTGTTGTTTAATCTGTAAATATTTTGGGATTTTCCAAATATCTTTCTGTTACTGATGTATAGTTTAATTTCATTGCAGTCTGAGTACATGCTTTGTATAATTTCTATTCTTTTAAATTTGTTAAGGTATGTTTTATGGCCAAGGATGTGATCTATCTTGGCAAATTTCCATGCAAGTTTGAGAATGTGGATTCTGCTACTGTTGGATGGAGTGTTTTATAAATGTCAATTAGATCAAGCTGACTGATTAAGCTATTCAAGTCAACTATGTCCTTACTGATTTTCTGCTAGCTTGATCTATCAACCAGTGAAAGAAGGGTGTTGAAGTCTGCAGCTACAATAGTGAATTTGTCCTTTTAAAATTGGGTCTCTTCGCAGGTCCATCGGTTTTTGCCTCATGTATTCTGATTCTCTGCTGTTTGGTGCATATGTTTTTAGGACTGTTATGTCTTCCTGGAGAACTGACACTTTTATTATTCTTAATGTCCCTATTTCTCCATGATAATTTCTCTTGTACCAAAGTCTGCTATGTTTAAAATTAAGATAGTGACTCCAGCGTTCTTTTGACTGGTGTTAACATGGTGTTTCATTCTCCATCCCTTTACTCTTAACCTGCCGCTTTATATTTAAAGGGGGCTTCTTGTAGACAATAAGGACTTGACTGCGACTCTAGGTCTCCTAAATATTATATATTTCTTATTTTGCCTGCTCCTAATTGTCCCCCTCTTGTTCTTCTTTCTCCTGTTTTAATTTAGCATTTTATATAACACTGTATCTCTTCTCTGAGCATCTCAATTATACTTCTTTTAATTTTTTTAGTGGCGGTACTCGAGTTTCTAATATGCATTTTTAAACTAATCTAAGTTCAATTTCAACTAATATTATACCATTTCATGTGTAGTGCAGTTAGCTTATAAAAGAGTATTTCCAATTCCTCCCTCCAATCTCTTATGACATTGTTGTCATTCATTTCACTTAACCATACCCTATAATTATCTAATACACTATTACATTTAATAGTTTAAACAAAGTTTTGTTTTAGCTTAATTAATGAAAAAAGCAAAAGATTTTATTTTACCTTACTTTATTCCTTCTCTGATGTTCTTCTTTCCTTAACGTTGATCTAAGTTCCTGAACTATCATTATCCTTTTCTCTGAAGAATTTCTTTTAACATTTTATAAAGAGTAGATATGCCATGCAAGTTATAAATTCCTTCAGTTTTGCTTATGTGAGAAAGTCTTTATTTATTTCTCCTGCATGCTTGAATGTAACTATTATGGATTTACAATTCAAGGTTGGTGAGGGTTTATTTTTCTTTCAACTCTTTAAGTATTTTACTTCACTTGCATAGTTTATGATGAGAAGTCCACTGTAATTGTTATTCTTGTTTCTCTATAGGTAAGGTGATTCCCCCAACCCCAGGGCTTCTTTCAAGACTTTCTTTTCATATTCTGAAGTGGAATGTCATACATCTAATGACAGATTTTGTGGAATTTATTCTACTTTGTGTTCTCTGGGCTTCCTGGATCTGAATTTAAGTTAGATGTCTGCCATTAATTTTGGAAAGTTATCAGTTATTATTACTTCAAATATTTCTTTTGTTCCATTCTCTTACTTTCCTTCTGATCTTCCAATTACCTATAAATGTACGTTTCACCTTTTAAAATTGTGCCAAAGTTCTTGCATCTTCTGTTCTTTTTTTGTTGTTGTTTTAATTTCTTTTTTTTTTTTTTTTTTTTTTTTTTTTTTTTTTTTTNTTTTTTGAGACACAGTCTAACTCTGTCAAGCAGGCTGGAGTGCAGTGGCACATTAATAGCTAATTGCAGCCTCAACCTCCCAGGCTCAAGTGACCTTACCAATCCTCCCACCTTAGCCTTTAGCCTCTCAAGTAGCTGGGACCACAGGCATATGCCACCATGCCTGGCTAATTTTTTAAATTTTTTTGTAGAAACCGGGTCTCACTATGCCCAGGCTGGTCTAGAACTCTTGGGCTCAAGCAATTCTCCTGCCCCAGCCTCCCAAAATGCTGAGATCACAAGCGTAAGCCACCATGTCTGGCTCTTTTTTTTTTTTTTTTTTTTTTTCCATTATCTTTTATCTCTGCATTTCAGTTTGGGAAGTTTCTATTGACCTATCTCCAAAGAAGATCACTGAGACTTTTAAAAATCATGTTAAGTCTTCTGAGAGACCCTTCAAAGGCCTTCTTCATTTTTGTTACTGTGTTTCTAATTTCTAGCTTTTCCTTTTGATCTTTTCTTAGATCTTCCATCGCTCTGCTTACATCATCCCTCTGTTACTGTATGTTATCCGCTTTTTCTATTAGAGCCCTTAACATATGAATCATAGCTACTGAAATTCCCTGTGTGATAATTCCAAAATCTGCATCACATCTAAGTCTGATTCTGATGCTTGCTTTGTATCTACAGACTGTGTTTTTCCTTGCCTGTTAGCATGCTTTGTTGAGACAGGATCTCACCCTGTTGCCCAGGCTGAAATGCAATGATGTGGTCACAGCTCACTGTAGCCTTGACTTCCTGGGCTCAAGTGATCCTCCCACCTCAGCCGAAGTAGCTGGGACTACAGGCATGCACCACCACAGCAGGCTAATTTTTGTAGAGATGGAGTTTCACCATGTTGCCCAGGCTGGTCTTGAACTCTTGGGCTCAAGGGATCTGTCCACTCAAATTGCCAAAGTGCTAGGATTACAGGCATGAGCCACGCACCCAGCCTCATCTGTGTAATATTCTGTTGAAAGCTAGACATGATGTAACAGATAACAGGAAATGAGGAAAAGGACTTCAGTTTGAGATTTATCTAAGATTGGACTGTATATACTGTTTGATACAGATGTGGCTATCAGAGGCTTCAAGGTCTTCTAGTGTTTTTGTTTTTTGTTTTTTTCATCTCTCCTGTTGTCTTTGGGTTTTCCTAAAACCCCCTCCTTGGCCAGTGTCTACATCTTGCAGCTCTTTCTGCTGTAATCCACTGTTATTATAAGGAGCCCTGTTGCTGGGTACTAAAGAGCAGGGAAGGCAAGCATTCCATTTTCTTAGGATTGCAACTCAATCTTTTGGTAGGCCTATGCTGCTGTACTGCGACCTTTACAAAATGTTTCTTAGCCTTTTCCTCCTCCCTTAGTTGACACAGAACCCTAGAGGGGCCTTGAGTTAGAGAAATATCTTCTCCCCAGATGGGATAAGACTCTGGTAAAGCCCTTTTCCTTGGAGAGTCGGTCTTTATTATAGAGAACATTTTGGGTGCACTTCACAGTCATTACTTTTTCCTTCCCCTTGCCAGAGCCAGGATAGGACCTATCTTGGCTCTTTGCTATGAAAACCTGATGAGGTTTCAGGAGGTAAAATCCATGTATGTGTGAGGCCCTCTCTAAAACTCCTGTGTCTGTAAGTTCCACTCTCAAGCTAGTCAATACTTAGCCTCCAAAAATTCATTAAAATTACTATTTAAATGGCCCTTCTGGTCTATGGTTCCAGTTGCTTCTGCTATAGGTAAACAGATCTTCGCTGTGACTCTCTGAATTTACTTACTTCTTCAGATTTTGGAGTGGCAAGCAATTTTCCCTGAGATTGCTGATAGGTCCAGGAAAACTTACCAAGTTTTAATTTGCTCAGGTTTGGAAGGGAGTGAGGACTCTCAAGCTCTTTACATGCTGAAGTGCCTTACTTTGTTTTTTTTTCATATTCCTACTTTTAATACTTATTTTATAGAAACAGAAATGTTTGCTTAGAAAACTATTTATTGAGAATTCATGATGAGCTTAGTGTAATAGCACATGTTCTGGAAGAGAGAAACTAATTCACTCATTCAACAAATATTTGTTGAGTACCTATTATGATGCTAAGACATGTGCTAGAGAGTAACTGGATAGTAAGGTATGGTGACAAAGAAAGCTATAGTCCCTGCCCTCGGAGAACTTATATTCTAGTGAGTGAGACAGAAAAAGGATATACGCATGAAAATAGTAAGTACAATCTTTAAGAAGCTCATCACAGTGATAAGATAAAATATAATAATCAGAGAGAGTATAAATGTTTGCATACATTGTAATAAGGTAGTTTAGCAAAGAGAAGAGATGGTATGGGCTTGAATATTCTGGGACTTGAACAGAAGTTAGAAAATAAGTAGAATTAAATTTATAAAGAAATATCATTTTGATAAAGGGCACAGCAACAGCAAAGACTCAGCGGCAGGAATGAGAATAATGTGTTTCAATACAGCCAATTCAGCTTGGCTGAAGTGTAGTTTTCATTGCAGAAGAGTGGGAGAAAATAAGTGGAAAAGCTGGCGAATGCTAGAAGCAGAAATGTGTTGTTCAACAAGAACTGTGAGGACCTTGTTGTTAAAACATTAGTCAGTGGGTGGAATGGGAAAAGTACTAAAGTAGGATTCATGAGGACACCTAGCATTTGCCATTAACCAGTTATGGGCGTTTGGGCAAAATTGCCCGACTCTGAATCTGTATCTTCATCTGTAGTAAAAGAAATGTTGAATTGCTGAGTCTCCTTCCTACTTTAATACTCTACGATTCTGGGTAGGAAACTCTTCTATATCACTCCAAAAAGTAGGAATCCAGTCTCTGTCTCAGACCTTCAAATGACAGAAAGCTTACTATTCTTTAAGGCAGCTGGTTCAACTGCACAGACACTGAACAGCTAAAATTAATAGAATAGTTTTGTTAGAAATGACCTGAAATCTGCCTTGCCATAATTCACTCTGTTGAAAGTTTAAAACTTTGGAGCAGCTCTGTCCAACAGAGCTTCCTACAAGGCTAAACAGTCAGTCCAATTCAGCAGTCATGCGATCACTGAGCACTTGAAATGTGGCTACTATTGAGTACAGAGCTAATTTTTTAAATTTAATTTTCATTTAAATAGTCACATGTGACCATGGCTATCGTGCTGGACTGCCTAGCTCTAAAACAACCCCAAATAAACTTCTTTCCACATAACAGCTCTTCAGATGTGTGACAGTTCATTAATGGCCGGTCCTCAAGCTTTTATTTCTCTAGTTCGTCACAGTGAGATGCTCTAACTATTGTTCACATGGTGTATTTTCCAGCCCCATGTTCTTACCGATGCATTCTAATTCACGCACACTCAGCTAAGGTCCAAAGATGCTTTCCAGAAACCATGAAACCCCTAAACTTACATGCAAATCTGTTGTGTATATGTGCACATTATTTAGAGAAGAGCTTTCATAGTTGCCTTCAGATTCTCAAAGAAATTCCTGACCTCTAAAAGGGGCCTGCGGTGAGAGGAGAAGATGAAAGAAAAATGGGATACAATGGCAGTATTAATGCTAGCCGTGAAATGTAACATAACAAATGAAAAGGCTGAGATGAAAGCAGACCTTAGGAACCCTAGTGCCTAGGCTTGTTTCTATTTCAATACCACCTGTGTATTTTCACACAAGAGTTGCTTCAATGTCTTTTTAAAACACTGCCACCATTTTTTTTCTATGAACAAGGTAATATGTAATTTTTATAAATCTATGTCATGTAAAACTGTCATTTTCAGTAGAACCATCGTTGAAAAGTATTTTTAAAATATTAAAAACATTCCTTAATACAAAAAAAAAAAAAAACCCACACTATGTAGGTTATTCAGGGATTTGGGGTAGGTTTTCTTCTTTAACTTTTTTCTCCTTTGACATGACAGTGGTTTTTTTTTTTCTTTTGAAGGAAAATGCACTTCAAAACCCCTCTTTTAGTCTGTTAAAGCCATTTGTAATTCCCCTGGTTCAGATTCTACCGCCTCCATATAGGTGGGTGTATTTTGAAAAGATTTTTGAATTCTGAATAAATTCATCTTCTTAAATCAAAAGACCTATGGAATATCAAAAAATTCTGACCTTTATTGGCTTAAATCAAAGCATCACAGTTCTGCCAGTGTTTATCCTATTTTTCAAGAACTCTGGGAAAGAATTCTGTTACCTCAAATGGTCATTCATTCCAATGCCATCCAGTAAAAGACCACATATAACATGACCTAAAAGTAATTTTGTAGATACCATATTGCCTTTTCCAACAGTACGTAGCAAGTAAAAGTGCATCAATTATTTGATGGGTGTGGCTTCTCTTTACTCTCATACTAATGTAATCCAAGCATTAAAATTATATAAGAAGACCCTTTGGTATACTGAATATTGAACTCTTACAGTCTTCCTACATTACACAGTTTGAAGGCATTTTTTCTTTTTCTGTTCATTTCTTTCTCTCTCTTTTTATAACAATATTAAACTAGCAACTGCAATGGCTACAATTTAAAAATTCTAAAAAAAAAAATAACAGAAAAAGAGTATTTCCATCTTGACATTAATTAGCACAAATTTGTAAAGCTACTTCTTAATAACAATTGACTAGAAGACAAAGTATGAAAGATATGAATCTGTGTCCTTGCAATTAGGTCTTTTTGTGTAAACTTTAGAACATTTGTTTTTGTCTTTCCAGTTTTGAAGAAATAAGTTGGCATGATCCATAATCAAAAGTCCCTTTAAGTCATTTTCCCCATCATGAATGGCAGGACCTAGAGTCAGTCTTACCAGGGGTGGCCTTAAGAACTATATTGTGACTGCCCTGGAATCCCCAAACAGATGTAGGTATAAGGATTAAAGACCAATGAATCTGGTCCCTCTCACTACCAATAGCATTGCCTCCCTGGTCCATATCCCCCTCATCTCCCAACAGGTCATTAGGACACCTGCTAACCCATCTTCCTGTTCACCCTTGACCTCTTCTATTCCTAACCCAGTCGCCAGGGTGGGGGGGATACTTTAAAAACATGTCAGATCATATAACTCCTTAACGTAGTCCAAATGATTCCTAACTCACTCAAAGGATGAGCTAAAACCTCTACTATGGCTCATAAAGCTGCCTAAATTCCTTCGGGCCTTTTTTGAAAGACAGAGTCTCACCTTGTCACTCAGGTTGGAGTACAGTGGCATGATCTCAGTCACTGCAGCCTCCGTGCCCCAGGCTCAAATGATTCTCCTGCCTCAGTCTCCCAATCAGTTGGGATTACAGGAACCTGCCACCACACTCAGCTAATTTTGTATTTTTAGTAGAGACAAGGTTTCACGATGTTGGCCAGGCGGGTCTTGAACTACTGACCTCAGGTGATCTGCCCGTCTTGGCCTCCCAAAGTGCTGGGATTACAGGTGTGAGCCACCGCACCTGGCAGGGTTTTTACTTAAATGTTACTTTCTCCATGAAGTGATTCACCTAAAATCTCAACTCCCACTCCATACACACACATATTTCTTACCTCCTCACTTACTGTATTGTTTCTCCTTGTAATTACAAGTATCCAACATGTGATAATAGACTTCACTTATTTATTTTGTTAACTTATTTATTGAATATCTTATCCAACTAAAATGTAAGCTTCATGAAGGCAGAGATTTCAACATCTAGAACACTGCCTAGCATTCACTACGTAATTGGTATATAAATTGAATAAACCCAGGTCCATAAAAAAGTTGAAGTGAAAGGATGAAGTAAAAATGATAATAATTTTGACATTGTCTAAACTAAAATTCTCATTTAAACATAGATATTGCTCTCTGGAATTTTTAATATAATGTGGAAATAAAATGCTCATTATAAAAAGTCAAAATGAAGTCTTAGCAAGGTGTCTGGCATACAGTAAGTGTTCAACAAATGTTTGCTATTATTGATTTTTAGCATATTTTCCTTATGATAAATTCTTAAAAATATCCTAGTCATAGACAGAGGCACATACATTAAGTGCCTAATTAAGTTTAATTTTCAGGGTCCCTCATTTGCTAAATCTTCTTCCAACATATAAAAGGAGTCCTCAAAATGTGTTCCGCGTTTTTGTAAAATTTGTAAAAATAAAATATTTTAACTGGATCTCTTATGACTGCTGTTGCCATCCATTGCAATTTTCCTCTCATCAAACTTCCCCTTACATTGAATGTACTGGAGGAGCCATGGGCATTTTTGGAATCTGGTGGGTCAAACTGACTTTGGAATTATACTTTATTCTGGTTTAGTGGCTATTTTATATGGATTTGAGGTCATTTCCAGGGATAGGTATTGATAGCTGTTCCAGACTAGAAATGTCCAGGAATATTCCTACTGCCCCTCATTCCATCTCACCCTGCAAGGCCAGAGGTCACATCACAATGAGAATACCTCTTGCCAAGCCTGGCACCAGAAATACATGAGTAGTGAAGGAGAAACAGGACATAAAATGTATAGAGCCATGAGCTAGTCTGTAGAAAATTCTTTCAATCATTAGGTAAACAAAGGGTTCAGTTTTCATCAGTGGCTAGACTAAATGAAAGCTCTCTTCTGTCAGAAACATAATCAATAATGCAGCATATGCAATTAGAAATGCAACAAACCTGTGGCAGTGCTACAAATAGCAAACAAGTGTGCGTGTGATAATTTTCAGGTTTTAAGAACTATTAACAATAAAAAACAGATTTCCATCCACCATGCTAGAAGACTTATCTTTCCTGTCTCTTTGTAAAAAATAGCACAAAATCATTGTCATATGAAAAGGCAATCAAAGAGTAACCAAAATAATACAAGAAATAAAATAGAGGCATGTCAGAAAATTACTAAAAATGTGAAAAACGTAATACATGCATTCTGTTCAAGGGCAAAATACAAAGACCAGTTAGGAGAGTATTTCCATGATCCAAGAGAGACATGATGGAGGTCTGGACCAGGGCACGAGCAGCAGAGGTAGCAAGAAGTTGAGAATGTGTTTTGGTCTTTAGCAGTCAACAACGAACATAGATCAATGATGCACTCTGAGGCAGTCAGAGCACAGCTATTAAGAGCCATGTCCTGGAGCCAGACTGATTCAAGTTTGCCTCAGAGAGATGGATTTTGTAATGCTTATAGTATTTACCAATTTCATAAAAATTTGTTGTGATGTTTTTCTCACTTAAACTAAATATTTAATGTCATATCTAATTTTGTATTTATAACTTTGGAATCCTTTTTTAAAAGAACTCTCTCCCTTCTCCAGTTGCATAGACTTAGGCTCCACAAACCCTGTATCTGCCTTTGGTCAGACAGTATGTGCATTTTGAATTTTGATATATGCTGCTTAATTTCCCATTGGAAAGATTATGCCCATTGACACTCCTGATTTCCTTCAAACTTAACCAACATTAGCTATTATCAGTTTTTCTCAATTTGGCCAATTTGATAGATGAAATTTTAATTTGTGATTCTTTGATTATCAGTGATGCTTAACATATTTTCACATGTGTATTAGTGATTTATATATTTCTCCTCATAGACTGTCCAATCCAGCCCTTTGTCATTTTTCTATTAGAAAGCTAGTCTTTATTATATGACTGACATACAAACAAATGCAAAATGTATCAAATATTTTTACTGTTACTGTGTGTGTATTTACACCATTTATCTTGCACATATATTTTCATTTAAACATTTTGCCTCTAAATGCCTTGTTTCTAAAGAGTAGGTTCATGCATGACAAGAAATGTGACATGTATACCATATCATACCACTGGCAAAGAATGAAAGTATTTTAAATCAGTGATATTTAAAGCAAAATCTACACTCCTTATCCAAAATCATCACTACCACTACTTCTACAGTGTGAACAGCTGTGTCCATTTAACCAACAATTGAATCTAAATACAAAGGTTGAATAAGTATGATGTGTCTGGCCAAAAGAATATCTCATCATCTTGACTCTGAATGACTATCTGAATACTTGTGCCTTCTAATGTCATTATGTCTACTTATCGCCACTCTTCTGAACTCTTTTTTTACTACCTTAATATTCTCTTTTTCATCCAATCTTTGGATTCCTAAAACTCACATACACGAATTCAAATTTATAAACTGCCAAGCTAATGATTAAGCTTGAGAAACAAATTCTGTGTTCTGAACTGAATATAAACTGTATCCAATTCTCGTCCCTGATGAGGGCTTTGAACACACTTATATGATTGAAAATACAATTTCAGAAACAGAAGCAGGTTGCTAATTACAAGGAACATCAATGGATAGCTCCCAGAGAAAGATTCATCAATTCTGGTGTAATTATGAAAGTATATATATATAAACATTAGCATTCCCAAATCTGCCATGATTAAGTTTAGGTCAAACTTTCAAAAAGATACATCATAAGCCTCCTAAATTTACATTTTTTAGGATAAAATTATTATAAAGAATGCCCATTAAATTCTATAACATATCCTTTTAACTTCTTTAAAATGTAACATAAAGGTCACAGAAAAGTGTACAAATGATTAGATGAAGAGTTTAATGAATACACCCAAGTTATGAGTCTCTAGATTAGGAACTGGCACAGTACCAGAACCTGGCAGACCCCATGGTGCCCCTTCTGAGTGTTCACCTCTCCCTGAAGGACACCACAATTCTGACTTTTAACACCATAGATTAGTTTTACCCATTTTTAAGTTTATATAAATGGGAATCATACAACACATGCTTTTTTGTATCTGGCTTCTTTTTCTCATTGTTATGTTGTTGCATGTAAGAATAATAGCCAATTTAAGACATAACACCCAAGTTTTATATCACTAAAGAATGTCTTCTTTTTATTACTACAGTCAGTTCTACAGCTGAGCATTTTTGCAAGGGGGGAGGGAGTGTCTTGCTCTTTCACCCAGGCTAGAGTGCAGTGGCACAATCATAGCTTACCATGGTCTTGAACTCCTAGGTTCAAGTGATCCGCCCACCTCAGCCTCTCGAGTAGCTAGGACTACACGTGCACACTACCATACTGGCTATTTTTTTTTTCATTTTTATTTTTTATAGAGATGGAATCTGGCTATGTTGCCCAGAGTGATCTCAAACTCTTAAGCTCAAGCGAAGCTCCTGCCTCGGCCTTCAAATGTGCTAGGATTACAGGCCGAAACTATCATACCTGGCTGGGCTCTTCTTTTCATAAAGTTTTCCATTTTAGACTTCAAATCCAAACCCAGAAACTATGTCAACAAGAATTAATAAATAGACTCAACCCTGGGAATTTTTAAGATTACTTTTTGATATATAAAGTGCATATTCACACACAGAAGCAAGGAACTATTTTTTATTATACTAAAAAAATTAAAAAGCACTACTCAAGAATACTTTTGAAAGTGTGATTTAAAAGCACTTCTACAGAGATGAACTGTAAGTGGTTTGAATCATAAACCAAAATAAAAAGCACATACATCAAATCGAACACATGTAACTTTGATTTACCTATTTTTGACCATGTAATTTGAAATGACCACTCTCTCTCCCTGCTCAGCCTCTGTCTTATATGTTAACATCTCAAGTCTCCTCAAACTGCCCATATTTTTCCCAAGGAGGAAATGCTACTGCATAGCTGACAGGGCCCAGGCATCAGGCTTTGCATTCCTTTCTCTCATTGGTCTCCGATTAGCTGTCTTCTATTTTGTCCCGAACATTAAATGTTACTAGATTTCAGCCAAAAAAAAAAAGAAGCGTTAGCTTCAAAAGGTAAGACAAAAAGTAGATAAAAATAACTAATGAGGGAAAAAAACTATTTTAAAAAATACTACATTTCCACCAGATTGGTCATTTTTCTCTTGTGCAATGACATTTCATTTTCTTTCACTTGATCTGACTTCTAACCAAGTTCCTTCTTAAATTACAGGGAGCTAAGCCTTTAAAAAATTTATCTGCAGGTTTCAGGATCCATGGGGACAAATGGCAAAGTGGTAGACCGTGACACAGCCTCAGCCCAAGCCCACAGAAGCCGGCCAAGCTTTAGGCCTCCAGCGGCATGCCTCAGTCTCTGTGCTAGGTCAGTAGCTTTACACCATCTGGGTTCCTCCCCCAGGATATATGATTTACTGAACCCGCTGGGATCCCATGTGTGACTCTTCTAAAGAATTAAACAGAAAATACACTTTTCTTCCTGTATAGCAATAAATACCAAACATTTTGATCCCCATGACCTCATTTGAGGATTTATATAATATCCCCAAGCTACAAAACTTCTCATCTTAAAAAAAAAAAAAAAAAGAGCCACCTGTCATCTTGCAGGTACAATTACCACTAGATAATTCTGAAATTACTTTGCTCTTATATGAATTCACATGTTTTGGCAAGACAAAAAAAACTCAGTGAGTAAACGCAGCAGTGAAAATGAGTTGGCTACCCTAGTTTATAGAATACCCCATATAAGCCACCATGAAAAAGTCAGAGCACTACAGCTGCTGTCTTCAAGAACCAATCAAAACACCTCTCAAGCCCTCCGAGGGCTCCAAACCTCAGGGTTTTATTGTTGTTGCGGTGGTGGTGGTGGTGGTGGTTCATATTACGGCCATGAACTCATACAGAACAAACCTCAGTTTTGAGAGACACTGTGTTATGGGTTAAACTGTATCCCACAGAAAGATGTATATCTGTATCTATGATGTAAATGTGACTTTATTTGGAAATACAGTCTTTGCAGATGTAATCAAGTTAAGATGAAGTCACTAGTAAACCCTAATCCAACATGACGGCTGTCCTTACAAGAGGAAAATGACATATGACATATGAAAACACACACACAGGGAGAATGCCATGTGATGAGAGGCAGGAACTGCTGAGATGCAGCTGTAAGCCAAGGACAACCAGGGATGGATGGCCAACCTTAGAAGCTAGGAAGAGGCAAGGGAGGACTCTACCTAGAGTCTCAGAAGGAACCTGGCCCTGCTATCACCTTGAATTTGGACTTCTAGCCTCCAGAACTGAAGGAGAATAAATGGTCTGTTGTTTTAGGTCACCCAACTTGTATAGCCCTAGGAAGAAAATACACACTAGGATGTTTATATTAGGAGAATGCCAGTGAGGCTTCTAAGCACCCCTCTTTTGTAAGACTTCAGACTGCCAGATCAGAAGACTCAACAATCTGGTACCACTCACTAAGTCTATTCAATTCTCAGTTATCTATGAGGACATGAAATGCTATAAACAGTTAATCTCTTTGCCTCTGAAAAAGTATTTTGTACGTCCATCTGAATGTAAGTGACTGGCATTCTGGAAATTTACCACACTTCACACAATAATGATAGCTTACACATATTGAGAGCTCACCACTCACCAGATGCTCCTTTAAGAATTCATATGTATTACCCCATTTAATTCTTACAAGTCTGTGAAATAAAATATTATCCTTATTATATAAATGAAAAAACAGACAAGAAGAAACTAACTTGACCAAGGTCACATAGTTAGAAAGCATCAGAACCACAGTTTGACAACCTCAGGCAGGCTGACTCCAGAGCCAGGTTCTTCACCAGCATGCAATAGTACCTCTATTACAAATCTACACTGGATGAAATTTTGGTTATTCAGTTTATCCATGTTACTATTTCTACTCAGTGTCTTTTATCTTCCACTGCTCTTGTGACTTGTTCTCCATTTCTGTGTTTTGAGCATTGGCCAAATTACCACTAGACAGCATAAAGGACCCATATATAACAGAGCCAAATCCCTTCTGCAAATGTGCTGTTTCCTACCTTTCCTAGGGCAGAGAGGTTAAGTATTTTGATTTAAAAGGCCTTCTATTTCCATTGAATTATAGTAATCAAAGCTCCTATTTATGTCAACCAAGCACTTAAGCAGAGAAGGTGACAATGTCAGCAAGTCTCTTTCAAGTGCTTAATGTGCATCATCTCTAATCAGGAGTTGGCCATGCAGTAGAGCAATCTTCCCTATGACCTACAAGCTGGAAGCGATCCCTTCCTCTCTCGAATTCTCCTTAATACATAGTGCTTATTACGACTTTTTTTTTTTAACTATCTTCTTATAATTATTTGTGTTCACATGTTACTTCTCTTTTCACATTGTAAATTCCTTAATTTCAAAACTACATTTTTATGTCTGTCTCCCTCACAGCAACTTCCTTGGTGCCTTGCATAAAGCAAATGTTCAAAATATATTTTTTGAATGAATAACTGGACAAGCATAAATGACCATAACATTAAGCAACTAATCCTTTATAATAATATGCTGAATTCTAGAGATAGACTATTCAGTGTACTCAAAGGACAAAAAAGGAATTTCACCTAAAGAGTAAGTTCCTATGTATTACCAAAATTGTGATTTAGACTTCAGGTTGAAAAGTAGAAAAAAAAAATTTAGTTTTATGGCAAGGTTCTGGTATACCTTTATCTAACCCAAAGACAGCTTAAAAAGACAAAGCCTCTACTTCCAAGAATAAACAAAACTATAATTTTTCAAAAATAAAGGAAGTCACACTGTTCAACTGGTATAGGTATTCCAATAACACAGTTGCAGGAGGACTCAGCATCGCTGAGAAAACAAAGTAGTTTCTAAGTGAAAAAGTAAAATGCCTAAACGTTAGGCTTCTACACTCTCAATCTCAGAATTCATGTGTCTGGGCTACATTGTGTTATACTGAGAAAAATCACTGCTATTACCTTCAGGGAAACTGAATTCTAGTTCCAGCTCTACTATATAGTAATGGGAGAGCCACCTTTCATTGAGAACTTACAAAGAACACTGTTATACTATTATCTCATTTAATTTGGACAATAACTCTGTGACTTTGTTGAGAAAACAGAAGGTCAAAGGTGTTAATTCACTCATTTAATAGGTGGCAGACTTAGCACTGAAACCCAGTTATTTCTATCTCCAAACTCTGTACTTTTTTTTTTACTCTTTGCGATAGCAATGGCTAACTGCATACCCAATGTCCAATCTCCCTGTCTTGATTTTGTGTGTGATGGGAGCATAAAAATTAAAATCATTCGCCTTCCTAGACTCCTGTGGTAGGCAACTTCTAGGATGTCTCTTAACGTTCCCCACCTCCTAATATTCATGTCCTTATATATTCCCCTCTGGCTGAGTGTGGGCTGGACCTAGTGACACCTATAACAAATAGAACAAGGCAAAAGTGTTATAATGTTACTTCCGAACTTAGGCTGAAAGAAACTGGCTTCCATTTAGTCTGCTCTCATTCTGTTGCTCATTGTAAGAGAAGTCATCTACCATGTTATGATCTGCCCTGTGGAAGAGGCCCCTCATGGCAAGAAACTGGGAACTTCACCCAACAGTAAGTCAGAAACTGCAGCGGTCAGTCCAGCGACCCTTTAGAAATTGAATTCTTCCAACAATCACATGAGTGAGCTTAGAAGTGGGTTCACCCCTACTCAAGTCTTCAAATGCAACTGCAGCCCCAACTGACGCCTTGATTGTTTCCTTGTGAGAGACCTTGAGACCAGGCACCCAGCTAAGCTGTTACTCAATTTCTGACCCACAGGAACTTTGAAACAATAAGTGTTTGTGGTTCTAAGCTGCTAAGGTGGGATAACTGGTTATCCAACAATTCCTAGCACAATTCCTTTGAAGTTAGTAGGGGCCATATGACATATAAGATGTAAGCAGCAGTCTAATGAATAGAAAATCTACTGTTTTCTTGATAAAAAAGGGATAAAATCAGATTTCATTAGCTTCTGGCACTTTTCCCTTCTCCTTCTTCCTTCCTGAAATGTACATGCCATGCCTGCAGTTGGAGATGTCATCTTATATCCATGAGCACAAAACCTATGTGAACTTGGGTCCCTTATGGCATCATGGCAGTGCCATCTCAGCACTGGACTGCCTTTCTCTTGGCATTTTGCAGAAGAAAAAGAAACCTCCTTTGAGTCCTGTTATTTACAGCCAAGTGGAATTCTAACTAATTTACTCCTTTTCCAGCTTTGGCTGGAGCAGTTTTCTTTTCTCTATAAATTAAGAGATTAATAACATTCTCCCTTCCTACTCAGACAGGTGTGTTGAAGTGCTTTGTTCCTATAAAATGCCATATAAATATAAGGTATTGTTATTATTAAGAGCTCAAAATATTAACATTTAATGACAAGACCAGCTGTAATATTACTGACAATGAATGGACATGTTTAAGTAATTTTAACTCTTAGCAATATTTTTTAAGAACCCAATTTACTAGTAAATATTTTTTCACTAAAATACTTTAGGTAATTATTTTAATAACTGCATCATGATAAAGCTTTTTTTATTTACTATAACTTAATAAAATAACCAACATAAAGTTTTAAGTATTTTCCCTGTGTTTTATATGGATTTGATAGAGTTTATCTACATTTTTAAAACAATTCAGAAAGTATCTGAAATAAAAGCCCAATCAGTTAAATTTAATGCATACACTTCATCAGCCAGTATCATCTGTGTAACCTACAGGGTACTGTGCATGTGATTAAACAGTGTTGCCCTTGCCTGCTGATATTCAGGGTATACTTAATAGTCTTGCCCAGGGAGTATCCTGGTGTCTGTTTTTGCACAATGGCATATCTATTTTCAAATCTGACTCCAGGCAGGAAGCACCTCTTCCTACCAAGGGAGATTTAAAACCCGACTCCTATCTTTGCAGCACACAGAAGACGTCGATTATAGCAAAGAAAACAAAGATGGGGATGTTCAAGTTAGAGATACATTTCGTGACCACAGCCAGTAATTTGCAGAACAAACCCGAGAGAAGCAAAGACACACTTAGAAATCCATAGACAAATTAAGCCTCTAGTCTATACTTAAAGACTGTATTTCAAGAGCATAAGCAAAGAGGAAGACATAGTTATAATGAGCCTACAGCAAAACCTAGACATCCCAGCAGCTGCAAAAGCACGGGGAAAATCCAGTCTGGACCAGAATCATTTCCCTCTCCCCACTGATTAAAGCCTCTCATCAGAGCATCTGGCGAAGATAAATCTGGAACTAGTCTCAAAAGTCACGCTGTGTAGCCTGTCCAATTTATCATATGTAAGAACATGTAGAAAGCTATGAGGTAGTCATAATCAGTTGTGGGTTGACTGCTCTCAACAAATCTTTAGATTGTCTTCATAAAACATCAGAGGCACGGTGATGCTGAAATATCTTACACTTATTGAGTGCATACTGTGTGCCAGGTATTGTTCTAAGAGCTTTACGTGTGCTAACTCATTTAATACTCACAACAGCTCTATGAGGTAATTATATTAGGATAATCCCCATTCTACAGATGAAAAAACTAAATAACTTGCCAAGGAACTAGAAGTTGATAGAGCTGTATAGTCTCACTCTCAACCACACTAAAAACCCATTCGGATTGTATTATCTGTTGACTAAATCCCATGAATTTTGCCTGACTTTTAGAATCAAGATATTCTTCCCTAGTGTACTCAATCTAAGTAAGTAGCCCCTCTTATAGAAATGCGATTAATAAGGCTTATTTATATCTGGGTATGCTAGCCATGTATTCTGGTTACCTACCGCTGTGAAATAAACTATCCCAAACTTGGTTTCAAACTACAGAAATTATTTTATTTTACTCATGAATCTGCAATCTAGACAGGGCTCCTCTCTGATCCACGTATTGTCATCTGGGGTGGCTAAAACACAGTGGGGAGGAGGTGGTTCTATACCTTAGAATCATCTGAAAACTTACTCTTTGAGGTGATGCTTGCTGCTAGGTAGAACCTTGGTTTGGGACATCAGCCAGTATACGTACACATTTTCTCACAGCATGCTGGCTGGATTCCAAGCAGCATGCCTAAGGAATAAGGTGGAAGTAGTAAATGGCATTTTTATGACCTAGCTTTAGAAGTCACATAGTATCACTTGCAACTACTGGTCCAGGCAGTCACAAAGGCAGCCCAAGCTCAAAGAAGAAAGACATAGGCCCCACCAATCAATGGAAAGAATGTCAAATTATACTGCATGAAGAACTTGCAGTATGAGATATATTGTGGCAGCCACCTTTGGAAAACATGTCACAAGAAGGCAATTAAAGCTGTTCAAAATCTAAACATAATGAACCTACCCAATAAATAAATAAAGTAAATCAGTGATATCAGCATTATCCTACTATAATTAAACACCTCAGGAGTTACTGTTAAAATAAAATTGTCACTGTTTAAATTTGCTTCTATCGTAGAGCTCTAAGACATGTTCATTTACAACTTAATTATATCTGATCCAATCTCAACTTCCTGGGTACCAAATCTGAGGCTAAATCACCCTTCTAATGGGAACAGTTAGAGAAATAAGGACTGATACCATTAAAGTTTAGATTTTTCTCTCATCAGGTTAAAGTGGAAAAATGAGCACTGCCACTCTGGCTTTCAAAGATAAAATTACATTTTCATTAACACCTACTACCTCTGAGACATCTCATCCTGTGCTAAAAAAGCACTGTAAATCAAAATCTTGGTTTGTTTCATCAAGATGGCATATGTCATTTGTAGACCTTTCACTGAGGACACTGAAAAACAACTCCATCACCGTAATGCATGTGCCTCTGGACAACGGGCAGTAACAGTTATTGATTTCATTTTGATTAAAAGTACTTAGTAGTTTTGTGTCTAAAATTCGGGGTCATCTTTTTTAAAATGTGCTGCTTGATTCTTCTCATCCTGATTTTCACCCTTGAGATATGCTCTTCTCCAGCCTAAAATGCCTTGCCCCTAGCAGACCTAAATCTAATATATTACTTAATCAGAAATCTTGATTCCTATACTCCTTCTGAATGCACATCACCATCCAAGCAAGTGATACACTTGTGTAGCAAAATTCTTATCTAAAAATCATTTGGAGACATTTGGAATTCCCAATAGAAATTCTAAGAAGCTCAGTAACATCACATAAATCTAAAAAGACAGTATATAAGAGTTTTACCCATTTAGGGTCTGTCAGACAAATAAAGGATTCAGCAAGAGTACATGTGCCTTCTGGCTTACAGTAAAGCCTAAGCAGGGGTCAGAAGAGGGTGAAATACATGAGAATACAGCTGAACTCCTAGATGTTTCCAGGAAACATGGGGAACAAGAATCTGAGAGAGAATATCAAGGGAGCAGGTTGGGAGGTTGAAATGTAATTCATTGTCTCCTGTTACCAGAATGTAAGTTCTGTGAAGACAAGGGTTATTGTTGGTTTGTTCACCGTGATACTCCCAACACCTAGAACAATGCCTCACTTTTAGTAAATACTCAACCAGTACCTGTTGAAAGAACCAATGATACTGACAGATGGTAATAATTCTTGAGATAAAGTACAGTGAGAGATGGGAATCCAGACTTTTACTTTTTTGACAACAGAGACTGTCCTTTAGACCTTGCCTTCTTATCAACCTACTCATTATTTCTCCTTCCATGCAAGTCTCAGCCAGAGTAGAATGCTAAGCTTCTCTGCTTTCTGGAGAGTGAGATGCAGAGTAGTGCCTCCCCTTACAAATGTGAAGGAACAGAGATAAGTTTGTCAGAGAGAAAATCTACCCACATCAACAAGACAGGTCATCTTTGCAATCCAACTGCAAGTATTCCACCCCAACCAATATCTTCTCCAAAGGAGCATTACTTAGCCTGGTTTTTTCAACAGCCTACTAAGCTGACCTTTCATTAAGAAGATCATAAGTCCACAGAGTGTCACCAAAGAGTAGTACTCACCCATCTTCAATTCTCCCTGAGCCTAGCAAAAATTAGCAAGTTAGAAAACATCCCCTCTCAGTCCCTCTTTTTCTGCCATTCTTATCAACCACTGCTTTTGGGAATGCCCAGTCAACAGCACTACAAGAACATATGCAAAAGCCTGGGAAAGCCATGGGATGAACACTTCCCCTTCCTTTGTGCCCTCGGTAAATGTAGCCTGATTTCCAGGTCTGCATCAGTCAAGAGGTAGTTAGGTAAGGTCAATTCCTTTAGCCCCCAGGGTCTCTGCTTCCTCATTTATAAAACTAGAGGTCAGGACAAAAGAAACAAGTGACAAAAGAAATAATAAATAAACTTAAGAGTTTCTTTTAGTAGCAAATTCTTCAAATCAATAAATAATTAAGAAAGGACTCCAAACAATAATCTTTCCTGGTAGTGTAAAATAATGGTGCTGGTTAATTCTTTCTTTTAATCTAATGGTGCCACTTATTCCTTGATCAATAAATATGCAAATATCCAGCCTGGGTGATGGGCGTGAAACCCTGTCTCAAAAAAATAAATAAATCAGCAAATAAACATGCAAATATTTACTAGGAACTCACATAGCCTGTGCTACTTCTCTGGTGTTCTAGAAATTCTTTTTTCTTTCCTTTTCCTTTTTTT
>NW_016107782.1:1471771-1490245 GCF_001604975.1 Cebus imitator | reverse complement strand
ACAGGGGTTTCACTCTGTCATCCAGGCTGGAGTGCAGTGGCACAATCTCGGCTCACTGCAAACTCTGCCTCCTGGGCTCAAGTGATTCATCCACCTTAGCCTCCAGAGTAGCTAGGACTATAGGCAGGCACCACCACACCTGGCTAATTTTTTAATTTTTGTAGAGATGAGGTTTCCCATGTTGCACAGACTGGCCTTGAATTCCTGGACTCAAATGATCGTCTGCTTCAGCCTCCCAAAGTACTGGGATTACAGATGTGAGCCACCACACCCAGCTAAGGACCTGTATTTTTAAATGATAGCTGGTTGAGTTTGGTTCCATGTTTTAGCAGTTTTCTGTTCTTCTTTCAAATTCTGATATGTAGTATGGTTTGTTCATTTATCCAGTTATTCAAGAGGCAGTTAAATACTTTTTTATACACTTTCAATAAAGGAAGATTTTTGAGGGCTTTATAATGAAAGATGTTTAGTTTTGAGATCTGCTAACATGCATAACTCTTTGAACCAGAACAATGGATAGGCAAGCTACATGCTGATTATAACTTTCATCTACAAATATTACCAGAAACTAAATATCTTCTTCAACACCACTTGTTGAGCATTTACTATGGACCAGTGCAAAATTTCACCTTCTCAACAGTCCCCTAAGAAAGGGATTATTAGTCTCATTGGACAGCTTACAAAAGAGACAGGAGATTGTGAAAAACTATACTGTGAATCACACAATCCTCCCTCTAAAGCTGTCGTTCTCAAGGGTCATAGGCAATTTCCAACCAAAGTTCTAACAGTTCTAAATTTTTGCGTTAATCTGATACTTTTGTGTGTACACTTGCTGCAGCTTCACAATTAAAATGCAAGCTTATTCACTGGAGACCTTCTTCATTGCTACTCTGGGTAGCCAGTTGCAGCACAGAATAGGAAGTTTTTATTGAATGAATGTGGTGAGGTTTCTTGCCTTGCTGAAGAGCATCAAATTTGGGAGTTATCACAGTAAAGATCACTGTGTCCTTGGGAGGAAGCCAAGGCTGTACAATTCTTCTTCCCTAAGCAATTAAAGGGGCGTCTGGTCTGTGCCTTCAGGGTTTGGATTAAGACCCATCTGTTTGTGCCCTTATACAAGTGGCCTGATGGCAAAATTATCTTCACTTCCTTCAGATGAATCCATCCAAATAGGTTATTAATCATCATTAAATAGAAAATCTTTATCTCACTCTTAGAGACTTTTTTAAAGCCAAATATGGTCAGATTAATATATAATGTTTCTAAAGTTAAGCTTCAAATTGGCTTTGGAACAACAATAAACACTGTCACTACACAAGGAAAAAAAATAATAGAAGATATTAACTTGTTCATGGGAAATGGAATCCCTGGCTCTGACATCAACTGGCTGATAGCACCAAAACCTTTAATGGAATTTGAGTTACAACTGGAGGAATAAATACAATCAGCTGTATTGATTGCTGCAAAGTGGGAGGCAGGGAAGAAAAGTATAAATGATTTAAAAGGAATTATAAATTCCAAGGAAAAATTATAAAACTACAAATAAACAATTCGGTTTTGCTTGTTAAGATTTCACAGAATTAAAATAAAGTGTTAATGCTAGTTCTAAGATTCCTACAATGTAGAGATTTCTGAGACTAGCAACATATTAAATATAATTCATTAAAAGGGATGGTCCAGAAGAAGGATAAAAGAAATACTGTCTCAAATTCCAAAAAGTTAGAGACCTAGGGCGGTGGGATTTGTTCTGAACATTGGGAAAAGGTTCTTACTAGGCACTCACTATATGCATAGCCTTCTGCCACTTCTCTGACATTCTAGAACTTATATTTTTAAATGATATCCGTTTAAGTTCGGTTCTATGTTTCAGGAATTTTTGGTTCTTGTTTCAAATTCTGATAAATAGTATGGTTTGTTCATTTATCCAGTTATTCAAGAGACAGTTAATTAAGTAGTAATGTATTTAATGTATTTGACATTGACTAGGTCCCAGCTCTGGCTCATATTTGAAAAACACATAGGCAATTAACATAAAACTAGTAATATTAACGCATTCATCTACCATTGGAAAGGAGAGAAAAGAAGGAAGAAGGAGGCGAACAAGTGTTGGGTATTCTGTGTACCAAGCACATTGCTAGTCACTTTCTAGCCGTGAGGCTCATTAGTGCTCATCATAACCTGGAGAAGGCAGCGTTATTCCCATTTTACATACACATTTCTGTTCTTCTCACTAAGCAATCAAATGTATCTAACTATAGCATACAACAGCGTAGGTAGAGGGCTGCTTAAAGGACAAACTATTTAATGAATAATCAGCTTTTAACTTAAGTTATGTAAACTTAACATAGTAACCTAAAATAGGAAAAAATCAATTGGTAATGATTAGAGACACGGCTTCATTCGCAAATTCAGGAGAATAAGGCATTGCCACAGCAGGCAGGGAAGAAAGAAATATTTCTTCCCTATAGCTGAGTAAGAAAAAATCAAGTAGTTATACATAAGTATGACAATGGTCAAAGCAAAATACGGAATAATCAAAATATTTTGTTCATTTCTGCAAACATCCATTATTTCTGGGTAAAAAAATATAAGAAAACATGAAGAAAACTTGGGCACAGCCAATTTTTCAATAATGTGCAACATATTCACACATTTATATTATGAAAGCAAAATGATTTGTTAACAACAATGTTGAAATAGAGACAGCTGGATATTTAATGGTGATATACAAGCAGTGTAAAAAAACAAGTTAGTCCACCCAAAAGTATAATTAGCAATAATAAGTATATTTTAATCAATAGTAAACTACATCAGTGAGAACCCTGGCATCAGTCAAACTGAACACTTTTTTAATCCTCTAGAGTGTATTCAGCCAGAGCCCATCTCAACTTGGACTCCAGATTTACAACACTAATGGCTTCAATTTTAGTAGCTTCATAAAAGGGAGAATGCTTTCACAGAACAGGACACATTGAAACACCACTTAAAATATGACTTAAATAGACAGGCATTTCATGGTAATGCTGAGATACTTTTACAATCTTCACATTTCCAAGAATATTATAGGCATGTTTTCCTTAATAGACATAGACTGCACTCCAGTGAATCTCGAATCCCATTCAGAGGAAGGGCTATAGACTCCAAATGTAGATATCCAGAAACAATTGCAAAAAATCAAAGCATAATACATGAACATCGAAATTTGTGAATCTCCTCTAAAACTGTGAATTTATCCTCCATGTGCAGCACAGTTCTTAGAGAAGCAGTAATTGTATTTATTTTAAGACAATTCAGTAACAGAACATGAAGAAGCAGGCTGCATTAGGCAATCACATCTCCGCCTGGAAGCTAAGTACCTGTACCCTAGAAAAACAATGTTAAGGTTTAAAAAAATCTTAAAAAAAAAAAAATACAGTTCCAATGTCAGTGTGTTTGGAAGTATGTCAATTCAAGAAGAAAGTATAGAGCCAAATAGGCAGTTGGCACTTTTGGAGGTATTTAAATACCAACAAGTCCTGATTACAAAGCCTGGTAAATCTATTTAAAAGGACAAGACGTGCTATAAACTAACTAGACCTACCATATATCTATAGAACACTCTGTCCAACAATTACAGAGTTACATTCTTAAGTGCACACAGAGCATTCTCCAGGCTAGACCACATGGTAGGCCATAAAACAACCCTGAAAATATATTTTGAAGAACTGAAATTATACAAAGCATATTTTCTCACCACAGTGGTCAAAATTAGAAATCAAAAACAGGAAGAAATTTGGCAAATTCACTAATACGTGGAAATGTTTAAAACACACTTCCAAATAACCAAAAAAAAAGGCCAGGTGTGGTGGCTCACACCTATAATCCCAGCACTCTGGGGGGCCAAGGGAGGCAGATCATTTCAGCTCAGGAGTTTGTGACCAGCCTTTACAACATGATGAAACTGTGTATATTCCAAAAATACAAAAAATTAGCCAGGTGTGGCGGCATGCACCTGTGGTCCTAGCTACTCAGGAGGAGATCTTTTCAGCCTGGGAGGGGGAGGTTACAGCGAGCTGAGATGGTGTTACTGCACTCCAGCCTGGGCAATAGAGCAAGACCCTGTCTCANAAAAAAAAAAAAAAAAAAAAAAATCACAAGAGAAATTAGGAAATACCTTGAAATTAATGAAAATTAAAATATAATGTACCAAAAATTATAACATATAGCAAAAGCAGTGCTTAGAGGGAAATTAGCTGGAAACACCTATATCAGAAGTGAGAAATATTTAAAATCAATAACCTAACCTTCCACTGTAAGACACTGGAAAAAGAAAAGGAAACTAAACTAAAACAATTAGAAGAAAAAACTTATAAAATTTAGAACATAAATTAATAAAATAAAAATCATTTTAAGAAGAGAAAAAACAAAAAGCTAAAAGTTTGAGCTTTGAAAAGACCAACAAAATTTACAAACTTTAGGCTACACTGACCAAGAAAAAAAAAAGACTCAAATTACTAAAATCAGGATTAAACAGACCAGGCACAGCGGCTCACAGCTATATAACCCCAGCACTTTGGGAGGACGAGGCGGGTAGATCACCCGAGGTTAGGAGTTTGAGACCACCTGGCCAACATGGTGAAACCCCATCTCTACTAAAAATACAAAAATTCACCAGGCATAGTGGAGCATGCCTGTAATCCCAACTACTCGGGAGGCTGTGGCAGGAGAATCACTTGAATCCTGGAGGCAGAGGTTGTAGTGAGCTGAGATCCTGCCACTGTATTCCAGTCCAGACAACAGCATGAGGCTGTTTCAAAACAAAATAAAAAATCAGGACTGAACAAGGAGACATTTCTACCAACCTTTCAGGAATAAAAAGGGCTATAAAGAAATACTATAAAAACACTATGCCAACAAATTCAGTAATTTAGATGAAATGGACAAATTCTTAGAAAGATATAAACTACCAAAGCTGACCCAAGAAGAAACAGAAAATCTGAATAGATTTTCTAAACAACTAAACCAATTAAATCAGTAATTTTTCAACCTTCCACAAAGAAAAGCCCAGGCTTAAATGGCTTCACGGGTGAGTTTTACCAAACATTTAAAGAAGAGTTAATACTAATTCTTCACAAACTTTTACAAAGAATATAAAAGGAAAGAACACTTCACAACACATTTCATGAGGCCAGTACTGCCTTGATACCAAAACCAGACAAGTGAAAAAATAAAAAGAAAAAAAATCTACAGGCAATTATCCCTTATAAATGTAGATGCAAAACTCTGTAACAAAACACTGGCAAACAGACTCTAAGACCATGTAAAAATTATTATACAATGACCAAGGGGAATTTATCACAGAAATGCAAAGTTGATTCAATATCTGAAAATCAATTAAGCTAATATACCATATCAATACAATAAAGGACGAAAACCACGATAATGTCAATAGATGCAGAAAAAGTATCTGACAAAATAAAATACCTTTCATGATACAAACACTTAATAGACCAGGAATAGAGAAAAATTTCTCAACCTAATAGAGGATATCTATGAAAAACTCATAGCTAACATCATGCAAGATGAAAGACTATATACTTGCAATAAAAAATCTGAAAATGGAATGAAGAAAACAATTCCATTTATTTACTATAGCCTCTAAAGGAATAAATTACTTAGAACTAAATTTAACAAAAGATGTACAAAACTTACATTCTGAATACTATAAAATGTTATTGAACAAAATGAACAAAGATCTAAAAAATAGAAAGTCTTCCAAGATGGTAGTAGTCTCAAAATTAATCCACAGATTTAACACGATCTCTATCAAAATTTCAGCTCTGTATTTTGCAGAAAATGACAAGCTGACTTTAAAATTTATGTGGAAATTCAAGGGACCCAAAAGCCAAAATAATCTCCAAGTCAAAGAAAAATGGAGGATTTAGGCTTCTTGATTTCAACACTTACAGCAAATCTACAGTAAATAAGACAGAAGGGTACTGACATAAGGATAGACATATAGATTAATGGAGAAGAATTATGAGTCTAGAAATAAATCCTTACGTTTATGATAAATTTATTTTCAACAAGGATGCCAAGAAATCTCAATGGGATAAAAAGAGTAATTTCAACAAATGGTTCTAATACAACTGGATATTCATATACAAGAATAAAATTTGACCTATAACTTTTTCATCCCCTCTACAAAAAAAAAAAAAATTGACTCAAAATGGATCATATCTACATGTAAGAGCTAAAACTATAAAACTCATGGAAGAAATTATAACAATAAATCCTTGTGATACTGGTTTAAGCAAAACCTTATTAGATATGACACCAAAAACACAAGCGGCAAAAGAAAACATAAAATGAACTTCATCAAAAATTTAAAACTTATTCTTCAAAGGACATCATCAATAAGGTGAAAATAACATCCAAAGAATAGGAGAAAAATTTTGAAAACCATACATCTGATATGGGACATATTTAGAATATACAAAGAACTATTAACACTCAATAACAAGAAGACAAATAATAAAAATAAAAATGGTTAAATAATCTGAACAGACATTTCTCTAAAAAAAATTCATAAATAGCCAATGGGGACATGAAAAGATGTTTAACATCATTAGTTATCAAGGAAATGCAAATCAAAGCCACAATGAAGTACTAGTCCACATCTACTAGGATAGTGGATAATAAAAAGATAATACAAGTGTTGGACATAGAGAAATGTACATAATTGCTGGTAAAAATGTAAAGTGGTGCAGCTGCTTTGGAAAACAGTTTGGCCATTCTTCATGAGGTTAAATACAGCTACCATATGATCTTTCAATTTCACTCCTGGGTATACAACCCAAGATAAATGAAAACATATGTCCCCACAAAACCTTGTACATGAATATCTATACCTGCATTATTCATAATAGCAAAAATGTGGGAATAACCCAAATGTCCATCAATTGATGAATGGATAAATAAAATGTAAAATGTAGTATATACATACAATGGAATATTATTTGGCAATAAAACTGTAAGCTAAGAAGACAGTTACAAAAGACCACATATTGTATGACTCCATTTATATGATATGCCCAGAATAGGCATATATACAGAGACAGAAAGTATATCAGTAGTTGTCTAGGGATAGGGGTTTTTAAGAGTGGGGAGGGGAGAAAAAGCAGTGACTACTTAATGAATACAAGGTTTTCTTTTTGGAATGATGAAAATGTTCTAAAATTTATGTTGTAATGATTGAACAATTCTGTGAATATAATTAAGTCACTGGCTTGCATATTTTAAATGACTGAATAGTTTGTTATGTAGATTATACTTCAATAAAGCTATTAAAAATGTGAACTAATAATTTGAAACTCTTTCACAATTAAAAGAAAAGACAAAGTACCTGACTGCACAAAGAAGTTCTAGAGGCAGCCACATCTGAGCTGACACAGCAGAACTGAGGCACTCTGACTGTCTCTGTTGCCTAATGGCCTTGGAGTCTAAAGAGCAGCCCCAGAGAATCATCTCTTCTACATCACAGTTATCTCCACTTCATCAGTTACTCCTTTGCTACACAAGGGAATAGAGAAGCCCAGGCCAAACTCATTGAATGCCCTCTCTCAAACTACAGGGGTAAAAATGGCATATAGAGAAAATGGAGCAACTGGTTCCAGGAAGATAGAGATTGACCCATCTTAGAAGAAAGAGTGACATGAGATTGGAATTTCACCAAAAACCATACCCCATTGTTTACACTTTCCTGAGTATTTAGAAATTATGTGGATTACCTTTACCCTTTCATTTATTCAAGTGAATATCTACCTACTGAAAGAAGTTTGTACCATCCCCACATCCTATCCAAACCTGAGAAAAACCTTCTGCACTTCCAGAAAGATCTGCTAGAGGCTGCTCATTAAAAAAGAAGGGAGAACCATCACTGATTTGTCATTTCCTAGGAACTGTGGCACTAGTTCCCCACACAGCAACCAGCTGAAGACCTCAGAAGATACATTTGGCAACCAACGGATAGAAAGGTTGATAGAAAAAAGGGTCATCCTTAAGTTTTGGCTGTTCTCAAACACCAGACCTTATGAGTTGTGTGTTTACTGAACAATTTTTTAAAAATGAAACCTCTGACCAAATCTGCAGCACAAGACTGACAATTTATCTAAGAATTTAATACAAAATCCTCCTCTTGAGTATTTTTACAACAAGGCATGTCACACATACAACATATGCGTTTGCTGCTCCCACCAAGATTCAAGAAAATATTGTTTCCATTAAATAAGGACAGGAAAGCTGGGAGCAGTGGCACATGTCTGTAATTCTGCCTACTTAGAAGACTGAGGTGGGAAGATTGCTTGAGCCCAGTAGTTCAAGACCAGCCAGGGCAACAAACACAATAAAACACTATCTCAAAAAAGAAGAACAAGAGAATAAGAAAAGTAGATAGTAAAATTAAAAAGTGATTTTAATTCTCACCAATGACAATATAAAACAGATTTTACACAATAGAAAATGGAGTAAGAATGAAGAAAAAACTTGAGAAAACACCCAAAAAAAGAAATAAAGAGAGGAAAAGGATAATAAACCTGAAGTTAGTCAATATGAAGGTCTGATCAGATATCCTGGCTATAAATAACAGATATTTTTGACATAGAAACCGACACAAATAAATTGGGCAAGATGGGAAAAGGAATCCCGATGACAACTCTAGCAGGAAAATAAATCTGAGAAAATTTAAAGACTCATCCAAAGGTCACACAACTTATAATTTGCAGAGCTGAGATACAAACGCAGGTCTCTATGGCCTCTAAATGTATGTTTTTGTTAATCATATCACACAGCTTTCAAAAGAGAGACTAAAAGAAAACTTCTAAAACCTAGGAAAGGGCTGCTGATTGTCATGTGTTCAAAAAGTTTCATTTAAAAAAAGAAATCTAAAGCAATATCCATAATTTACAAAATTTCAAATTTCTGAAAGCAAGACAAACTGAGTTTGGATTTTCCCCTGAAATAATAAATGCTAGAAGCCAGTGTGGTAATGTCTATAACTATGATGTCCAAAACAGTAGCTGCCAGCCATATATGGCTATTTAAACAATGAAAATAAAATAAAAATTTTAGTTCCTCAGTGACATTAGTCATATTTCAAGGGCTCAAAAGACACATGTGGCTACTGGCGACTGTTATTAGACAGACAGATGCAAGACATTTACGTCACTGCAGAACGTTCTATTAGGCTGGACCATAGCGTTCTATACAAAAGAATTTGACCAAACAATTTCATAGGAAAATTGGAATTTCTGTTTGAAGGTTAGAAAAAAATACTGTTCAGTTATGTACAAACTGCAAAAAGTATGCTACCCATGTACTTTTCTGCCAAAAAAAAAAAATGCTTGTTTATGCATGCAACCCTCTTGGGTAGTCTCATTTCAAATTCATGACCACAGGTCACAAGTGGGCACTAAGAATTGCCTGGAATCCCACTGCAGATCCCTAATAAGTTCATTTTACATATACTTTTCTATTGCCAAAGTTTCAAACTAGCCTCCTCCCACACACACGTGCCCATCACCCCACTCCCAATCACCAAAGACCTCATCTCAGTCTTCAAAGAGAAAATTAAACAGGACAGGAATCCATCTGCATCAGGCCCATATTCTGTCTTCTCTCCTTAAAAATGAAGAGTCTTAACTTCTACAAACACCAACCTTTTGGCTGCCCTGGCCCTCTGTCCATTTCAGAGACAACACTTCTGCCATTATTTTCTCTCTCCCTGGCTGCATTAACATCTCCCTCTTTACTGAGTTGTGCCCACTAGCGTTAAAACATGCTCCAATGTCTTATTTCAAAAAGGAGTATTTGAGCCCTCAGTGCCCTTACACTATCATATTCTCATTTTTCTTCTCCCTCTTAAGCTCAAAAGGACACCCCTCTTCAAAGTATGCTTTGCTGATCACCCCATCCAAAGCTGCCCACATCTCACATGCCCACATTAGGATGTTTTCTTCATAACAATGATAACATCAGGAAAAAATATTTCCAAGACTGAGGAGATCTGGTCTGTCTTGTTCATACCTACATCTCAATAGAGCAAACAATAATAAAAAATAATTAGAGTTTTAATGTGCTGTGGTCCAAGCTAGGTTATCTTATTCAATTTTCACAGCATTCAGAAACACATGATTAATATCTTATTTTACAGCCCAAAAAACTAAGACCCAGGGAAGTTATGCAACTTGCCCAAGGCCACACACATAGGGAAGTTGGAATTTCCATTTGAAGGTAGAGCTTCACTAGTGTGATGCCATAACTAGTGAGGGAAAGGCTTACTAGTGAGGGTAGAGCCAGGTTGAAACCCAAGTAGGCTACCTTCAAAGCCCATGCACTCAACAACTATACTTTGCTGCCTCTCTATATAATAAATGGTATTCAAGTACACTTTTTGTTAATTGAATGAAAATTTTTACCCAGTTATCAATAAAAAAAAGCTAAATTCTAACTCAAGAAAGACAAGATTAAGGATGTGAATATTAAAACCAACTATAAGTCATAAAGATAATGACAAAGGGTATTAAGCATTACCAAGGAAAAGTATAGTACAGAACTATCTAAATAATCAATGAACATAGGAGAGCAAAAGGAGATGCCTTAAAAAGGCAAAAGAGGATTCACAGTAAAGATAACCAAAAAGAAAACCAGAGAGAGAGAAGTTATAATTATATATAACGGTTCCATCTACTAATAATTTTTGTTAATCCATGATCATAGTGTGAGATATTTTGGCAACAGATGATGATCACACCTGCTACACTGAACACACATTCCCCTGGTACATTTGTCTTATACCTTCCTGCACCCATAATTTTTCTCATGCTGCTCTCCTTTCAAAGCCCCCAATTTTTCTTCTTCCCTCTTATTAAGGTGTTCCACATTCAGGAGCTCAAAGATTTCTCTTTCTTGATTTCAAAATCTTTGCTACAGCTCATAGAGTGATAGATCACATGACAGCACAAATTTCTATCAGGCATTACTTTTTTCACATGTTGACTGTCACCTCGAACTAGTCAAGGACCTCCTGAGGGAAGCAACGCTAACTCTGTCTTGTACATTTCCTTCTCTTCTCAGGGTGTAGCACAGTATTTTATAAATAAATTAGGTAAGTACTACAGGACAAAAGGAATACCACATGTGTTCAATTATCTAATATCTAAGACCATATCACATAAAAATAAAAGAATGCCATGTTTCTATGAAATGTATCATGTCAAGAATTAGCTATATTTCTCCAAATCTTCATTTTTTTTCCTAGCCAAATAACAGGAATAATATTAGCCACTACTACTATCTAATCACTTTCTCTTATTATTTGTCTGCTAATGTCTCTAATCGGCAATTTCTATCTGCCTCCAAAGCATCTTTCAAATGCCATCCCTTTGGAGAGCTTTCAATTAATTATGAGCAAGCAACTGAACTATACTCTATAAAACTTCCATGTTAGCTTTGTGTTCTAATTTAGATTGTTCTGTCTCCTCACCTGCAGCAGTTCTAGTAAAGAAGATTTTTAAACTCAGCAAGTTCATGAGGATAATTCAACATCAGCAAGTCCATGAGCATACTTCAACATCAGACAACCAGTGCAAACACTGTTGAAAGCAGCTGTTACAATTCTTCTCTATTTTCTGGCTTATAGATTTTGGATATTCTGGCTTGACTCTGAATTTTTCCCAAGTTCATGACACAGGGTTGTCAAATTTTGCAAATACAAAAAAAAATGTCAGGTTCAATTTGAATTTTTTATAAACAATGAATAATATTTCAGGATAAGGATGCCCCATGCAATATTTGGGTAAAATATTACATAAGAATCCTTATCCTAAAACATGATTTGTAATTTACCTAAAATTCTAATTTAACTGAGTATGCTGTATTTTATCTGGCAACTTACCCTAGCAGGTAGAATTCAAACTACCTATATTTCTGAAACCATCTTCACTTAGCAATTATATCCGACTGTCTGAACCTGTGCTTTTTAAAAATGCTTCCAGGCCAATTCAACCTATCCCCGTCTTGTACTTGCTTATACTAGCTCTGTTCCTACCAGCTATTTTTGAAACGAGTTGATTATCTCTTCAGATTTGCTCTAGCTCAACTCTTTGCCTTTAAAGGGCCAACCCCTCCACCAGTGTTTCCCCACATAAATTATACTAAGAGCTCATGGGTTATCGAAATTTTGTTCTATAGGCTCCAGGAGTAAAAGAGAAAGGGGGAAAAATTAACAAGATGCTTGCACAATTACTTAGAAGAAGGCAATGGATGCAAGGCAATAAATATTTTCTGTGAGACCCCAGGGTTGGAAAATATTGATCCATACATTCTATCAGTGTAGACCAGAGATCATGAGCTGACAGACCCAGACATGCATTATTTGGCTCACACCATGTGATCCTTTGTAGGCTCTTTAAATTTTTTCAATTAATTATACAAACATAATAATCGGGATACTATCTAAAGACTCCCTCTGTGTTTTCTCTTGAAAAGGAAGACCCAGCAACTCTGTGCCTGCGCCCCTACATGATAACTAGAGATTGGAGCTAAACAGCAGCTGTCACAAGATGGAATGGGTGTGTGTTCTCTCAAGACTCCCAAAGACTCCATTACTCACTCTTGTCTCACCTGCACCCCACTGTACATACAGCAGCCTTGAGTCTGTTATTCTCTCATAGACACCTTGGCTTTTTACAAGTTCACACAACCAGCCAGCCCGGCTCCTCCTTTCTATCTGCAGAGATTTCATGAGCATGTCCACATATCACACCTGACAGGCCCCAGTCTTCCATTATCCCTACCAGTCATTCATACATTGTTCCACCCAGAGGAAGAGTATGTTCACCTAGATGTAAAAGCTGAATACAACACAACATAGAGAGCTTTGCACATTGAAAAAGGAAAAAAGCAATATCCTGAAGAAAATATGCACCCAGTTGTAAATCCAGAGAAAAACGTAAGGATTAGAGTCCTGAAAGTACTGTATATTGAATAAACAATATTAGATTCAAACTCAATTGGAACAAATGCAGTACTTTTTCTATTATTAGAGCAAGGATAGATGCGAGCAATTCTTATTCAAAAGAATTGTATCGCAACTATTTTTTCCTACTCAAAACATAGCATTTGTGAATTTTACAATCTGTCAAAAACTGAAGACAACCTGAAGCAATGCATTTAAATCAGCAAACCTTCATGTTGAAATTCACTGACCTAAATATTAAAGGATGTAAATGACATACTGCCACAAATTATACCAATAGAATACGTGGTAAACACTGCACATCAGGAATGGAACAGACCGGAACACAGAATGCCAGTGGAGTGCATCATCTCACATCTATTCTGCAAACTTCCTCAACTTCTCACAAAGGTTCTGTGATGCTAAACAGGAGGTAATACTGGCCTTTCCCACAGAGCAATTCACACAACAAAGCACATTAAAATTCTCTAATCCATTTAAAGAAACAAAAACAATTATTTCCTTTTCTTACACCGGCCACATATGATTAACTGCGTTCATGATTCAGGACATCTATTTTCTTTTCTCATTTTTAGATAGTCATGCAATCATTTCTAAGAGAACCCAGATATATCCAGTAGAATTACACTATGGTTTTCTTCTTTCCTTTTCTTTTCTATGTTTTTTTCTTTCCTCTTTCCTTAGCTTTTGATATTTAACTTCAGAGACTTCTCTAAGCAAAGAAATCCTTTGTACCTATCAGGGTGAAATCAGAATCATGGTTGGCTTTTTGCCGTAAAGAAAGGGTATTTTGAGAAGAGTCAACCACCACTCATGCCTCTCCCCTGCCCAGCAGCACCTTGGATTTTCCTTGCTTTATGCCTTCTGTTCCCCCTAGCTGAGTAACGGCAGGCGTTAGGTTCTTCCCCACACGATGTACTACATGAAAAAGGGCAACACTGGTTTCCTTTTCCCCGATCACTAAAATCCTAAACACGCAACTTAAAAAAAAAATTCTACATGTGGATACCACCTTTCATATAGTAATTTACATTAATATATAATCTCACTCTCGTTTCCTCCTCTTCTACCCCCTTCTTTCTGCCCCAATTCCAATATACCAATTTGTTTGAACAGTTTTATATTCTAAGTGTCCAACTATTGCTAAAGGAATGGATAAATTGTTGTACTTAGATTATGTTTTGTCATTTATAGTATTAACACTTTTCCAATTAACTTCCTGATTATGTAATTCGACACTGTTAATTCTGTAATATATTTTGACATCTTAAAAATGATCATTCTGGCCAGATGTTATGGCTCATGCCTGTAATCCAAGCACGTTGGGAGGCTGAGGCGGGCGGACTGCCTGAGCTCAGGAGTTAGAGACCAGCCTGGGCAACACAGTGAAACCTGTCTCTACTAAAAATACAAAAAATTAGCCAGTCATGGCAGCATGGGCCTGTAATCCCAACTACTTGGGAGGCTGAAGCAGGAGAATTGCTTGAACCTAGGAGGCAGAGGTTGCAGTGAGCCAAGATTGCACCATTGCACTCTAGCCATGGTGACAGAGCAAGACTCCATCTCAAAAAAAAAACAAAAACAAAAAACATTCCTACTATTTCCCCCTTTTTCCCTCATTCTCCCATCTATTTTTAAATGAAATTACTAAAAGAAAGAAAATAGACATGCATTAATTTCCTGATGCTACTGTAACAAGCTACCACAGATACGGTGGCCTAAAACAGTTTATTTTCTCACAGCTTTGGAGACTACAAGTCTGGAATCCAGCTGGGCCACGTTCCCTGCAGCTGCCCTTTCAGCTTCTTTCAGCTCCTAGTAGCTGCCCTGGCATTCCTGGGCTTTTGGCTGCATCATTCTAACTGATGCCTCCGTCTTCACCTCACCTTCTCCTCTGTGACTCTCTCTCATAAGGGCAATTGTGATGGCATTTAGGGCTCACCTGGTAGTCCAGGGTAATCTCATCTCAAGCTCCTTAACTACTAATCTGCAAAGACTGTTTATCTAAATAGGGTAAAATTTACACTTTACAGGAATTAGGACTTGATCTCTTTGGGTGACCATTTTGTACCACAAAACGAGTAAAGTACGAAACATAAAATGTCTTAATTGGCTGAAAAGCACCAGCCAGTTACTCATTATCTTTCAATTACACAGCACATTGCAGATACTACATTTTTACTGAACAGGCCCCAGTTAACAGTCACCCTGAGCACTTGGTAGGTGAAGGATTCAAGATTCTAAGTCGAAAATCACCAGGATGGCAAAATGAGTTGGATTAAATTAATAAATTATTCAATGATTAAAATCATACCCCCTCACAGCTTGATGACAACCTAGTTTGATGAGGACTCTGGGAAAAAGAGTTCCATTGTCACAAACAACAAGCCCGGCCATGGATAGGAGGAGAGGTACTACATGCTGAAAGGCAATCCATCCATGACCCTGGCTGGAGGGGAATGAAAGAAAAGCGGAGCGAAAAATAACCTTCTTGGGACAACACACAAAAAAACATGAGTTACATGTTGAGTACTACATGACAGCAAAACCCATTACAAATAACTTTTTTAAAAGTTTAAAGGGAAATAATAAAAGTGTTATAGAGTTGGGAATGAAATTCATTTTGAGAAAACTGAATAAATATAGAGTATATGACTAATTTGGTCAAGTTTATCGAAGATAGGGCACAATCATGAATAAATACTTGAAATGTATGCAAAAAAGGAAAAAATTTAATACACTATAAAAGATATAAGGGGAAAATCCATCTTCAAGTGCAACCATGAGAGCATTTTTTGAAAAGTCACAAGATGAACTCTGTTGCATTAACTTTTTAAAAAAGACAAAAATAGGCCAGGTGGGCAGGAAATATGAAAGCACTTTTACCTTTCTATGAGGATCTGACCAAAGCAGTCATAAGTAGGAGGTAGAAAGTATTCTTCAGACCACATGGAAAATTTACAACTTGCTGCCCTCTTCCTGTCATAAAATTCAAATATCTTAGAAAACAACTTCAAATATTTTAGAAACTAATTTTCCATCCCTCCTTCCATAGCTAATCTAAATTTGGAGCCTAGAAAGGGAATAATATAGTGATAACATCTTCCAGCCATCATAGACATGTTGTGGATACGTCAAAAACTACACCACTAACAATAAAAAGACGGTAAGAAAATCGAATACAATGATAATATCATCTAACATTCATCATGCAGTTACGCTTGGCCAGGCATTGTGCTAAGCACTTAACTTGGGTGACCTCTTTACAACTCACAAAAATCTCATGAGGAAGTTACTATTTGCATAGAAATTTTATAGTAAGAGAAAAATGAAGTCCAGCTACCAGGACTAGAAGTATCAGAGCCAAGATTCAAGCACAGGTAGCCTGTGGAACACCATCCACTGCCACTGCTGTGTGACCGCACTTGTTACTGAGTGCTCACTAGGTGCCAGGCACTGCACTAGGCATTCTCACACATGCAAGAAGATTGTTATCATTATGAAACAAACCCAGCTAAGAAAACTGCACACAAAAAGATTACGTATCTTGCCTAGAGTCACAGTTAGTAAATGGTAAATCTGCATTAAAACAGAACAAAGAGGACCAGAAAGTGTACTTAACAACTACACCAATAGTAAAGGCTAGTGACTTACATAGCATTTAAGCAAGACTCTCTGACCAAGTACAGAAAAGGAAACTAATCACCTAATCTGCCTGTTAAAAGTTAAACCTTAAACCTCCATTGCCCTGCACTTCCATGCATAATATCCATATGCCAAAGGTGAGGATGAGGTAGCATCAATGCTTCTAATACATCTTAATGGGAAAAACAGTACCAGTTTTCTTAATGACCTAGCATACTGAGGGTAAAAATATATATATATGGAAAGGGATAGAAAGAGATATCCGGCAACAAGTCAGAAAAAAATATAAGCACTGAAGGCCAGTCAAAAGCCACTTTCCCAATAGCTGCCTGTGTCCAGTCAGGTAAGCAGCTAGGCACCAACATTAAGAAAAAAAAATAAGCCGGGCGAGGCGTGGTGGCTCATGCCCGTAATCCCAGCATTTTGTGAGGCTGAGGCAGGAGGATCACTTGAGCCCAGGAGTTCAAGACCAGCCTAGGCAACATAGTGAGACTCCATCACTACAAAAAATTAAAAACATTAGCTAGGTGTGGTGGTGCACATCTGTAATCCCAGCTACTGGGGTGGTATGGGGGCATGTAGGGGAGGGGTTGAAGTTGGAGATTGCTTGAGCCTCGGAAGTTGAGGCTACAGTGAGCTGTAATCGTGCCACTGCACTCCAGCCTGGGCAACAAAATGAGACCTTATCTCAAAAAAATAAAAAAATAAAATTTTAAAAGGCACACTGACAGTCTTCATCTGAGGGTAATTTCTAGTGCATCTACAAGGCTACTGGCTGGCTGGCACAAACCTAAGGACAGAAGGGAGCAGCCTCCAAAAGGAGGAATGGAGAAAATAATTTGGCCCAAGGCAGAAATAAGCAACAAAAAGGGCTTTTGTTTGATCGTGTGTGTGTGTGTGTGTGTGTGCGCACGTGTGTGTGTCTTTCCCATTTACCCATGCGCAAAGTCGTAAAGACAATCTGTTACCTTGGTTTGTACAGCAAGCACATGCATGGGCAATGTTCCCTCTAGTTCTGATTAATTCAGCGCTTAAGTCGAGTTTGGCCAATCACTGCTCACCTTCAGTTTCCCTTGAACGTGTAGAATGGGAAACAAAACTACAGAACAAAATCAATCATAATAAAAGCCTCTATAACATAGGATAATATACATGTATTTAAACTTTTATTTTTGACAAAAGACAGAATACCATCAAATCCCACTTTATTCATTGAAAAGCTGGTGTCAGTCTAAATGCTAATAACTTTCACTAGAGAGAACACAGTGGTGACGGGCAGGGGCTAGAGGGATAAAACGTTCCTTAAATAACTAGCTACATCACTATGATTTTCTTCCTGTTGGCACACACACACACACACAACCACACAAATACACAAAAAGTACAAAAGAACACTCTGTAACACTGTTGATATCTAACAAAATTCATATGTGGGGGATAAAGGAATCTAACTCAGCATTTATTCAGAAAAGTAATATCCACAATATGTGTTATGAGTAGATACAACCTACATTTCTCTTCAATAATTTTTAATAATCCATTGCATTTCTTATATGGGCAGAAAGGTAATGCAAAGAAGTAACTCCCCTCATCCCCAAAAAACAAAGAATGAGGCAAATCAAAGAAAAAGGAAGGAAAAAAAAAGAGTGATAAAATACCATGTTGGTGTTGAGACTTACATATAATTGTTTTAGTAAATATACAATGTCTAAGAGTTTATTAGATGAGTTCACTCCACAACTATTGTTACTCTTGTTACTATTATCAGTCATATGTCACTTCTTTTTTTTTTTTTTTTTTTTTTTTTTTTTTTT
>NW_016107782.1:1457440-1471134 GCF_001604975.1 Cebus imitator | reverse complement strand
CCATCAAAAATGATGAGTTCGTGTCCTTTGTAGGGACATGGATGAACCTGGAAACCATCATTCTCAGCAAACTGACACAAGAACAGAAAATCAAACACCTCATGTTCTCACTCATAGGCGGGTGTTGAACAATGAGAATACATGGACACAGGGAGGGGAGCATCACACACTGGGGTCTGTCAGGGGGAAAGAGGGGATATGTCACTTATTTCTAATGCCATCCCCATCAACATCCCTGCCACCACAGGAAAATTGAGGTCATGGTGTGACAGCAGTCTTGCCACACAAATCAAAGATAATTTTCTTGCACAGTCAATGCCTTCGATATCTGTACTATCAACTTGTGGAAATTTAACTGCAGTCCACAATCATTAAGTTTTACAAACAGCTGTGTTCTAGGCCTACAGTGTGCATCAACATCTCCGAAATAATATTGCCTATATAAGGATAAATTTAACAAAAAAAGAAAACAAATCATGGCATATTCAGCTGAGGAAAATGAAATAGGAACCCACAGAATTTTCGCAGAAATAACAACTCATGAATAAAACATCTGCCTAGTATACTGCTTCAGAAGGAATCAATCATAATAAAAGCTTCTATGACATAGGATAATATACATGTATTTAGACTTTTCTTTTTGACAAATGACAGAATACCAGCAAATCCCACTCTATTCATTGAAAAGCTAGTGCCAGTCTAAATGCTAACAACTTTCATACGTGCATAGGAGATGGAAGGATAAGGGGGTACTGCCCCGTTCATGTTCAAAGTACAATTTATACCCAGAAAAATGAGATAAAAAACTGAAAGAAAAACTGCAGAAATAGCTGACTCTTTCAGGGAAAAAATGTGTAGTTTGGATAAGCAAGTCTCCAGTCCATTCACCATATTGCATGTAAAGATTTATCTTAAAGACTTCCAACAATAAGGCTATGAATTCACTTTAACAGAAGGCCATTCAATACATCATTATTTACATTCTTCTTACTCTCAAAAAAGAATGATTTAATGTACAATAAAAAACACATCAAATTAGAGATTATAATATAGCAGTTGGGCGCAGTAGTTATGAGCCCAGACTCTGGAAGTAGAGAGGATAGGATCTGAATTCCATCAATACAACGTACTAGATATGTGACCTTAAGCAAGTTACTTAACATCCCTACCGCTCAGGTTTCTCACCTGGAAAACTGAAATGATAATGCCTTCCTTTTAAGGAACTGTGTGACATATAGGATGTGCTAGCACAGTGCTGGTGTTCAAACAGTAAGTGCTCAATAAACTATAAATGCTATTAATTTTGTAACTAATAACAGCAAAAGATTCTAGAAGAATCTACAAGTATAGATTATCCTTAGTAATAATTTTTTTAAAATCCATATGCTTTCACTAACAATATATGCATATTATACTTGTAAAAATTAAAGTACCTGATCCCTTCCCTTATCCAGGAAAAAAGAAGTCATTTCGCCTTGACACAAAAGTACACTATAAGAAAACCTACAAATGCGAGATAAAATATGTTTCAAGAATTAATTTGTATTTGTTTCAAGGGCCTAAGCAATTGAGACACTGGCGTTTTATATTAAAATAGGATAACAATGACTTCAGTCTGAAATATTTTAAGTGTAGGATCAAGACCAGTTGGCTATTTTAATCATGATTTTTATTTTAGAAAACCACATCCTCTTGTGTCCCCAGACTGACTTAGCTACAAATTGTTTCCCCTGGGAATCAAGCAAAAAAAAAAAAAGTAATATATTTGATATTGCATGTCTAATTAATGAAGATTTTGAGAGGGGATTACTTAGCTTTCTTTTTGGGGGTAGTTAGCCACTGGATTCACCCGCCTTGCTAACAACATGGAGGAAGATGCTTATCTTTCAATTAACTTTCACAGGTGGGCATGCATGCCCCTCATCTGAAGGCTGTATTGAGTTATTTCGTGCTGTTAAAAAGCAAAACAGCTAGGAAACAGTACTATCTTTTATTACTTAGGAATGGAATTTTATTAACAAAGAGCACATTCTTACCCACTATCATTCTCAGAGTAATTTAGCATGACGCAGACGTTAAAGAAGTATTAACACCTGCAGTCCATACTGATTTATAGTTGGCCCCAAAATGGTTCCTGTTTGTGGATTCAAAGACTGACCATAGATAGATTGCTCGATATTCCAAAAGTCCTTCATTGCTCCTGAACATATTATTGGAATAGGCTACAACCTGTTAATCCTCATCCAAAAGAAATCATAGGACTCAATGAGGACTACTCAATAAAGTCTGTGCATTCTTAAACAGCACCTAGTAAAAGGACAGATATTTGAGTGCGAGAAACCAATGGCTACCCTTTTAAGACAGTATAAGCTGCACTTGGTTGGAGTCCATACTGAAGAAACTCTAGCTAATATAACAAATATCAGGGCTCATCATATGGAACAGCATTTCAACAGTTCTCATAATATCCTAATTACTTCTCTCTTGACTTTCAAATAACATCTCCACATTAAGCTTTTACTACAGAGAGAGATGTAATAAATGCAAGAACATATTTCTAGCCAGCTGAACCACTATCCTAAGAGCGTGTTTCTCAATGATTTAGGGTCAATCTAGACAAGGTTTCCAGAGGTATGTCATGGGACTGTCTCCAAACTCTAATTCTCTATAGTTTTTATCAGTGATTCAGATGAAGATAAAAGGATATATGTTTATGAAATTCATGGGTAATACAAAGATAAGATAATAGGTAATATAAAAAAATTTAAATGAATGAGCCAACACATAGCAGATTAAATTTAATTCTGTTTGTGTTCAAACAATTGACTGCACAAGTGTAAGATCTAACTTAATAGAAATTTGTGTTTAGAAAAAAAAAAAAATGCATAGGTGTTTTACTTGCCTTCAAGCTGAATCTGAGTCAACAGTATTATATACAGCTTCTTCCAAAAGCCACAGCAATCTGAACTCACATTTAAAAAAAAATAAGGCCTAAGGCAAAAAAAAAACCACACTAGTCCTTTTCTATTATGTACAGCTATGACCATACCAGGAATTAATTAATTCAGTTACGGGTGGCACATTTAAGAAGGCCATTGACATGTTGGAATATACTTGGGGAGAGTGACAAGAATGTTAGGGAGTTTCAAAACCAGATATGAGAAAGAATGGAAAGAAATCAAGATGATTAGCCAGAAGAAAAAACTTTGAAAGAATAAGCCAGGTGAGGTTGTGTTCACTTCCTCATCATAGCTAACCCAAGAGCTGTCAACAAGAGCTGAGTGCAGAAAGGAGAACACCAAGTCCCACATCACAAGTCCTGAGCAGAAGCATGGGCATATAAAACCAGTCCTCCTTCCTGAAATACTGTCTCCGCTCAGCACAGGAAAACCAACTCTCCTAGGTTTCTGCCTGCTCCTTTGGCTGCTCCTTCTCAGTTTCCTTTGGAGGCTTCCACTCCTCCCAAACTATAAATGCTTGAGCTCTCAGGACTGGGGCCTGGTATCTTCCTCCCTGCACCCATCTAGGCAATCTCACTCACCAACATGGCTTCAAAAAACTAAAAATGCTGATTACTTTTAAATTATACCTACTACCCATATCTTTCCTCCAAGCTCCAGATTTGCACATCCAACTGTCTTCTTGACATTTGTACTTAGCTATCTCAATGGCACCTCAAACCCAACATCTCCAAAACTGAAATCATCATCATCACCTACGAAACCTGCTTCTCCTCCAGAGTTCCTATATCATAAATGACATCTCTATTCACCCAACTGCTTAAGCTAAATGCCTGGAAGTCATCCCCGATTCCTTGCCCTCTTTACTCAACACATGGAAGCAACCAGTCCACCAAACAGCTAATGCAACCACTCCTCCCCATCTCCACATAACTGATTTAAAATGTGAATCTACTCAAAATGCTTCAATGTCGTCCCAGTGACACTAGGAAAAGAATACTGTTTTTAGAAGGCCATGCCTGACCTGGCCTCTGCTCCTTCTCTACCTGAACCTCAAAGCACTCACCTTCACTCCTCCCTTGATGTCAGCTCCACTGGCCTTCCTTTACTTATTCACATAAGCCAAGTTATTTTCCTTCTGCAGAACTCCATGCATGTCATCTCTCTACATATTTAATCCTCACAACCTCTAGTTATTATTATTTTTTTTGTCCTTCAGGGCCCAACTTAAATGCTACTTTCCAAAGGAGGTTTCACTTACTGCCTAATCTAAATGAGTTTCTCCTTTTCATTCTTTCGTAGCATCTTGCACTACAGAAATTTGAAATCACATATGTATTCACATATTTGAGAATTTAATATCCACCTTATTCACCAGGCAAGGGGTCAGCAACATTTTTCTTTAAAGGGCCAGACAATAAATATTTTAGGCTTTAAGGTCTCTGTTGCAACTACTCAACTCTGCTGTTGTAGCACAAAACAAAAGAACAGGCCTGCCTATGTTATAATAAAACTTTATTTACAAAAACAGACAGTGAGCTGGATTTGAACTGAAGGCTGTAGTTTACAGATCTCTGTACTAGACTATAAGTTGCAGGAAGGCAGGGACAAGACTGTTTTACCCTTACCACTCTATGTCTGTTGCCTAGATAAGTGCCTGGCATATAGCACTTGTACAATAAACAGTTGCTGAATGGATACAATCTGAAAGACTGTCACAATAAAATTTGTTCCATGTATCTCTGTGGATCAATAAGTACAAACTATAAAAGAGAAGATTTATATTCATCATAAGGAAAGCTTCCCAAAGTTCTACCAACCCTACAGAATTATGTTACAGATCAGTTAAAGTAATGAATGTGAAAGCATTTTGTAAACCACAAATAAAACATGTGTTATTATCATTAAGAATTGTAGGTGACCAAAAATATGCACAGACTGCCTTCTGAGACAGTGGGATCCCTGGGTTATTGAATGAGAGCTTAAAGATCATCTTCCAGAAGCGTTCCAGGACAAACTGTTGCACTGGTAGGAGGTAGAACCAGAAGATTTCCAAGATGCCTTCCAACCTTAGGTTTCTAAGCCATCACTTAAGACCTGCCCATTAAGAGCAATAGCATATTTATTAACTCCCTCTCTTGTGACAAGAGCTTCATATGCCATGATTTATTTAATTCTTGAAACAAGCCTTCAAGTTTAAATGGCATTATCTTCAGTCTGCAGATGAGCAAGGTGAGACTCACAACTGCTAAGGTAAGGAGATAGAACCAGAACCAGAAGCCAGATAGGACTGTGAATTATGTTCTTATAACACACTGCACAGCCATGCTCAGCTCCACCAGTCCCTTTTCAGGCACCACACCCAGAACCCCAAATTTACAGACATGCAATTCCTAACATACCCCTCAAAAGCAATTTAGGATTGCTTTTATTTAGGACTGAGAGATAAACCCCTCAAAAGCAATTTGCATCAAGCTTGTTATAGAGTTCTGATGGAATGATGAAGAAATGTGTCTCTCAGTCATTTTTGAAAACAACTTTCCTTTGAGATACGCTGAATAAATATAACAGCTTTGTAAACAGAAAATAATTAATGTCTAAGAGAAACATTGTCACTTTTTTGAGAAAACCTATTATTTTTCAATCTGCATTTCACAGAAGGAAAAACAGGTAGCTGAAGTATCAGTCAGACAATATTATAAATTACCAAATCACATAATTTGGGTAACATTTGTTGAGGAAAGAAAATATCAGGTGCAGCACAAAATAAATACTGCTGTTTCTAATTTTCAAAAACACAATAAACTTGCCATTTCCATGCACAAATATGTCATAAAAATAGGCAAGTATTTTTTATTTCAGAAGGGGGTTAAAAATTAATCTGGGTTTTAAGTCACAGCTATGAGATTACAAATGCTTTATTATCTTCAAATTGCTTATCTATCTATCTTTTCTATTTTTTAAACAATAAACATATATTACTTGCGTAATAAAATGGTCAAAAACAATATAATTAGAGGACGTATTTCTTAATATTTTCTCAGTAATCTATTGACCAAATCCTTCTTAATTACCTCCTCTATCTACCGCTCAGTCATTTGGCCTCATCTATCTAGAACACAATTGAAAATTAGGGAGAAAACAGAAAACCTCTGAATATCTCAAATAGATATGACAAATTCAGTATTCATGCACAATCATTGCAGGAGGGTCTTTTGAACACTTGTTATTTTACAGGGAATTCTAATTAACTTGGATAGCTGTTTACCAACTCTCCTACAGAGCTGAGGAAACAAATAAAAAAGGGATGTATATTAGACAATGGGGTTGTCTGCCCAATATCCATTCTATCCAGCCTCCAACATGTAGCAGCAATTTTATTGGGGTGGGATGGAGTCCCACCTCCAGGGATATTTTCTGACCATGGTAATAGCAGAGTAATCCCATCTCCATTCCCCACTAATTGCTGCAATATATCCAAACCAATAAGCACTTGGAATTGGTTTAGCAGGCCTTGGCAACCAATTGTTTTAGCTGTTTGACCAATCAGCACAAGCTCAAGATTTCTACTAAGAATTCTGGGACAAAGATGCTGTCTTTTCTGATGACAAGCTATGCAAAGTGGATGGCAAGATGTAAAACTTAAAAATACTGCATTTTGCACAATGATGCAGACCAGCCCAAAGATAATGTGTACACGTGGAGACAGGTAAATGAAGCCAGATCCCTGATCAAAGCACACACAGCACCCAGTCAGCCTCTGAACTTTGCAGTTACATGAGCCAATAAAAAGGCTTCTACTATTTACAGATAGTTTCTATTTTATTTTTTATTAGCCATGACAATTCTGGTTTGCCCTAGAGAGTGAGTTTACAGCTACTACTCCAGCATAACTATTAACGAAGTTCTCTTTCACTTCAAAAAGTATTCTGGTTTGAATGATAAATTATATGAGTACCTGAATCATAACTTGTGTGGGCTAAGGGGATGGTATCAGGCAGTTAGGAGAAACCAAAGCACTCACAATGACAAATGAAAACCACAGAAAACAGGAATAGGTAGATAATGTATTTTAAAAGGAGACAAAACTTCAGCAGCAGTCTGGGGTAATTCAACATAGAGGCAAATAATCTCATACATATTGATAGCCTGAGAGGCTATCACACTAAATCAGCTTTTTCCCAAAAAGTTCTAAAGATTTTCTTTAGGAACTATAACAAATATAACACAAAGGGGGTTTTGTGCTCCATTATATTTGAGAAAAGTTCCATTTCATAACCCCCTGCAGAGATTCAAAATACACATTCACATGGTAAAGTTCAGAGTGATCTGGAAAAAAAAGAAAGCTGTCTAATTTTGTTTATCTAGTATTTATCCAATTTACTTGATCTCAGAAAATTGCTTTTCTACAGAAACCTATTAATATGCAGTAGATAACTATTCTGCTGACATCAATTTCAGAAAACCTACAGTCAGAAATTAATAACTGAGTCATCAAAAAAATCAAACCAAATTTATGTTTAAAAAGTAGAAAGATATTTATTCTAGAAAGATTTCCTTCCGGAATGGTTAAATGTTTTAAGTGTGAAATAACTGAATAAATAAATATTCGCTTCTCCTAGTGACTAATTAAATAAGAGTGGTGAATGGCAGAAGGAATCTCTACTACACAACTAAAATAGCACCTTTTAAGACACTATGACTTTTTGAAGGGTATGTAGGTCCTATTACCTAAGAAGGAAAAAAAGCTAGGAAGACATGCGCATATACACATCAGAAATTCTAAATAGAGTCCTACTCTGATCAAGAAACGTGTACGCCGATATTCTGCAGCACATTAAGATGTGCATTATCCCAGAGGTCATATGAACCATAATGACTTTACTAGGGACTTGAGAAATTGCAATCTTTGCTGTATAAATTCTTAGCAAGCTTAGGGGGCTCTTTCATGCTAAAATATAAACATGTGCTCAGGAGAAATGTGTCAGGGTATATTTCACTGTCCCCAAGAGGGGTTCTCTTGACTCTAAGTAGAATAAAACAAAAAGCTTCAGAGATGCCTTAAAATAAATCCTGCTATAGCAGACAGACTGGCATCTTCACTACACCTTGGGCCTGGTGAACTCTCATAATTCAGCAAGTCCTCAGAGCTTTGGAGAAGCACTCCAAAAAGACTTCTGACAGGAATTCCATGTTGAGCATCTGAAATGGAGAGAGGGAGGAAGGAGGAAAAATGAATGATTCGAATAGAGCATCAAATACCCAAAGCCATCCAAGGAAGGAAACAAATAATCTTGGGATGGAGGCAGAGTGTAAACAATCCAGCTTAAGGGCTACAACCGTGTTGTGATGGTCAGAGAGCAATTTCCCTTGAATTTCTACAGGAGGAGGATTACGTGATGCATCACTCAGGAGAATCCTCAGCAGGTGACAACAGAGCAGTTGGCATAAAATCAGAAAGTGCTGGTGGGCCTCAGAAATATTATCCGCACATGAGAGGCAACCAGAAAGTAGCATTAGAATAGAGCACGAAGTGGAAATGGCCCTGCTAGTTAATTACATGTCTTGGCTGCCGTAAGTTCACCTGTGGTTTACTCTTAGCCCCACCCCCAGTACCATCGCTGTCATCTGCTTCTGCAGACCTCTCAGGTGCCTGGAGCAAGGATTTAAGGGCATAATAGCATTTACTTAATCTGAAACCATGTAAGTCTGGGTTATGGGGATGTCTAAAGTCCTTCATGTCATTTGTACTGCAGTAGTTTTAGCTGTCTATATATTTGCTTAAGATGCACTGACACTGTCCTTTGAGAGAGGAGAAGCAACACTCTGCTTCATAGCCTGCACTTGTGTCACATGTAAGAAATAAAATGGTTCCTCTCTCTAAAAAAGATAGAAATTCCAAACACTTGAAAATGTAAAGCATTGAGACACAAAAATTCTAACTCCAAATTCATGTAAACACACCCAATGATCAATTGATCAATCAACAGATAGATAACCAAATAGGCAAGAAACCACAGAACAGAATATTCTGAAATAATCACTAATATCATGATCCTTATTTGTAAGAATATTTATTCTTATTTTAGAAGGATTTTCCATATGCATTCAAGCTGATTCTCACACTCACCCCTTGGACTGAGAAGGTGTTATTTCATTTTAAAGATATGAAAACAGACTCAAAGAATCTCAGTGCTCACATGCTCAGCAGTCGACGGAAATGGCTAGGCTGAGACTTGTATCTAGTTACTTCTGACCTATAGTCCCCCCCAACCTTATCTTAACCAGAGTTAAGAATTTTGGAAAAAGAAAATTAAAGTCTGAACTTCCACTAAAAATATAAAACAACAGGTGAAGAAATTATCTGGACTACTCAATTGGAGTCATTTTTAGAAACAAATAAACTGAAATAATGCCATCTTGTATCTGTAAAAGTATTTTTATATAATATTTCAAAGTGCTTGTGCATATGTCATTTCCTTTGGCCTTTACAATATCCCTATAAAATATGTAGCAGAGGTATGATTTCCCCGTTTGAGAGGAAAGAACTGCAATGCCTAGATGTTCAATCAAAGGTCAGTAGAAGATGTATAATTACTAGTACTTAGATCCAATGGAGCTGTTCAATTATATAAGAGATTTTTAATAACCTAAGAACATCAGTGTTGCTGCTTCTGTCTTCCACTCTCTTCTCCAATTCACAGTTGAGTGCTTACTCAATTGCACTATGCCAAGGGCTCTGGGAAAGGCAAATAAGACAGTGAATCCGCTTTCTAGGAATTTGCATTTTAGAAGAGCTTTGACAGTTATTTGCACTCAAAATACTAGGAAGAATAAAATGTGTGTACCATCAGAGATAAGAACAAATTCAGCAGAAGGGAAAGATTGTTCCTGAATAGAGGAATCAGGGAGAGGCTCATGAATAGTTATTACATGTCCCCATTTGCCAGGAACCATCCCAGCTTATGCCTGTTGTCCTTTCGGTGGCCCCCTTTACTCTTAAAACATCCCTCTTTTATATGATAAATTATATAACCAGCCTTTTCATGAAGGTGATGGCATTAGGTTGGGCCTTGAAGAATTAGGTGTATTTTAATGGGTGGAGAATTATGAAGAGACTATTAACATAGAGAACAACAAGAAAGCAAAGGACAGAGAGGCAGGAAAAATAAAGTGTGGCAAATTAGGTATGGTAGACAATCTACAAAGGTGGCTGCCAATGATGGTCCCCTTCTCTATATACGCATGCTATTTTACCAATCAAGAGATGGACTCCCTTATCCTTGCATCTGGGTTGGCCCTGTAATTTGTCTTGACCAACAGAATGCACTGGAAGTAACATGGTGGTGCCAGCTCCAGGTCTAGCCCTTAAGAGGCTAGGAAGCTCTTGCTTTTGGTCTTGGAAGAAGCAACCAAGAAAACCAAAGGCAGAGGTAAAGAAAAAGCACCCCCAAAACAGCCCACAACTATTCCACCCAGGCCCACTGAGGTGCCAGATTTATGAAAAGAGAAGCCATTGGGGGCTTTTGTAGCACCTGCAGATACCACATAAGATTACAGAACACCCCAGATACCATATAGGATCACAAAACATTCCAGATGGCCGCAGTTGCAGAATTCTGAGAGATAATAAATTGCTTACATGTTAGGCTGCTAAATTCTGAGGTGGTTTGTTATACTGCAATAGATACCCGAAATACTAAGTGAATTGAACACGAGGATTTAAGTTTGGCCAAGGTGTGGCTGGTTGGTTGGTGTTCTCTGTTGTCCTGGTCCCACCTCAGTTTTAGGAAAGCCCAGGCTCCCTGCATCTCAGGGCTGGGCTTTCTCAGTGGGTTCTGTCCCTTGTGCGGTGGTGGAAGACCTCCCAAAAGTCTGGGCCCAAGACAGATACCTGCCCTCCTTCAGGCCTGCACCAGCCAGCGAGAGAGGCTTTCCCAGGTCTTCCTCTCTGCCTCCAGCCTTTCTTGTGAGCTCTCAGGAAAGCCCATGGAGGAGAGCCTCCAAGTGGGTCCTAATGTCCCTTGTGTCTGCCACTCCCATTGGTTCTACACACTCACCCTGTTGCACATTCAGCCTTTAGCAATCCATTAGCAATTTTACCTGAATTCAATTTACCTGTGTCTATGGCAGCTCTGCCTTCCTCTTGAGTTCTGCCACAGATAGCTCAGACCTGTACTCAGTCTCTCTTTGGAAGTGCCTGGTTTTCCTTGGATTATAGGCTAGTTTGTTTCCCTGAAACGTCAGCTCTCTGATGGATTCAAGAAAAGTTAAGATGTCGAATATTACTTCTTATGTGAGGTTCCTACAAACCAGGCAGAAACCAGAAGTCCATAGCTGGCTTTTAAACTGTGGTCCACAGAGGTCTCTTGGATGGTCTCTAATGAGGGACCCCCAGAAAAAGGAAGGGTGGGCCTCTGAACACTCCATTTCTGTCTCAGCCCGTTGGTTCCATTTTGTAAAACCAATTTTAGATACTGAGCTTCAGCATAATGGGATATGTGACTAAAAACAGTCGGAAAACCATGGATCCACAGCATGATTTCAGATGCATCAAGTAAGCATTCCCTTCACCTGAACCTCTTCCTCTCTGCTTGTTTCCCAAAGCCTAAAATCCAGCTAAGGAAATAAAAGCTTCTCACACCACATTCAGGGATAAGGTTTAAAATGCATATACTTCAAGGAGAAGTTGACTTAAATTCACATTATTAAATGGGGCTGATAACAGGTTTTTTTCACAAAGTGGGTTTTAATAAGAAAAGAGCACAAAAACTGTGAGCTGAAAAAGGAGTAAAAAGGAGCCTTGAGTTGGAGACAGAAATGACTGCCAAAATGATCATTCAGGCGCAAAAGGCAAACTTTCTGCTTCACAATTTTACCCAAAGCTGGCACACATACACACACACGAATATGTGTCTACAGCAGAAACAGGCAATCCAAGAATCTGCTTAGCAGCTTCACGATGCAAACAGCCATAGTTAGGACCTCAGGAGTCCTGCATGGTGACAAGATGTAAATACGGACGCTTCCTTCTCAACCAGCTGGCCTGGGGTTGTAGCTGAACAGAGGCTCAGCCCCATGGCTGGCCCTGACTGCACAGAACTGTAATACAAAAGGATGAAATATGAAGGAAGGAAGGAAGGAAGAGAAATAGGTTAAAGATGTACATCTTGAAAAACGGTCACCGTAAAGCCACTCAAAATCAGAGTAGTAGAAAAGGTAAATGCTTCTCCGGAAAGTACCTTCAGTTTCTAAGCTTTACATGAATCTTCTAAGGAAAATCTTCCCAGCCAGAGAGGTAATATCTAGAAAAATTGTTAATATTATTGAAGGCTATTACTGCTATAATTTCAACTGAGGATGACTATGCCAGAAACAGCATTAGCAATTTTCAAATCAAGTCTTAGGTAAATACATTAAAAAAGAGAATAAATATAGAATTTATCCTATAATCCTATATGTAATTACTAAAATAGACAGTGGATTTATAATACACACACACACACACAAAAGATTACTGTAAAAACCTGAAACAATAGAAATCATTATTTTCTGCAGAAGGAATTTGGATCTCTCAATTAATATCTCAAAAGTTAAGATTTATAAGAAACAAACATTAACAACCATACTCTTGAACTCAGTTAAAGACTTCCTTTAGTTTTTAATTATGTACATAAATCTCAGCTTTGTAATCAAAATATGAATTCCCATAGAAGTTTGGTTTTTTAGTACTTCTTTTTTTGAGCTTCAAATATTAAGTGAAAGGCACTTAATATATACTTGAGAAACATATGGATAAACGTAGAAAACAGAGTTTTCAACACTACTGCAAAGCATAACATCATACTCCACTTTTTATGATGTTGTGCAGAGAAAGTTCCAATTTAACAAATCATTGATCTTGCCTTATTTCACAGTTTGTCTCATGAAATTTTGGTCCTTCAACATCCACATCATTTTTACATCTGCCTATAACAAACATTTAATGTCTAAAAACATTTAAATATCACTAACACTAAAGGAATTGTCAACTAAACTGTCACAAAGTGTTAAGTGAAAAACAGACACTTAAGAAAAGTACTCATTCATTTATTAAGAAACAAGGTGTTGATCTCTTGCCCAGGCTGGAGTGCAGTAGTACAATCATAGTTCACTGCAGCCTTAGACTCCTGGGCTCAAGCGATTCTCCCACCTCAGCCTTCTGAGTAGCTAAGGCAAAGGTACAGGTGGTCTGGCGAATTTTTTAAATGTTTTGTAGAGATGGGATCTGCATTGCCCAGACTGGTCTTGAACTCCTGGTCTCAAGCAATCCTTCCACCTTGGCCTCCCAAAGTGCTATGATTACAGGCAAAAAAAGCACATTTCAAACCAATAAAAGTAAGAGCACACTAGTGGTTTAAACATAACATAATTCTTTTATTTCTCAACTATATAAAGTATTGCTGACATAAAATAAACTGCACATATTTAAAATATATAATCTGGGCCCAATACAGTAGCTCACACCTATAATCCCAGCACTTTGGAGAAGCCTGGCCAACATGGCAAAACCCCATCTCTACTAAAAATACAAAACAAATTAGCCAGCCATTGTGGCAGGTGCCTGTAATCTCAGCCACTTGGGAGGCCGAGTCAGAAGAATTGCTTGAACCTGGGAGGTGGAAGTTGTAGTGAGCTGAGATTGCACCACTGCACTCCAGTCTGGGTGACAAGGTGAGACTCCATCTCAAAAAA
>NW_016107782.1:1419166-1457430 GCF_001604975.1 Cebus imitator | reverse complement strand
AAAAAAAAAAACAAGCAAAAAGAACAATCATACGTCTGTGGGAAAAAACTGCAATTTGGAAAACAGGAAACATTAAAAACTAAGAGAACAAAAAACTTAAAATTCTCTATTTGAATTTATAATTACTTTTGTCTTCTAGGCAAGCTTACACTTTGGCCTTCTGTTTCCACAGAAATATGAGACAGAATAGATAAAGGTGCATTACAGAGTCAGCCCTTTCATATGTTCATGACCTTTAGTGTCTCCTCATACACTTGAATTTCTAAGGCTAGACCCAGGTTTATTTCTCCCCAGGGTTTAACTCGCAATTCCTACACCTGCCACCAGGTGGTGTCTTGGGTCATGATGGCAAGGGTCCTCAGCTAGGTTTACCCCAAGCGTGTATAAGTGGAAGATAACAGGATCCAGGCAACGAAGCACATAATTTATTAAAATTAAAAGCATAAATTATTAACTAACTCTTAATTATCATGTATAACAGTGCTTTCTCAGCACTTTTATGTGAATTCTCAAAATACTCCTAACTGGCCAGTGGTGTTCATTTTCCTTGGATTTTTTTTTTTGAGTTGGAGGAGTGAAAGTGCATAGTCACAGTGCTGCTTCAGGAGCATGAATCTCTCTGCTCCATTTTCCCAATTAGGAGGTTAACTCCCTACCAGGGCTGCTTCGCTCTTGTCTACTCCCTGAATACTGCCTGTAATGCAATTTAATTTTCACTGAATTACTTAAGATTATTTATTGAAAACCTTAGATGCTCTCTGTCAAGTATGCTCTTTGTTGAAAAAACTAGCTTTTTTAAAAAAGTTGTTATTTTAAAACACTGAAAAGCATAAAGAAGAAAATAAATGTCATACCCAATCTCACCACTCAAAGATAACACTATTAAAACCTCTTATAATTTTCCCCACAGTTCTCATGTTCTACATTTTCATCTTTTTTGGGGGAAAATTTTTTCCCCAGCATATTTTCTACTTCATCACTTTTGCCCTTCCACAGTGTCCCATTTTCTATTCACTCCTCTACAAAGGTTTTCTACATGAGGTTAATAACAATATCTCCTCCCTCATAAGGTTGTCCTAAGGATTAAATGAGTTGAAACACGTAGGCCCTTAAAACAAAGCCTGTTACCTAGTAGTAATCAATAAATGTTAGCTCTTGTCATTATTTCTATTGAAGCTTTCCAGTTTTTCAAGTTTCTGTAATGCTTCCACTTCTGTGTTATCCTGATGGACTGCTTGGCTGACTGTAGTCTCATGCATGTTAACATGCCCTCAACTGCAGTTGAAAGCAGAAAAACAATTTCTAAGATGATCTCACATCTTGTGGTTAATCTATTAGGGAGGAATCAACTCCTCAGAAGCTCCAGAAAATTAGTGATCCCTTTCTTTTGAATAACATAATCTCTTTAAGAACCCATCAGAGAGCCTTATTTTATAACAAAATAATTCCCTAACAGAGTTGTGCAGAATTTGTTGTGAATTCCCATCCAGATTTTTGTTTGTTAGTTTGGAGTTTTTGTTATTGTTGTTTGAAACCGGGTCTGTCTCTGTCATTCAGCCTGGAAGGCAGTGGCGCAATCACAGCTCACGACAGCCTCAACAACCAGGGCTCAAGTGATCCTCCCGCCTCAGCCACCTGAGTAGCTGGGACCTACAGGAACACACCACCACACAAGGCAACAGATCTTACAAATATTCTTGTCTGGATTTAAAGGAGAGCAGGGAGGAGGGGGAGATATCAGTAAGGACATCCAACAGCTTGCAGGGACAGTAAAGCAACCAGTGAGCACCTGAACGTCCAATGTGGATACTATTCCTTGGGAAATGTTCAGTTTTCCAAAATCTCTGCCTGATGTGGCAGCCACACCAAGAGTAACCTACAGCATTTTCCTATCACCATACCTGGTCCTTGGCTTGTGGTAGTTATCTGTACAGGAAGCAAAGGTCAGAGGCACCTTATGTAGATGCTGAAATCCAAATACAGCCACCTACCAGTCCATCCAACCATTCATTCATTCCATAAATATTCCTTACTGGGCATTTAGTGTGGGCAAAATGCCATGCTAAATACTAAGGCTATAATGATGTAAAAACCAGATACCATCCTGTCTCTGTAGCGCTCACAGACTAATAGGAGAGACAAATAATAAATAAGCATCAAACTGTATGATTAGAAGCACAGAGTTCATGAAAGCACAATCTTTGATGATCCCTAAGGAAATAAGGAGTCAAAGTCTTCCGAATGATTAGTAATTAACTAGAAAAGAGGGGCAAAAAGAATGCCAAGGCAATGTTCAGGGCCAGCGGTGCACATAAGGTCACTGTGGCTGCAGCCAGAAGCCAAGAGTCTGGAGAGATGGAGGGGTCCATGTTCTGGACATCTGCCTTGACCTGAAAAAACTGTTGAAACCCCATTGAACCACTTAAGCAAAGGAATCACAGAACCAGATATGTCTCTTGAAAAGATCATTGAAGTCTAGTGAGGAGGAACTGGAAGAGGGCAGATGGATGTGGGGGGGGGGGGTGCCCAGGAGGCAACTCAATCTCCAGATGTATAGGTAACATACATACTCACCAGCTGACCCTCAATCCACCCTCACCTCCAAACACTGTGTCTCTCTGGTCACTAGGATATTTTCTGGACCCAACAATATCTTCCAGGGGGAAGGCATTTAGGGATGTCCTTTAATCTGGATCCACTGAGGACCCCGTATCAAAAATTCCCCTCACTTTCAGCCAAAGGGACTGTCTCCATCCCTGTTTTCTCATTAATACTGATTTCCCCTTCTGTTGTATCCTTTTAGCAATTCTACTGGGAATTTGGGAAGAACTGGAGTCCATGCTCACATCAACCACCAAACCCAGAGGTTTCAAATATTGCTTTTAAAAAACTTAACATTAAAATCAAAGAACAGTGTTTGAATAGAACCACTTTTAAATAGATGTATTCTTAGTAGTTTCTTCATGAGCATATTTTAGATTGAATTGATACCTGTAATTACATTAGCAATTTTCGGCATTCATGTAAGTAGAAATTGTGAAAAGATTGCTGGAAAAGGAAACAGCATCCGTACCCATATTATTTAGTATAATGCAGAATATAGCTAGCATTTCCTATAGACATTTATGAATAGTTTTAAGAATGCTTTTTATTCAATAGCTTTTGCCTCTTCAATAGCTTTTACTAGTAAGATTAAATGCTATGATTTCCTCCCCCTTTTTCTCCATGTTTTTAGTGTCAATGATTTAAGAAGTCATAGATCTCAAAATTAGACAGCAAGGAGCACTCAGGGGAATCCCTGTGGTAACTGTATACTACAGCCCTAGGAAGCATATTTTTTACATTTTACCATACCAACACTTTACAAATCAATTTTTAAATTAATTAGTCAAGAGCATTGGTGAAGAACATTGGTTATAAAATTTCTCAAACTTTTATAATTGTTATTTATTGCAGTATCTAAGCATTAAAGACAGCTACCATGAAGTCAACAATTAGATTAATCAGTATTATCATTTTATAACCATGAAGTCTTGGGTTTCAACATTTAATAGGTTTACATAAAATTCGATGGAGATGAAGCTGAGGCTGGAGAATCACTTGAAGCCAGGAGTTCAAGACCAACCTGGGCAAAATAGTGAGACTCTGTCTCTACAAAAAAATAAATTAAAAATTTTGTTTAGATAGGGTCTTGCTGTGTCACCCAGGCTGGAGTACAGTGGCATAATCTCAGTTCACTGCAACCTCCACCTCTCAGGCTCAAGCAATCCTTTCGCCTCAGCATCCCGAGTAGCTAGCATGCCCAGTCAACTTTCTGGAGTTGTTGTTGTTGTTGTTGTTGTTGTTGTTGTTGCTGTTGTTGTTGTTTTGTAGAGACGACATTTTGCCTTGTTGCCCAGGCTAATCTCGAACTCCTGGGCTCAAGCGGTCCACCTGCCTCAGCTTCCCAAAGTGCTGGGGTTACAGGTGTAAGCCATTGTGCCTGGTCAAAATTTTTTTTCAGACTGGTCAAACATGGTGGCATGTGCCTATAGTCCCAGGTACTTAGGAGGCTGAGATGGCAGGATCGTCTGAGACCAGGAGTTTGAGGCTGCAGTGAACTATGACTGTGGACTGTGCCACTGCCCTCTAGCCTAGGCAACAACAGAGGAAGACTCTGACTCAAAAAAAAAAAGCCAAATAATAAACTCCTGGTAAATCCAGAAGTAAAGTTGATATATTTTGATTATTAGACTAAAATCGGGCCGGGCGCGGTGGCTCAAGCCTGTAATCCCAGCACTTTGGGAGGCCGAGGCGGGTGGATCACGAGGTCAAGAGATCGAGACCATCCTGGTCAACACGGTGAAACCCCGTCTCTACTAAAAATACAAAAAATTAGCTGGGCATGGTGGTGCGTGCCTGTAATCCCAGCTACTCAGGAGGCTGAGGCAGGAGAATTGCCTGAACCCAGGAGGCGGAGGTTGCGGTGAGCCGAGATCGCGCCATTGCACTCCAGCCTGGGTAACAAGAGCGAAACTCCGTCCCCAAAAAAAAATAAAAAAATAAAAAAAATAAAATAAAAAATAAAAAAATAGACTAAAATCCTGGGAACCATATAAAATTGCTTTGACTTTTCCAACTATTTTCAGAATAAAAATTCCTCAAAAGCAGTAACAGACGTGCTAGTTATGTTGAAAAAAACCTTAACTAGTTATACTGCTGGCAATATCTAGCAATGGTGTTTCTATTTTAGCATTTTTTGTACTTTTGTATTTGAAGGCATTCTAGTTCTTCAAATAGGAATCACTTAGATGTTTTTATCTACTAATTGCCAATAATAATATTTTAAAAATCAAAATCTTACCTATAATCTTACTATAAACATTACTTAAGATACCAAAACATTATTGCCATAGGGAAATATGTTACCATCAATAAAGACATGTACAGAGAGGTAAATTTTAAGGCAAAATGCAGATACATCCCCGTCCAGCCCAGAGTGAGAAGCACCCATCTCTTTTTGGTACCATAACTCAGGCAATGAGGTCTGTACATGAAAGACCAAAAACAGCCATTTAATATAAATAGCCATGGCTTTTTATATTCAAATCAAAAAAAGTTTCCAATTTGGAATTGTACTTTTAAAGTATTATTTTCTCTCTCTGATTCATAAAAATCTGTTCCACTATTTCCCATACTCCCTCAATAATAAATATTAAAATGAAGCTGTTAAGCCTTACGTTCTAAATCTTCTGAAAACAGCAGATAAAATAAATTTAAATTACCTTGCTTCTAATTGTGAAAAAGTGCTAGCATTAGTTTATTTATTTAATTTTAACCCCCTATAATTCCTAATTTGTTTTACCAAAAACATTCTCTTTAGCCCAAGTGGCATAAAGGCAAGTAGGACAAGTACTTAGGATATTAGCTCTTAGATTCTCAGAGGTCTGAAGAGAAGTGTAGACAGCAACAAAGTTCTTAGTCAGAAGCCTAATTACTAAAAATGTCTCCCTGTCATTTTTTTCAAGCAACTGCTTGGTTAGCTGTTTTCTTAAGCCCAGAGATGGAGATGATAGGGATTATAATCTCAGTTTTTTTGTAGATATATAACAGCCCACCTCACGATAGGTAAGGTGACAGATACATGTTCAATGGATATCTCTTGAAGGGATGAATGATTCAAGAGAAAGAATGTCACAAAATTAGTGCTTAGTCTCCCAATAGAGGCTTCTAGGACAGTGTGGGTTGAAAGGAAGCTGTTTGTCCACTCCCTCATTCCTTATAATCTACACTGCATCCCAGTTACTAGAAGCTGCCAACAACCTTCTAATGGTGAAAGCCAGACTATACACTGTTTCAGCTTCATCCTCCACACTGTAGAAGCCTTCTTAAAGCAAACTTCTCTGAACTTCTGCAATGCTAAACCACACAAAATCCTGTTCCTGTGTCTTCTGCCACATCTTCATACTTTCACTGACTTCTCTTCCTCTTTTTTATCATCCAAAGACAGTCACAGCTAAGAGTATAATCCTGGCCTTCTTCACTAGACATCATCTTCCACTATTACCCATTCTCAAAATGTCACAAATCACTCTTCTTGAGATGACTCCAATATCTCTAATCCTTATCACTCTCTTGAACTCCAGGTCCAATTCCCAGGGGCTTTCTCCACCTCTTTACTACCTGGATAATTTACTGTTACCACACACTCCACAAGGCGATCCTGAACCCATCATCTTTCCATTCACCTGACCTCTCTCTCTAGCCCTATTAATGTCTCCAGGCACCCATGTTGAAAGCCTCAGGATTATCTTTTATCCTTCCCTCTTTCTTATTTACTTATATCAAATCAAATGTCTATCCCTACGTTTAAGTCTCCCCATCTTGATCTCATTTGTTTTTGTCTTCTTTTGTCTGGGGTTTTCATGTTTTAGTCTTATTTCCAACTGCTTCCCACCAAGATTCTACCCTTTCATCAACTTGATTATTAAATACCCCAAACATACCCTGTATCTCCCTTCCTCTGTGCCTTTGGCCATGCTGTTCCCTTTGTTTTGTATGCCCTTCCACCATCTCTATGGACTGTTGTCTGTCCGCCTTTAGGGATACACTTCAGATAGGATGTTCTCCATAAAACCTTTACTAATTCTCACCACCAGACATGTTATATTTTCCTTTGAAATCTGTAGGCTTTTTGTTGTCTTAGAAGATAGAATATTTCTTATGTCATCTCCTACTAGCCTGCAGGCTTTTTGAAGGCAGGAAATCATAGGTTATTTACTTTTATTCTCCCTGTAGAAGCTTTGCACATGAACAGAATTCACTATTTGTATATGTTTGTATATATACATTTATTCTCCCCCATCTTGTTCCGGAAAGGATGTGTAGTCACTCAATAAATATTTGTTAAAATACCTAGGAAAATCTATTGCTTTTATGCTTCTACCCTAACCATCTCCAATTTCCTTATTCTTACCTACAATAATAGACCCTCTATAATGCCGTTAAATACTTATTTATTCTAATATTTCAAACCAAATTAAACTAAAAGCAATTTTTGTTCCTAATCTTTTCCCCTAGTTCTTCTTTCTGAGCATCTATATCATCAATTTTCAACCACAGCACTACTGATTTTTTGGGCCTGATAATTCTTTGTTGATGGGGGAAGGGACTTTCCTTTGCACTGTAGGACATTTAACAGCGTCTCCGGCTGCTACCCACTAAATGCAGTCATAAGCTCAGTTATGACAACCAAAAATGTCTCTAGACATTACCAAATATACCTTGGGGGTGCAGGATGTTAGGGAATTGCCTCTTGTTGAAAAGCACAGATCTCAACCAGAACTGTCACATAGAAATAAAATGAAAGGTTCAAATGGAAGCAACATGCGTAATTTTAAATATTTCAGGAGCTACATTATTAAAAAGGTAAGAAGCAAATTAGTTTTATATTTTATTTAACATATCCAAAATATTACCATTTCAACAGGTAACCAATATAAAAAATAATTATTTAAATACTTTACATTATTTTTTCTTACTACTCTTTGAAATCCAATGTGCATTTTATACGTACAGCATATGTCAGTTCAAACTAGTCACATTTTAATTTCTTAATAGGAACATGTGGCTAATAGCTTTGGGTATGGGTTGAACAGCTCAGAACCAGGCAGTTTTTCCTAGGCTGAGAACTCACTTTTCAAGAAGAATAAAGAAACCTCTTTCTTGCCCCTAACTACTCCTAGCTATAATCAAACATAGTGAGATTCAGGAAGAGACATAAACCCAGAAATTTCTAATGTGATGGGTGGTAGGAGATCTGGGATCAAAGAGTAGATCTAACAAAAATAATAATAAGACAAATCAGGAAATGGCTGTAAGAGAAGTCTACTCTACTTGCTCCGCACATTTGATCGTCAGGTCATATAGAGGTATCAGGTTTTACTTGCTCTCCACACCCAAAATTCTCATCCTAGTAATAATATACATCTATATACCTACACAAGGAGTTCTCACCGTGTGCACAAAAACAAAGTAATGTCCGCTAAGTATGGACCTCTCTCAAGTTTCCCCTGGGTCATACATCACGGAAGTGGCACAGAAATGTATTCCAATCTTCTAATTCTAACCCCTTCACTCTACAATGATGAAACTGGGTCTAAAACAAGATTGAAAAGTGGTCTGAGATGTAGAGCTCATGAATGGAATCCTAAGACAGAATTCAAGTTCTCCAAGTCCTGGTACCAAGTTCTCTAACCCACCCCATCCTAGCTGTGTAACTTTCAAAGAGTAACTTCCCCTCTTGAACCATTGGTTGTCTCATATCTCTAACTGAAACAATGATATCTACTTCATACATTGTTATGACAATTACTTTAACTGAATTAATATATGTAAAAACATCAGGCACAGTGTTCCTGTCATCCTAAATGTTTGTTGACTCTGAAAAGACTAGCACATAATAGAATCAGGAAAACACAGGAAGCAACTTGGAGATTTATTTTAATCCGTGCTTACCCACCAGGAGTTCTAAACCTAATCTATCAAGGCTGATGAAAATTTAAATTGTTATTTAAAGGCTGTAAAGAAAAGATTTTAAGACCTCGCTCAACAAAACATTCCAATAAGGGACAACGCTCTTAATTCAAAACTTTTCCCACATGTTTTCAGTCAAGTCAAACTTTTCAGTCAGTGTTTCAAGAACCAACAAATAATTATTAGCTTCAAACCACCTGGGCAAAGGGAGTCTGCTGGAGGACACATGTCATCTTAAATGAAGAATTCCCTTTACCTAGCACTGGGTTAGAGTCACAGCTTGCTTCCTGTACTGAAGCTCACCAGAGGAAGAAGGATTGACTTCTATTTCCTAATCATAGTTTGCATGGCTTAACGACAGGAATTTGTTCTGAGAAATGCATTGTTGTGCAAACATCGTAGAGTGTATTTACGTAAACCTAGATAGTATAGTCTACTACATACCTAGCCAACAAACCCATACGGCATGTTACTGTATGGAATACTCTAAGCAATTGTAACATAATGTTAAGTATTTGTGTATCTAAACATAGAAAAGATACAGTAAAAATAGGATATAAAAGATTAAAAAATGACACACCTGTGTAGGGCACTTGCCATAAATGGAGCTTGCAGGACTGGGCCTTGAGCTGGGTGACTCAGTGAATGAATGATGAGTGAATGTGAAGTCCTAGAACATGACTGTACATTTTTAACACAATTGGCAGAGCAGTAGGTTTGCTTATACCAGCATCACAACAAACACATGAGTAATCCATTGTGCTATGATGCTCTGATGGCTATGACAGCCCTAGGCAACAGGAATTTTTCAGCTCCATTATGACCTTATGGGACGACCATTGTTTATGCAGTCTGTCATTGACCAAAACCTCATTATGTGGCACATGACTGCATTCCACCTTTACTGGTCTGGGTAATAGAAAGGCTTAATGTTCCATTAACATAAAACCAATTTTTCCAAATTTGAACTTTCTCAAAAAAAGCACAAATCCATTTACTCCAGCAAATAGAGCTTGTCATTACTTTCCATGTGATAACAACATGACTCCTTCAAATATCTGAAAAGCATTATTAAATTATTCCTCAGCCTGACTTCCTCAGATAGTTTATATTAAGTTTCTGGGTGCTGTAGAAAGTTTACATTTTAATAACACCTCGTACCAGTATTCTGTTGTAGTTTTGACTGATTGCAATTTAGTCCCAGTCTACCACTGGATAAAGTGGGGAAAAAAAAAATGTGTTTCCTCCATGCAGTTCCATAAAGCTCGGGCTTCACAGAAGCTCTTTTATCTGGGGATATCCCTTTGAATTAGACACCCCCCTGCCTCAGCCCTCTCAGCAGGGTGTGCATGGAGGAGGGTTTGCAGTTTGGAATTCAATCCCTCAAGTTATGGAACAAAGTCTGAATCTGCCTGTCCTTCAGGACACAATGAAACAGCCAGTTGTTTACTTAGACATTTGTCTGAGTAGTATTTTATCGGGCTATTATTAGTTTTAATGTTGTAATTAGATGTGCAAATGTACCCTGAGGTATGTTTGGATGAGAACATCATACAAATCAGAATTGACAATGATGAACACAGCTGCATTTCTGCCAATGATTAGGCATTTAAATAAGTGTTCATGATGCGTTTGCTGGAAAACGTGATCCCATGGAGTGGAGAGGTTAGCAATGATATGATGCTGCCAAAGGGACATCAAAAATACATAAAAACAAAAGAGACAGTGAATAAATTAGACTCCCCTTAGAAATTGGAAACTAACTTCTCTAACCACCATATATAAAACAGCCACTCCTTCATTATTATTCCCTAACCTAGTCTTTATATTCTACACATCACTTATCCTGACAAATTATCTATATATATGCATTTTTTAACTTCTGAGTGTTATACCTCCTTCTCAACAGAGTAAGCGCTAAAAAATGAGGAACAGTGCTACTCCCTCAGCACTACAGCAGCGCCCAGTTCCCCCACAGAATAAATTCTAAGAAAGTATCTGCTGAATAAATAAATCAGCTGCAACATTAACTGGAGGGTTGACGTAAATATGACTTCTCTTCATCTAAAATTTCCATTAAAATTGTTTCATATTTACACTGGGATGACATCAGGTTCATTGTCATTGTTTCATCATTGCAACCAGAGGCTTGGGTTGGCTAGGTGATTTGTTAAGAGTCTTAAAATCAGCTTGAACTCATTGACAAAAACTTAGTAGCCAAGTTCGCATTCACGATAATTTTTACTTCTATGAGAGTAACCATCCTGAGAATAGATCACAGTTTTTTCCTACTTACCTAAATACTTCTAAAGGAGTATAATCATAAATAATAATACAGAATAAGGATGTTTTTATTTTTTAAGACAGATTCTCACTCTGTCACTCAGGCTGGAGCGCAATGACGCATTCTCAGCTCACTGCAACCTCCACCTCCCGAGCTCAAGAGATTCTCCTGCCTCAGCCTCCAGAGTAGCTGAGATTGCAGTTGCCTATCACTACACCCAGCTATTTTTTTTTAAATATATATTTTTAGTAGAGACAGGGTTTCACCACATTGATCAGGCTGGTTTCAAACTCCTGACCTCAAGTGACCTGCCCGCCTCAGCCTCCCAAAGTGCTGAGATTACAAGTGTGAGCCACTGCAGATATCAACACTTTTGTGCCTTCACAGCCCTCCTTTTTGTGGCTTCACAATTAAATCTCTTTAATGCACTGCTGGCCCCTAAAATCCTCCACTCCTTTGGCAGCTATAAGTTACTAAACCTGCCCATCCAGGGTTTCTAGGATTTTCTACTTACCACATCAAGTCCTGAAGACTTGACTCCTCTACAACGTCTCCAAGTTGCCTCTCAACTACCTCCTGCTCCTATATTTCTTCTGAATTATAAAAATATGAATTCAAAGATATAAGCATGCTAAGAAACATTACATTTATTTCTGGAAGCACGAAAAACCTGTGTGAGAATCTTACAAGTGCGTAAGTCAGTATGGGTTGGGGAATACGCATGTATACTTAAATACTGCACCAATCATCTCTGAATAAAAACATAATACTTAACTACTAAGACCATACTAACTAACATAATGTAATCTTCCTTTGGAGATTCAGAAGCCAATTCTGGAAGTGCCTGGAGGGCATTATTTTGAAAATCAATTTTCTACATACATTGCTGTAAAAGAAAAATATGTATTATTTAAGCTTTTAGATTTTGAATAAATAGAATTTTATAGGATTTTGATGAAGAGGAGCTATGATGTTCATCATACTGAAGCAAAAGCAGACAGAGAAAATGAGCTATATTTCAAGCAAAAACAATTAAATTAGGTATTTATCATTTCTTTATACAAAAAAAGACTAAATCTAGGTCCTAAATTATTAAAAGCATAATTCCATTCGTCATGGGTTATAACCAAAGAATTTTATTCAACCATTTGTTCTCAAGCAAAATGTTAAGGTTATAAACTTTATTTTGTATTATATTTAGTCTGTCAATGGGACATTAACCTAGACTACAGTGTGTTTGGTCTAGATTAATCGAAAGTAGATCAGCTTCAACTTAACACGGATTTTTCTTTAAAAAAACTTTTAATCCCAAGGAGGGGGATTAATAGGACTAAAAACGACTTTATGCATTATCCTAAATATACTGAAATTGGTGAAAACTACTTCTCAACTTCAAATATTCAAGTCGATGACATACATATGTCATCCACATGACCTACGCTGGCTATCTGATGTCTGTAACTGTTGTCTTACTGTCCAGTACTGAATCAGCTTGTGATGGACCAACCAATGACTTCTAAAGCTTCCTATGTTGTTACTGAAAGCAGAAGGACTTCCAAGGAGAGTCCATAGAAGGCAGGCAATGGAGAAAGGGAAGAAATCGAGCAGAAACACTGACAGAAGCCCCACTAAGAATATGGGCAGTATTCTGATGGTTTTCCAGCCCATCCATTCCTGTGAGCCAGCTCCGTTCCCACCGCCACATTCAACAAGGTAGCTCTCAATTCTTATAATAAATTCTCTCTTTTAAACTGAATTCCAATTGGTGTTTGTGGCTTGGAATAAAATTCCTTGACTATTAAAAGAGTACACCCTCTCCTCAGAGTTTCACAATGTACGTTAATATAAAATCTTCTGAGAACTTCCACAGGAGTTTTGAAACTTAGTACACCAGCGAAATGCTTTTTTGTATAATGTCTACCAACTGCCTTTAAGTTAGCACTTCTTGGAGCCCCTTTTGAAAATTAATTATGTTTACATTGGTATAAGCTTAACACGTGTTTTCTCAACTAGAGAATTTCAAATTTAACCTCAAACCATGGTTGTAAAAGGAAAGGTTTGAGGAAGAAACTCCAGAAATTTTATCACTCAGCCGTCTGCCCATTCCACCTGAGCAAAGGCAGATTTTATACAAATCAAAAGGGATTTTTTCTCCTCAGAATTAGTTCAATTGCCACAAATACACATTCTATCTTAGCTTATCTAGAATTGACTTTTAAAAATACAATCAGTCAATAGCTTAGTGTAGCATGACTCTGTACTCACTTCAGATCAATACTATACACATACCCTAAAGTACTAGGCAAGGCCTTAATATCTACCACAATATGACCAAACTCATTTCCAAATCTTTATAAATATGTAATAAGAAGTAGACACACACACACACACACACACACACACACATATACATTCTTAGCATTTATTCCCAAAACAATTTTTAAATGAAAGCAACAGAGGTCCTGAAAACCTAAGTTATAAATAAACTTACTGAAAACAAGGAGTAAGATTGATATTTGGGGTCAGGTGAAATATTACATTTTTGACTATTTGGGAATTCCCCAAAGCACAACTGGCAAACATACCATTTGAATTCAATTACTGCTTAAATACCACGCTTATTCTCAGACACGTGAAGAACACATTTAGGTAAAAGAAAACAGGCTCTAAGATTTTTTTCACAGAAATGGGCACACACACAAAAACTCTAAATAGTGACTCTTCCATTAAGAGTAATGAGATAAAAATAAATCTGTTTCAGACAGGATAGGAGGCAGTCAGGCTAGCCACACAGTCAGTAGGAATTTTGGTTCTAACACTGGAAATGAATTCTGCACAGCTAAGCTCTCTAACACTATTTAAATTATAGCCACTGTGGGTGCTAGTCAAAAGTCAATTAACGCCAAAAGCTCCATTCCCAGAAAGAACACTACAATATTGGTTCTGTACCATCAGATGGAATTCAAAAGAGTCTCATCATAATAACGACTGCTTCACAAAGACTCCTATCCAGAACCCTAGCTGTCTGAAACATTATGAGACTTCTTTCTGATTTTTCCAAGGGATCCTTGCATCGCACAGTTCTAGGCCTTCTTAAGTAGAGTGCTCAAAACCTGATTTGTACTCCTGGTGACTCATTATAAATGACAATTACCATATTGTGTCAAATGGTCTTTGCTGGGAAAAGTTTTATATTTATACTAAATGGACTTCGGTGGTGGTATACTTTAGGTTTGTGCTTGCTTTTATTAAGCTTTCTTTTTCCACCCAGTCTAGTCAATCAGCTATTATTTCTAACTACTCCCAAGCTGTCTGCCCTCCTCCCACTTTTCTAATTGCAAAATCTCTCCTCTGGCCCCACTCTCTAATTGAGAGCCTCTACACTGCTCTCAGAAACCAGTGTTTCAGGTAAGAGTACAAAGGCCTCTATGCCTTTTTCACATACTCTCAGATTATTAGCTGAGTTCCAGAGAGTTGAGAGATAATTACACTACCTGTAAGATCCCTCGTACTGCCCCCCACCCACCCGAGCAAGGTGTCATGGGTAAGCTCCAGCAGTGTGTGGCCAGGCCTTACTCCAGCAAGTTTCTGGAGTAATCCTCCACTCAACAGGAGAAAGCATCTGTCTCAAGCTCAGATACACAAAGTACACATATTTTAATTTATGTTTCTTAGTCTAACAATAATATTTTCAAGTGATCATTCTGGGGCCTTGTCCTATAAGCCACGAGTTCAGTAAATAAACAACTTGCAGTCATAGACAGTTCTCTGAGACTCGACGTAGGTGTCCCTTCATGGGACGCCCCCAACAGTGCTCAGCAACTTGTCGTTTACAGGTTTAGACAGGGAGGTAAGAAACAAGAATCTCAGCCCCACACTTGCTTCCTGTGTGATCCTGAGTGGGTAACAAATCCACTTCATTCCTAAGGTTTCCTCAGCTGGGGAATGAAGACACCCAACTGACAGAGACAATAAGAAAACTGAATGAAGTAATGTTCAGAAGGAATGTCGCACAGGACCTGGCAGTCAGAATGTGCTCAATAAAGGTTGGTTACTGTCATGGTTAGCTCTGAGTCAATTTGGCTGGACCACAACTCCATCAAACATATTTAGGGATGTTTCTATGAAGGTGTTTTTTGGGGAGCTGAGATTTGCATTTAAATTGGTGGACTGAGTAAAGCATATTACCTCCCTGATGTGAGTGGGCCTCATTTAATCAGTTAAAAGTCTTAAAGAAACAAAAATTGACCTCCCCAAAAAGCAAGAGGGAATTCCGCCAGCAAACTGCTTTTGGACTCAGGCTTCAGCTCTTCCCTGAGTGTCCAGTCTGCAGGCCTGCCCTACTGGATTTTTGGACTCATCTCCATAATCCATCCTGTAAACTACTTCCTTAAAACCAATCTCTCTCTCTCTCTCTCTCTCTCTCTCTCTGTGTGTGTGTGTGTGTGTGTGCGTGTGTGTGTGTGTGTGCATATCTATATGGAGAGAGAGAGAAAGAGAAGGTTCTGTTTCTCTGGAGAACTGTACTACAGTTACTTTTATTATTATTTATAATCATCATCATTACTATACTATTAAATCAAATGCACTTGGCTTCTTCTGATTTCAACTACATAGGAGATAGAAAGGAAGGCATAATTTCCTCAGACTTCTTCGATTAAAAAAAAAAAGAGTGGGTGATCCTCAGCACAATCAGACATCAGTAAATGCCTCAAAGTAGTTTATCTAGCAGACAAGTATGTCTTGATATCACTCTAGACCCACTCCAAAGTATTGCAAATACATTTGATAACTTTTTTTTGGAGGGGTGTTCCTTTTTAGAAGAAATGTTATGAAAGAAAAGCCACAGCAAAAAAAACAAAGACCTGTAATTAGAAAATTAAGTGTTTCATATGTTTTAATGCTGCATTTGTGTAGGCTGTAAGTTCCTTGTGGGCATGTACAAACACACAGCAATGTTAACCATATGATTATTCATTTATTGCTGCTATGGTTTAGGAATTTGGGAATATATCTCCCAAATTTTAAGTTAGAGACTTAATCCCCATTGTAACAGTATCAAGAGGTGGGGCCTTTAAGGGCAGATTAGGCCATGAGGGCCTCACCCTCATGAATGAATTAGTGCTGTTACAGCAGGACTGAGTTATTGCAGGGGTGGGTTCCTGATAAAAAGGATGCGTTCAGTCCCCTTCCCTCTCTCATCTAGTGCACTGTCACCATGTGATGCCTTCTCCCATGGGATGACTCTCACCAGATGCAGCCTCTCCATCTTGAACTGCCCAATCTCCAGAACTGTGAGTCAAATACATTTCTTTTCTTTATAAATTACTCAGGTTGGGGATTCTGTTATAGCAACAGAAAATGAACTAAGACAATTGCCTACTGATTTTGTAGGCATATGCTTGTAAGACTGGGTTTTGCTCATGAAGCATCATAAAATGAAACCCCTTTTTTTATAGAAGGTAATAAAATAAAGCAGCTTTGAAGTATGAAATTTTTCACAATCTCTTTTTGTATCTTCTTCAGCAGAAGGTCAAAGGATATCCCAAAATCCTGTAATTTTCATTCTATTTCAACTCATAGGATACGAATATCTTTATTTCTCTGCCAGGCATTTTTTTTTCTTAACTTCTTCATGTCTTATTGCTTATGCATCCTAAATATTCAGTCTCCTACCTGGTGGTTGAAATTAAATATCTTCACATTTTTAACTTTTAGAAACGCAGCTCTGCTAGAAGGCCAGGTTGCCAATCATCATGAGGCCAGGACTGAGGACAATTTAGCAGTGAGAACAATTAGAACAGTACCCGATTAGAAGCAGAGACTGAAGGAACAGTTCTGATGGATGGGTGTGTATCATGACTGTGAGCCATCAGGACAAGAGCAAAGCCAGAACAGTGGGAGCTGCACAAGGGTTAGATTCTAAGTATGAGTGTCCAGAGGAACAGGAGCATAATATATCTTCCGTGCAAGTTGCAACTGAGTAAGCAGAAAAGAGCGTCACATGGGACAAATGGACCTGTCCACATGACAGCACAATTTGGAATGACAAAGGATCCCGGGTGGTGCCATCTGCCTGCAGCACTGGCTCTCTAAATGGCCTGGAGAGTATGGGTAGATAAGGGCTGGCAGGTGTGTGCTGTTCACTGACAAAGGCCAAGGCTGGCCCTGCCGGTGCGAGGGATTGCAGGCAAGTGTGAGGTCCTCTGGGGAGCCCTCGCAGTTCTATTGCCATCATTGAAATCGATGTAGTACCTACTCTTCCTTTGATTTTCATCCTCCCGAAAGCCATGAATTAAGTATTCATCTTTATTACACAGAATCCTCTCCTGGAGCCTGCTGATAGGAGGAATGGCTAAACTCTGGAAAAAGTCCTAAAGTCTGTTGTTAGGACTTGAGAGGGATCTGAAAATCTTCCCAGTTTCATTAAAACTATAACGGTTCAGTTCCCAAATACCGTTTTCCTTCTGAGACCACAAAAGTGATCTACAACTCTTAACCAAAAGCAAAATATATCAGCTTCTCTTAACGATACAACCAAAAGTCTTCAGCTACAAAATCAAAGATTTTTTCCCCCATTTTCTCAAAGATTAAGAAAGAAGGCCTATCCCAAAGCAAAGAGATAATTAAGTGGCATTTGGCTTCCATCACCCAGATTTTCTTCTATACCCCCCATTCTCACAGTTGGGGCATCATCTTCTTATTCTCCCAACCCTTCTCCCAATAACCAAGACTAATGTTACTCTCTCCCTTATCAGTACTATTTAAAGCCAGAGAAAAACGCTATAACCCACAAAAAAAGTTTATAAACTCACTAACACATTAAGTTACTGCACAATACTAACACATTACTCAATATTCTTAGTTATGCTGGGATATTTGCATTTGTACAGAAGACTTGAAACTTGAAGTTTATTTTTAAAAAAGGAGAATCTCTAATGTGGAATTTCAAACAGTGAATAGATAAAGAAGCTATTTGGAGGAAATCCAAAGGCATTTCTCAGCCGCTGAATTGAAATAACTTATCTAGGGCCCATTCCACCCATGGGTAAAGCTGACCCTGAGAGAGCCTTTTATAATAGAGCCATGAATTTTAATCTTAAGATATTTGCCTATTAATTCTGAACATTCAGTTATAAAAGAACTGGAAAACCACACTAATGCTTAGAGAAAAGCTAATAATGCTTTCAATTTCTCCCAAGAGATATTTCCACCAGTTCATTCCTGGGGGGATATAGAGGAGTAGGGTCATTTCTTCCACCAGTTAAATATTTTTGCAGAAGAAAATCATGTTACATTCACCTAAGGGATTTAATCCCAAGAACTTTTTCCCCTAAATTTAATATGCAAATTGCTCCCATCTTGAGAGAACTAGGATTTGTAGATACTAAAGAAGCAAATCAGAAATTAAGCTGCTTGGATTTACCAGTTATTGATCTGGTATTATTCCCAGGGGAAACTACTCAAACATTTTCTTGCTTACTCTCACCTTCTATAGAAAATAAAAGTGCTAAAAAAAAATTCTTACAGATTTTTCTAAGTGGCTGTATATTTCCCTTAAAAATCTTTGAAAGAAAAAGCTACTGTGAAAATCTAGTACAACTGTTGTCATAATCATAATTACTATAAAATTCCTGTTGATTCCCAGGGTGTATTATGTATCACAATTGCTTTTTATCTCATTATGCTGCGCTCAAGCTGACACCAGCTACTTCTAATTCTCCTCTAGTGACTGTCATGTTTCTGTTTTAGAATTTAAACACATTCTAATCCAGAGTCTTGTCATATACTGTTCTACATCAAGAAAAAAAAAATTGAAGAATTGTACAAAATCTGTGCTCTGGATACATGTTTTTCAATGCTTTTGCAATGTTCTAATCCAGAAGGAGAGAGGCTGAAATGGCCAGTCACTATAGTAATTTTTATCAAGTACTTAACTATGCACAGAATGCTTTATGTATGTTAGTTCATTTAATTCTCACAATAACCCAACAAGGAAGGTATGATCACTAATCTCCATTTTACACATTAGCAAACTGAGGCACAGAGACAGTAAAAGATGCACCTGAGTTCACACAACAAATAAATGACAAAGCCAAGATTTGAATGGAAGCAGGCCGTCTCCAGAGTGTATGCATTCAATCCTACTTGAGCTCAATGTAAGACAGCACAGTGGAGATGGGATTCAAAATCATGTTTAGAAAAAAATAATCCAGATGTGTTTAAACTGGGAAGAGTGGGCAACTTTATTCTCTGATATTTTTTCTTCAAATTAATAAGTTGGTGAAATCCTGTTGATTCGATGTCAGATAAAAAAATAGGGATAAGGATAGGGAAGGAGGGAGACACAGATATAGAGAGAAATTCTACATGAACTTTTGCTGAGTTTTAAGAAAGCAGGAAAATCCTGATCATCCTGCTATTTACAGCTCAAATAAATTAGCTGGAAATGCTGTATTTATTACTCAAGAAAATCTGTGCTGTGTTGTTCCTCCAACCCAATAGCATGTCTGTTAGAGAAGGCAGCTTTCCTGTAAGGGCATAATGAAGGACATGTCTTTCCATTTAGCTCATGGATGGAAAAGAAAGTCACTTGCACATTGTCTGAGCCAGAGGAAGACAAAGGAAACACTGGGAGTAAATACCTCAGTAAGCCAGTGGGAGACTTAGTGGGATTCTGAGCACATTAAGGAATTCCCCTTCAGTTTCAACCCAGTTGTAGCTACCTTACAAAAAAGACTGAACAAAAAGATGCTCGAAGTGGCAGTGGGACAGTCCAGATCACTCTGGAAGCTGGGCCGGCACACGGTAAACCTCAAACTGACTTAAGGGTTTTGTCCATCATCACCAACACCAGTCAAATGCTGGTGACAGGGCCGGTGTTGTCAACACTTCGACCACATGCCATGAGGGTGGTGAGACCCGCAACAGCTAAAGAGATTGACTGCACCTACACTGGCTGGGCCTGAAAAGGTGGATGCCTTAGTAGAAAATTCACCTGAAACACAGAACAAACCTTCCCAATTTGGGGGTGCAAATTTTGATGTCTGAAGCACATCATCAAAATAGTGAGATGAGACTGGCTTTACTAAGCATCTTAAAGAGAAGAGCATCTCACAGAGTATACAGCTGCCATTTTATTTTCTGATAAAACTGGAAAGGAAACAGCCTGAGCCCTCTTCAGTTGACCTCCACTTCCCAACTGAGGTCAGCCTCAAAGACAAAGTCAGTAATTCTTCACCTCCTGCCCCTATGGAGCAGGCAGAAGCCTAAGTCATCTGAAGCAAAGGGCAGCAGCTGCTAGAGGCAGGAAATTCCCTTCACAGCCCTCCCCTGTGCCAGCCACATGACCTTAGGAAAATCCAAAGATCTCCATGATCGTATCTCAAGTGAAAAAAATGATTCTCATAGTACCTAATTCACAAGGATTCCATTCCAAACAAGATTCCTGACATTGCTTCAGTTCTCTAGCTGGGCTTTTTGTTCTATTAGTAACTATGACATGACAGAATTTCATGTTAATTTTAATAATTTTGAGCACCGGATTTTAAATCTCGCAGTATATTTACATAGAACATAATAGTAACCTCTGACACGATCAAAACAAAACTTTCTGACCTGTGTTCAACATTTTAAGCTGTTACTGAAATCTTTTCTAACTTTAAATTATATTTAAAATATCTTTATTTTTAATTCAAACCAATTTTCAAGCACAAAGTATAAAAACAATCCCTAAACTTAAGAAAATCTATCTAAAACATTTCAAAACACAACCCAATTACACAAAATAAATTTACACATAAGTATGAAACATAATTAAAGTTTACTTAGAATCACAGTAGTGGGATCCTTCACTCTAGAAAACAGCGCTTCAGTGGAAATTTGTATTCCCTCCTCCTACTTTAAAAGAGGAAAAGGGAAAAAGCACTGTTATCCTACATAGCCATTTTTAGAACTTGAATTATATTATTGTACTCTTTATGGCATGCAAAATAAGAAGTCTAAAGGATTTCTGGGCTATTAAATTTGTATTTACCTAATCAAACTGACATCGTGTTGGACTTTTTGATCTGTTGAGTGTACGTTTTTATCTGTTCAATATATAATTACCATTTACTATAGAAGTGTTTTAATGAAAGCAGCGTCTTAATGGTTTTAAACATATTATTAAAACCAAAGATGTTTTAGAAGCTCAATAAAATCACAAATTCTAGTAGTTTTAATTATATTAAATTGTCATCATTGTTTGGACATAAGTTCCAATTTTCCCATTTAAAGAGAATATTGCAAACATATAATAAATAATGGCAGTTAAGTTTAATGTTCACTTTTCTAATTTAAAAAAAAATTCTTATTATAGAAAATTTGGGGCACAGCAAAAAATAATGTTTTAAAAAAAATTTATCCACAATCCAACTGCAAGATAACTTAATATTTTCATGTATGTCCTTTCAAGCTTTTTTCGGTTTCATTTCACACAGTTGAAGTATATATATATATATATATATATATACACACACACACACACACACACCAAAAAAGTAGAATGTTAAATTGTGTGCATATATATATATATATATATAGTGTGTGTGTACATATATATATATATATTATACCCAACATTTAAAAAGTCTGCATTTCCCATGTTATGCAAATTTTCTTTTAAAATATCATTTGGGAGAGATATTGTCTATTTTGTTCACTGCTGCCTCCTCAGCACCCACAACAATGCCTGCACAGTTTGGGCACTCAATTATTATTTGTTGAATAACTAATAAATTTAGTAAATGATTACTGATTGCCATTACCCCATGACCGAAGCACTGCACATTTAAGTTGCTTTCCATTTTTTCACAATTATGGGCAGTGCCATATTCTATCTTTGTGGAAAAGCTTTTTCAGCATTTAGGATTATTTACTTGAGATCAAGTTCCAGAAGTTGAATTACTGAGTCATGGTTTATATAAACAATTTTAAGACATCCTATACCTATCATCAAATTGCTTTCTCCAAAGCAGTACCTGTTTCACCACACCTTATAAAAGCACTGAACAGTCTCTTTTTTATAAAGCTTTTCTAATCACCTAAGTAAAAACAAGCTTTCTCGTGGTTTTATTTGTAAGTCTTGAATTGCTGATATTATTTCCCCAAATATGTGTTAGACATTTATATTTGTGGTTCTTAGTCACCTGGTCATATTGTTTATCAATGTATTTATTCACTCTGTATTCCCTGGACACACAGAACACACTGTTCTATTCCCTGGATGCAGTCCCCTTTAGTCTTATTTTGGGAAGAAAATTTACTCCTGCTAACCCTTTTATATAAATTTCAAAATACTGTCATGTTTACACACACTCACATCACACACACACACACAAACATAAGATTTTAAAAATATTGTTGTTTATAACAACATATTCATTGTAGAAACATTAGGAAGTACAGATTAGGAAGAAAAAGGAAGTCAGCCAAACTCTCAAAAGTCACAGATACGCATCATTCACACTTTAGTACACATCTTTGCAAATTTTGCTCTATGCATATACCATTTTTAAAAATTTTACATATATAGAAAAAATTATATATACCAATATATAATTACATTATAGCTAATATATAACTTTATATCTAATATATATAATTGTATTATATCTAATATATGATTATATACAATATACCTAATTACATATAATTATATTATATATAATATATAATTATAGAGAGACATGTATAGATAGATAGATAGATACTTTTATTTTAGAGATGAAATACTGCTCTGTCATGAAGGCTAGAGTGTAGTTGCTCAATCATGGCTCACTGCAGCCTTGACCTCCCAGGCTTAAACAATCCTTCCACCTCAGCTCCCAAATAGCTGGGACTAAAGGCACTGATATGGTTTGGCTGTGTCCCAAACCAAATCTCATCCTGAGTTGTAACTACCACAATTCCCATGTGTCTGGGAGAAATCTGGAGGGAGGTAATTGAATCATGGGAGTGGGTCTTTCCCATGCTGCTCTTGTAAATAAGTCTCACGATATCTAACAATTTTGAAATGGGAATTTCCCTGCACAAACTCTCTCTTTGCCTGCCACTAACCATGTAAGATGTGACTTGCTCCTCACCATGATTGTGAGGCCTCCCCAAACATGTGTAACTATAAATCCATTAAATCTCTTTTTCTTCTCAGTCTCAGGCATGTCTTTATCAGCAGCATGAAATGTACTAATACAGGCATGTACCCACATACCTGGCTAATTTTTTTTATTTTTTGTGGAGACAGGGTCTCACTATATTGCCCAGGCTGATCTTAACTCCTGGCCTCAAGCAATCCTCTCACCTTGGCCAAAGTGCTGAGATTACAGACACAGCTATTATACTCAGAACCATAAACCACTCTTAGTTTATGTGGGATCATTTGTCCATACTGTTTTGTAATTGTTTTTACTTAATTTTATTTCATAAACAATTTGCCACATCATCAAATATCCTTCATGATATTTTTCATGCTAAGAGAATATCATAGGAGGTAAAACCATAGACTTTGAGAACAGGTCTGAACCCAAATCTTGCCTCCAACGTCTTAACTCTAAGACTTAGCTTCTTTTGGCACATATACATCATGGAATACTATGCATCCATAAAAAAGAATGAGTTCATGTCTTTTGCAGGGCCATGGATGAGGCTGCATGCCATCATTCCCTGCAAACTAACACAGGAACAGAAAACCAAACACTACATGTTCTTACTCACAAGTAGGAGTTGAACAATGAGAACACGTGGACACAGGGATGGGAACATCACACACTGGGGCCTGTCAGTGGAGAAGGGGTCAAGGGGACGGAGAACATTAGGACAAATACTTAATGCACATGGGACGTAAAACCTAGATGATGGGATAGATGCAGCAAACCACCATGGCACGTGTATATCTATGTAACTAACCTGTACATTCTGCGCATGTATCCCAGAACTTAAAGTAAAATTAAAAAAAAAAAAGATTTAGCTTATTTAAGCCCTTTGCTCATTGATAAAATGAGAATAAAAATACCTATTTGAGATGAATTGTTGCTTAAATTAAGTGAAAGAACATAGTTTATAAAACAACAGTATGGTGATAATAGGTGCTTAGTATTTGTCAAATTAATAAATAATTGGTAAAAGAAAAAAGTCATTTTGTTTTAATTGGCATTTCTCATTTCTTTGCTTTTGTGTGTATTTTCTTTTGTTTCTCTCTTTTTTTTTTTTTTTTTTTTTTTTTTTTTTTTTTTTTTGTTTTTTTTTTTTTTTTTTTTTTTTTTTTTTTTTTGAATTCATATATGTATTCATTCATTCCGCAATGATTTATTAAAAGCTACTACGTGCTTATTTGATTATGATATTAAACTTTGTCTTTTATGTTGCAAATGTTCTTCCAAGTTTACTATTTGCCTTTTAATTTTGTTTATGGTAGGTTTTGATGTGTAGAAATATTAAATTTTCACGCAACTTATCCTATTTTCTATTTTTTTATAACATGCTCAGGAATTCCTTCTTTACCCTAAAGGAATTCTTTTATTATTTGGAGTGGAAAGAGAATAAAGCCCTCTTAGGCCTGAAATGAGGAAAACAAAATAATTGGCTTGAGATAGGACCAGCTTTATAAAAGGCTCATTTCATACAGTAATTCTTGAAGGCAGGCCTACCATATTCCTATTTATATTTCCAGCAACTAGAACAGCATATGACATGTAGTAGGGCCTCAATAAATGCTGAACTTGCTCAACTGGGGAGAAAAGAGCTAACAGGAAGAGCAAAGTCTGTACTTAAACATCGGAGTTGAGAGGAAAGATTTTAATTAGAGTAACACTGCAGAACCACAGAGAAAACATCAAGGAAATTCAAAATCAAATATTCTAAAGCACTGATGTTCTTCTGTTGTTGAGGGAATTATACCTGCTCTTAAGATTTTTTTTCAAGTCCCAAATATCGCTACTACTCTATTCGGCAGCATTTCTCCATGCATGTTCTGAACTACATTTCCCTACAAGATGCTCCAGTGGCAAAGACATCCTACAGTCAAATAAATTTTGCAACTACCGCACACTGCTTTGCCCCTTTTCCTCAACTCACCCACAATCCAGAGGCACAATGAACTTTCATACATAAACAAAACACTGAGGAATTCTGCAGGTACCAGTTTCCATAGAAGCTAAGGTCAGAGTTTGTCTGGCATTTCTAGACAGGTAAGAGGAAACTAGGAGAATGTCAGTACCTAGTAAAAAGCTAAAATCAGTGACCGGAGACATAGGCAGATACTGGACAAAGCATGCACTTGGAACATAGTAAAAGAACAATGCAGGAGAGACAGACAAGCAGAAGACATCCAAGGATGTTAGGCTATATGGTGGTATGGGCAAGAAATAAATGTCAGTATTCTGAAAAATCATGTACCAGAAACCAGGAACATAGGCAGAGCCTGAACATGAAATGGGAGGACTTGTCAGCAACATCAATCCCAATCACCAAGATTGGGGCTGGACCACAACCTGTGGGATGCCCACAGATGCTAATCACTTGCTTCCTAGGTAGGCTACTTGTTCAACACTCATCTACTAGAGGCAGGGCCAGTGCACTTTGCAGAGGGATTTTTTCTTTAATGTCCACTATGATGAAAGGAGTTATACGTGAGGACTTGAATTAACCAGCACCATCTTCCTAATTTTTTTCAGTGATGTGTAGCACCCATGTAGATTGGTACTCTGGCAGCAGATTCCATAATCTTACTGTCACTGAGACTGAGAATCAAGTGAAAGGAGCCATCAGTGGTGAACTCAGTGACAAAGCAACTTTCCCAGGAAGGGGTTCCCTGTATGTTTTGTGTTCAAAGACCCAGCTGAACTGGGCAAGACAATAACACAAGGGGGTCAAAGAGGTAAAGCTAGTTGTGAGTGCAGTGGAAGCCAGAAGGCTCCTAATGGCTATAAATAATGAAAGGTTCCAGTAGCAGAGGAGATCTGAGCTGGCAAAATGCATCCACTCAGATCCCAGGTTAGGTTTGCCACAACCTCAGATCAGAAAGCAAGCAGCTTTGCTGTTTCTTGTTTTGTTTTGTTTTTATTCATAAGCTATTAGTTGAACTGTTGAAACAAAATCCAAATAATCACATCTTTGCAGGTTCTCTACACTGAAAGAGAACAGCTTAGTTAGTATCTTTATTGTCTTGGTTTAATATATATTGAAAGCCTCGCATTGCACAAAGCTATTCATCAAATGAAGTCACTTACAGAAAGAGAACTAGAAAACTGTGACTTAAAAGTCTAATGTCAGCCTGAACCAGATATCACAAACAAAACAAATGGAGGCATACGCTTTAAAATCAATCCTTTTATCCCAGTATGTATTATCCTATGACAAGTTTAGAGGCCCTAAGTCTGACACAGATTAGCCAAATAAGTTTCTGGGCTATATTCACAATTATTTTTTCAAATATTTTTAACAAGTAGTTATTGTGTTGCCAAATATTTATTTTAGCATGAGAAACTGGTAAACATCCCCCTCACCCAACCATCTTCATGAGACACAGGGATCCCCAAACATCCTGGAACTCGCTTTCTAAGATGACATGAGGTAACTGCATCACCTGGAATAACATGAAAACCTGAACAGCTTTTTGTATAGAATCTCATAATTAATTACATTATTGTCTAAATTTTACTACTCTATATTTAGCTATCATTCCTAGTGGCCCACTCTTGACAGGTATTTTTACAGATACTCTCAAAATCTTTATAACAACCCTGAAGAGTACGTATTACTATGGTTATTTTACAAAGGAAGAACTTGAGAAATCAAATAGTTTTTGTTTAAATCTACAGAGCCACTTAGTGTAGGCATTAAGCTTAGAATCCAACTCAGATTCTTAAAGCCCAAATCTCCATCCTAAAATCAAGTTTCCTAGATTATTTTCCCATAACAGAAGGAAAAATTTATATCAGTGAATACTCATTCTTCATCCACTGCATATATCACAAGTCTAATCGTCTAATTCCATGAGGAATTCATGAGAGGCCTTTGATTCATTCAGGAGTCTTCCTTAGGTTAAACAGTCTGCAGGAGGAAGGGGGTCTTAGCTCACTCAGTCAACAAGTACTTAATGAATGCCTGAGGACTACTATGCCAGGCATTTTTTAAAATGTAGTAGAGTCATAAAAGTGTTTTTCTGATATTCCAAAGATAGGGGATAAGGAAAGAAATGAAGCAGATACCTTGGAAATACAGAAATATGGAATATCTCTTTCCTGTCTTATTTTTCAAAATGTAAACTCATCTTATCCCATTTATTCATTCACTTAACAAATATTAAACATCTATACCATGTCTTGCACCACAGCAGGCAATGTGGACACAAATAAGATTATGACACGATTGCCAACACAAAAATCATATATCAGAATAAATATCAAGACACAGATTGTCACTGTAAAACATTCTGCTACTGTTTTTCTACTTTAAAATATCATGTATATCCTCAGGCCAGGCATGGTGGCTCATGCCTGTAATCCCAGCACTTTGGGAGACTGAGGCAGATGGATCACCTGAGGCAGGTAGTTCAAGACCAACATGGCACAACCCCATCTCTACTAAGAAAAAAAAAAATACAAAAAACTAGCCAGGCGTTGTGGTGAGTGCCTGTAATCCCAGCTACTTGAGAGGCTGAGGCAGGAGAATCATTTGAACCCGGAGTCAGAGGTTGCACTGAGCTGAGATCGTGCCACTGTACTCCAGCCTGGGTGACAGAGACTCCATCTCAAGATAAAAAAAAAAGAGAGAGAGAGAAAAGGAATGAAAAGAGAAAAGAAAAGATCATGTGTATCCTCAACAGAGGTATATTTTAGCAGAAATAATTTGAAATTTTAGATATTAAAGGGCAGTTTTCAAGGACCACTCTATAGATTGCCAGTGGTGAAAGAGAAATTCACTTTCTACCTATTTGTGGGGGGAGAGGCGGTAAAGTTTATTTAGGTCTCCAATTTTTCTTCATCCACAATGGGGAGACCAGGCAAGATAAGGAATTTAAATTGTTCCCGATTTTTTTCCCCCGGAATCAAGATGCTTAAAGCTCAAACGTAAACACTGAAAGCACTGGAAATCTTAAATGTGAACACAGCTGTATCATCATCTGCAAATCATTTCTCTTACACTCTTAGTAACACGAGAGACTTAATTTATTTAACAGATATTTACGAAACACCTACTACAAGCCAAGTACTCTTCTGTGTGTTGGGGATACAGCAATAACAAAACAGATAAAAATACCTGCCCTCAATTGGCTTCCATTAACAACAAACATACAAATAAATGAGTAAAATAAAGTTTGTCATGTGCTGCTATTAAAAAACAAACAAAAAAAACTAGAGCTGGGGGCCAGGCACAGGGGCCACAGTCGCCTTCTGTTTGGGAGACCAAATTGGGAAGATCACTTGAGGCCAGTAGTTCAAGACCAGCCTGGCCAACAAGATGAAACCCCACCACTACTAAAAATATAAAAATTAGTCAACTGTGGTGGCACACATCTGTAATCCCAGTTACTCTGGAGGCTGAGGCAGAAGAATCACTTGAACCCGGGAGACGGAGGTTGCAGTGAGCAAAGATCATGCTACTATACTCCAGACTGGGCAACAGAGCAAGACTTTGTATCCAAAAAAAAAAAAAAGACCAAACTTTATAGTACTCCAATATGTAGGGGCATGAGGAAAGAAACACCAACAGAAACCAAGGGGGATGGACAGTAAGGAGGAGGAAAAGCAGGATAATGTGATAGACCAAAGGTCAAATGAAAAAAGTACTTCCAGCAGGGGACTAATTATCTCAAATGCTGCCTACTAGTCAAGTAATACGTGATTGGAAATTGGCTACGAGGTTTACCAATGTAGAGGTCAATGGTTCTCATCATAAGAAATAGAACAGGCCACAAAAACCTGATTGATCTAGGGTCAAGTGAGCATAAGAACTACGATGGAGTTAATGCAGGCAAATCTCTCATGGAATTTTGCTACTAAAGGAAGAAGAAAACTGGAGCAGTAACTAGAAAAAGTGTGGATAAAGAGAAGCCTGTTTTTTAAAGTAGGTGAAATAACTTCATGTTTGTATGCTGGAAATAATCCAATAGAGAAGGAGACCCTGGTCATGCTGGAGAGAGGGGAGAAAACGTTGGATCCACTCCTGCAGTGGGCAGGAGGGATCGGGATGTGGTGCACCAGTGGAGGGTTAACCTTGGATAAGAGCACACCATTCGGCTTCACAGCAGTGAAGACAGACTATACGGCCACAGGTGAAGCAGCAGTTGTCTTCTAATTTCTTCTACTTTCTAAGTGAAAATAGAACAGGATGCTTGAAAATGGCACAAGACAGGGTTGCAGTTATTAGGACTTGAAAATGGCACAAGACAGGGTTTCAAAGTCCAGGACAGTAGCTCTCAGCCATTTTGGTCTCAGGACTGCTTTACATTGTTACAAGTTCCTGAGGACTTCCAAAAGTTTTTGGACATGCCTATTAATATTTACCATATTAGAAGTTAAGACAGGAAAATTTTAAATGCAATAGTATACAAGCACAAATTCCTTTCATGGCCTCTGAAAAACTAATGTGCACTCATAACAGAATAAAAGCCGAAAAGGCAAATAGTGTTTTTATACTATTAGGAGAATAGTTTTGGTCTCACGCATCTTCTGAAAGCATTTTAGAGACCCCAAGAAGCCACTGGGCCACACTTTGAGAAGGGCTGGTCTAGGGTATGGCCACGGTAGTGAGGAGTCCAGGTATAGCCACATATAATAACTGAATGACAGGAGAGCACAGAACTGAGAAACCAAGAAATTGGGAGGACAATTCATGTGAATGTTGAAATCACCAATAATAATCTCTCTACAGGGGAGCTAAGTTTCAATTACAGCAAGAAGGTGAAGAGAAGTTAACAGAAGCAGCTGAGGATATAAGGGATTTTGCTGATAATAAACAATGAGCTCTTGACAGTATAGAAGTGGGGATAAGGGATCCAAAAAGGAGCCATACCATGTCTACTCCAGTTACTCTTGCTGTGTAACAAATTATCCCCAAACATAGCCTCCTTTTAAGAACAATTTCATTTTGCATATAAATTCCATAGGTCATAAATTCAGACAGTACACAGTGAACATGTCTAGCATCTACTGCATGATGTCTGGGGCCTTAGCTATGAAGACTCAAAGCTTGGGGTGACTCAACAACTGGGGCTTAACATCACCTGAAAGGTCATTTTACCACATGTCTGCTGCCTGGTGCCTGGACTGGGAAAATTGTAAGACCAGGACTGTCAACCAGAGCACCTATACATGTCATCTCCATGTGAACTGGCTTCCTCACAGCATTGTGGCTTCAGTGTAGTTGGAGTATCAGAGCCACATGGTGGCTCAGGATTCCAGGAACAAGTGTTCCAGCTAGCAAAGGGAACTGCATAGACTTTTGCATACCAGCCTCAGAAGTCATACAGTGTCACCTCCAGCATTTTCTATTGGTTAATCAGCCACAAGCCTGCCCAATTCAAACGGAGAAGACACAGACACTCAAGGGGAAAACTCTCCCCCAAAATTTTGGAAGCCATATTTTAAAACGGACCCATCATCACCTGTTCAAAAGGATCAATTTCTAAACACTGAAACATGAAATTCACAGGATATTACATATGCCAGTAAATAATCTTCCTGTTACGGACTGAATGTTTATGTGGCCCCCAAATTCATACTTTGATTCCCTAACCCCCTGTGTGGTTGCATTTGGAGACTAAAGGTCTCTAAGGAAGTAATTAAGGCTAAATGAAGTCACAAGGGTGTGCCCTGACCCAACAGGATTAGTGTCCTTATAAGAAGAGACATCAGAGAGCTTTCACTCCCCTCCCCACTCTCTCTGCACTACACTTACCAAGAAAAAAATCATGTGAACACACAGCAAGAACATAATCATCTGCAACCTGAAGGCAGAGCTCTCCAGAAACCAGCAATGCTGACACCTTGATCATGAATTTCTAGCCTCCAAGAATGTAAAAAAATAAACTTCTGTTGTTTAAGCATATAGTATTTTACTGTGGAAACCTGGGCAGATTAATACACTGCCCTTCCTTCTTTTTTCAATATGATCATTAGGGTCTGGGAGGGTAGGGATCTGAGTAAATGAAGTCATTGAGTACAGAGTCAATGCTCTTCTCATCATTTTACATGACTGTGTGCAATAACAACAGCCAAAAAAAACAAAAAAAAAAAACAAAAAAAAACAGGGCTACCCTTTGGTGGCAGGACTCTTACATGTATATCAGCATTCAGGCTCACTAACAAAGCCAGATGAGGTGCTTTCTCAGCAGATGCAGCACTACAGGTGTCTGATTCTAGCCTGGCAAATTTTCAATAACTAAAATTATAGGGGGGAAATGTGAAATGGTAACAAAGAAACTAAATTTATATTGCCTTGTTCAGGGTTTTCATTTAATGAAAATGTGCTCTGTACATACTAGAAAATTATACATGTAAAAAGAAACACTTGAATTCATCTGAAAATGGAATTCTAAAGGCCACTTTTTTTTAGTCAACAATCCTGACACAAAGAGGAAAATTCCTTATAACTAAGTTTAATTTCATGAGGATATTAATGTATTGCTCTCAGAGGTTTGCAATAGAATTTGTGAGTATCAGTAATAGGAGATAAAATATTAGACATCAGAAGATATGAAATAAGGAAATCATTCACAGATTATATGCCATAATAAAGAAATAAATACCTATCCCAGTCCTGCATTATTTTTACTGCTTTATCATCATTGTTTTTATAATATATCAACAGGTGAAAACTACATTCAGTACCTTTCTCAAATGATTAACTGTGCCTTAAAAAGACATAAATCCTAGTAATTTGTGATGTCAAACTGTGTATCAGATTTTCAACTGACTATATTCAGACAATAAATGAAAGTGAAAAAGAAACACTTCAACAGTAAAAAGATTTATTAATTCTAACATAAATTCACGCAAGAAGTTTTGAGTATATCTAGTGATCTATTCTAAACGTCTTTATTCAAAATACAAAGTACACCTTAACAAGACATCAACAGCTAACAGTAAATTCACATTGCAATTATAATACTGACTATAAGAAGAAATATGTCAGTTCTTGTGTTCATAAATTTGCCAATGCAATACGGAGGACAGATTTCTAGTAAAACTATTAAATGAGAAAAGTTTATGTGCAAAGAAGACTAGTAGAAGTTGCTGGTCAAAACTACTTGCCAGCCTCAAGCTATGTCATCTCTAGGCTGTTTGACCACTTCTCTCTCTTTCTGTCTTTACTGATGTTCAAATCTTAGGGAGAAGAGTCCACCTGATAAAGGAATAGGACTCTTCTTTCACCCTCTTCCTTTATCGTACAGTCACCCTCCTGATCCCTGCCCCTTACAGTTTTAAGTTTTCAAGACACACAAGTTACTTCAGATATGGAACAGCAGAGAAAGAGAAAAAAGGGAAGGAGGAGCAAAAGATCAAATGTAAGCATCTGATACTCTTCAAGGAATCAAAACTTCATGAGTACAAAAAGAGAAAAAAACTAACACCTGGGTATCTTTGAGGGATTTAGAAGACATTGTGGCCAATGACCCTTATCACCTAGCATGAAGGTCCCCTATTTGGCACATGCCACATTCAACATGGCATTGGACCACAGAGTGTAATATCTGCAGAAGGTAACTAAGACAGGTGGAGCTGAGGACATTTCCCAAGATCACACAAACTCCATCAAGATTCAGAGAAAACAGTTAAGCACTCTATGGCTACAGAGAGATACAGAAATGCTGATAGGACTACTACCTAGAAAAGGCCTGGGTAGAAGGTCGCATACCACAGGGCTCTCACAACTAGACACAACAGCAAGGTCCAGGAAGCCCAAATGAGCTGCCAAGATAACATTCAAAAGATAAATAGGAACAGTCTCATTGCAGTGGGTACCAGGGCACAATGCCCAGCCACAAATGTGCCAAGTCCAGAGCAGTAAACACAGTGAGGGTCATACAATGAATACAACGCCCTTCACCCAGGGCAGTGAGGATACTAGGCTTCCCCCTTCACTCAAATGTCATCTTGGGAACAAAGGAAGGGAAAAACCTTGAGAAATTAGAGAATCCAGAAAGAATTTTTAAACTAGAGACTAACATGTTCCTAATTGACAAGATCAAATGTTTTCCTTTAGAGTGGGAATGGGAACTTGAAGGCAAGGTAAAAGCAGTTATGGGAAACAAATTATGTTTCATTTGCATATCTTAAAAGCAGTGTGTAAATTTGTATATACACATACACACACACACCCATCCTTCTGAACCATTATCTCCAACCCCAGCTATATTAAGTATGTTTTAAACCAGTGCTATTTGAAATGTGCTCTATGGACCATGCCAGTCAAGAAACTGTTTATTACCTGCCCATGGTTACATCAGTACTGAAAATGAGGGTTGGTGTTTAGAAATACTATAGCAATTTGACATTGCCACATCCAAGACTGTGACTAGTGAGTTCATCTCACTGAAGAGGACAAGAACAGCTGTGGTCAAACTTAGGTAGTGAGCTTCACCCAGTGCATGGAGCTATGGAGCCGCATATCTGCCTGTGACAGGAGAAAGAACAGTCCTTCATTACAAAGAGTGTACGAACAAATCCAGATCTGCATGCAGCCTAATCCCGCCACCACTTTCTGTGCTAATATTGAGTTTTATCTTTAGGATTGCAATGGTGTATAACAGACCAATGAAAATAGAGAACTTCACATGCAAATGATGTGTTCATGCCTAGGTCCACAGCAGCAAGTACCATATTCGCCCTGCAAGAGGGAATTCAGTCTCAGGCAAATAATATCAAGTCGTATGAAATCAATGTTGTCAATGTGCATGTTATTGATTTTGGGGGGTAGTTTTGTTTATTTTTCTTTTGTAAAATCTGTTTGGCTTTGTGGATGTATGAGAGCTATAAGCATCAGGAGTGTTTTATGTTAGTACATATTTAGGTAGTATAATAAAAATAAATAGGCCGGGCATGGTGGTTCACACCTGTAATCCCAGCACCTTGGGAGGCCAAGGTGGGCGGATCACCAGGTCAAGAGATCCAGACCATCCTGGTCAACATGGTGAATCCCTATGTCTACTAAAAGTACAAAAATTAGCCGGTCGTGGTGGTGTGCACTTGTAGTCCCAGCTACTTGGGAGGCTGAAGCAGAAGAATCACTTGAACCGGGACGCAGAGGTTGCAGTGAGCCGAGATTGTGCCATTGCACTTCAGCCTGGCAACAACGCGAGACTCCATCTCAATAAATAAATAAATAATAAAATAAAAAATAAATAAATGACATTGGCCAGGCATGGTGGCTCACACCTGTAATCCCAGAACTTTGGGAGGCCAAGACAGACAGATCACCTGAGGACAGGAGTTCAAGAGCAGCCTGGCCAACATAGCAAAACCCCATCTCTACTAAAAATACAAAACAATTAGTGGGGCATGTGCTGTAACCCCCATTACTTGGGAGGCTGAGGCAGGAGAACTGCTTGAACCCCAGAGGCATAAGTTGCAGTGAGCCAGGATCATGCCATTGCACTCCAGCCTGGGCAACAAGAATGAAACTCAGTCTCAAAAAAACAGATGTTGGCACTGGAGATCTGCAAGAATTTTTTCTCCCTTCAAAAGGTTCCAAACATGATTTCAACTAAAAATAATGATTTTTTGCATATTGGGTTGATGTCAGAAGCCTGGACTTAAAAATTTCTAATTTATGAAACATAAGTTATCCAAATAATGCTTCCATCAAGAGAAAACTTGCTAATAGACAAATGTACTTGAAGACCCTCCCTCTTTCACCAACTTCTGGCTTTTTTAATATAATCATGTTATATTAATAGCTTTTACCTCTAAGTATAACCCCAGAAGGTCAGTATGCCAGGAATCATCCTTACTTTATAAATGAGAAAGCTGAAGTCAGGATGGGCGGTCTATGCCCAGGCCAAAAAGCCAGCGGAAATGTCTGAAAGAGAGGACTTAAACTTCAGCTTTCTGATTTTGAGTACAGTATAAGAAGTATATTAAAACTTTACAGACAGCGTATTTAGTTGTTTCGAGACAATAATAAATTTTAAAACCCTACCCAATTCCATTACCAGGGAAGATAAATCTAAAAAATAAATACAGTACAACCATTCCCTCTCTTTTGGCTTAAAAACTCATGTAAAATTCTAAATTAGTTTTAGGAGATAAATGTGCAGGATAATTATTTTTCCTTTAGGAGTAGATAGCATATGAATTGTATATAAACAAAAGAAAGCTATTGCACAATAAGCTATCATCATGGCACAGTCTGGGTCCATCACTTTGGTGGTCCTTTATTTTTGTATTATTCTACCACATTATGTTTATTTTTTTCCCTACATTGATGGGGGGAGTGGGGCAATAAAGAAAGGCAATATGTAATAGAAAAAATACCACGCTCTGTATCAGGATACTAGGTCTCAAGATACAATTCTGATTCTAACCAGTACCTGAACCAGAGATCTACACTCTTCACATTTCCTACATTTACCTGGTCACCAAGTCCATCTCCTGATTATCTCTGCATGGGCTGAAACAGGGCAGTAGCCTCCTACCTGCTCCCCTCCCTTCCAAGTCCTTCCCTTTTCAAATGTTTCCTCTATGCTGCCAAGATGAGCTTTCTAAGAAAAAAATCTGATCCTGACTCTCCTCTGTTGGAAGCCCATCAATTCTTTATCGCCTGCCAGATACAATCAAACTCTTTAATTTGGCATACGAAGCCCTTTCCAATCTGGCCATTTCTAGTCTAATGCTCCCATTCAGCTCCATTTCTCATCCCATGGGGGAAATGAATATTCATATTCCATACTCATAAGTATGTTCATACTCTACACACTCCAGCCCCTTTAAGAAACCAGTCATGTTCCTGGAATGTCTCATTTCACAATGCTTTGGAACATACCATGTTCCATGCCTGAAATATCTTTCCTTCTATCCCCTCTCAACTCTCTAATCTCCTTCCCTTCCTTCAAGTTTTAACATTTCCTCTGTGTTACCTTCTCTGACAGCTGTCTTCAGAAGCTTCTTTCTTCCCACCCACCGCCAGCACAATCAACCCCTATTCTCTGCTCCCTCTGCATTAATCTTTACAAGAGTAGAGAAGCTGTCCTGGAATTACCTGTCATAGCCCATGACTCTACAACTATACTTAACAGTATCCTTTAAAATGGAAACCATTATTTCCTCATCCCCAGCATCCAGTTGGTACTCAGTAAATACTTGCTAAGCATATGAAATGTTGTCTTGGGTACATTTCTCTCTCTACACTAGATTCTTCGTTTTCATGAGAGTTGGGCTAACCTCAAAGACCTTGGCTGCATCAAGTTCTATGTTTCAGTGTAGTTTTTCACAAAAATTAGACTTTTTAAAAACATTTTTATGAGGTTTTTAAAGAATAAAAATTATTGACTGATTGTTTCATTATCAGGATATCCTACGGTGTTAACAGACCTGTATCAATATACCATTAAAATGGTAGTTGTCATTACTGAACTCCAAACCCTATGCAAGGTACTATCATACATTCCTCCATATTTGTTAATTTTATTTAATCCTCACATGACATAGATATTTCTTGTCCTCATCTTGAATTAGAGAAAACAAGGGCTTTGAAGAGTTAAAAAGCCCATGGAGTTAATAAGTGCTGGAGTGAATTTAAACCCGACACCATTTGGACCTCAAACATCTTCTCATCAACCACTGTGCCAGAACTTAAGGAATCTGTCTAGGATATAAGCCATATATTCTCTACATTCTATTGAGCACCTCACTTAGTACTTAAAGTTTAGTCACTGTTGAAACAAAAGGCGGTAAGAAATTAAATCAGGTGCTTTTAATATGCAGATATAGTTGAAGAACACTGATTTTCCCATAAAGCTGACAGCACCCTTTGGCCACTGACATGCCTAAACAAGCAGGCTTCTTGAATAAGAAAATCTGTATGAATAGATTTTTTATATTTATATTTAAGAATCTTTTCGATTTCAGAAGAAATAAACTTTAATAAAAGATAAAACAAGAGACTCAAACCCAGGATATTGCTTTGCATTTGAATTGTTCTCTCTGCTAGACAGGTTACTTTGTATTACTATCACTCTTATATTTTGTATTACTACTATTATAATTTAATTGAAAATAAATGAATCAAATCCTAAATGCCTTTAATAGTCTGCCATCTGCAGCATTTAATATAACAGTTTTAAAACCCATAAGATTCAATTCTCAAATTCTTTTACTAATATCAGTTGAAATTTCATTTTCTTCATGAAAGAAACCAATCAGGTTGCTGCAGAAGAAAGCATTATCTGAAGCCTCTTTGTTTGACCACTGGGCGGTCCGCTAGGTAGCCAGAGTTTAGATATATGGCTTTAATTAAATAAAATGTTGGCAACGGACAAATACACAATGGCTATTAACAATATAATCATTTCCCAGTTTACCACAGTAAGGAAGAACACTCAATTCTTGTTAATTCTTGCCTTCATGGCAAATATGCTTAAAAAAAAAAAAAGGAAAAATATGCCATAATGGCAAGTGTTTGGTGGAAAAGGCCGTTCATTTAATGAGTTACTTTAAGTGTAGTTAAATAATTCAACTTAAAAATATGTTGAGGTTCCAATCCTTATTGTTAGAGTTAATTAACACACGTACCTTGCAAAATCCTTGTCAAAGGTCCAAAATATACTTTAGAAGTGTTTTCCCAGTACACGTAACTAAAAAAACTCTCTAAAGAATTCCTAATGAAAGATTTGATGGCAGTTTATTAGAATTCTGTCCAAAAGTGAAAGATGTTATAATATTAATAAAATTCTGTAAACTTCACCTCAGGAAATGTAACTTGACTTCTTTTTAAAATATCTCTTTAGAAATGAATGCCCTAAGTCTTGTCTTTATAAGTTCTGGCAAATTCATTAGCTCTCTGAACCTCAGTTTCCCCACCTCACAGAGTGGAGAGTAATAACACTTACCTTACAGGCATATTATAAGGATTGTACCAAATAATGCATGGGAAACACGGTAACTGAAACAAAGCAGACCCTAGATTTCTTTGCTTTCTTCTCTTTTCCCTACTTTGTACCAGGGCAAAAGTCAAATTCCAAATTCAACTTTTTTTAAGGAGGTTGTAGGTAGGGTCACCAGATCTCCTCATGATACGGGTGATATGGAAAATGAAATAGGCCAAGGTTGGTTATATTTGCCAAAATATAAGAAATTACTCAGACACAGTAATTTCTAAAACAGGGCCAGATGCAGTGGCTCACACCTGTAATCTCAGCACTCTGGAAGGCCAAGGCGGGAGGATTGCGTAAGCCCAGTTCAAGACCAGTCTAGGCAACACAGGAAGA
>NW_016107782.1:1401830-1419131 GCF_001604975.1 Cebus imitator | reverse complement strand
AAAAAAAAAAAAAAAAAAAAAAAACTAGCCAGGCATAGTGGTACATGCCTGTAGTACCAGCTATTTGGGAGGCTGAGGCAGGAGGATCTCTTGAGCTCAGGAGGTAGAGGCTACAGCGTGCAGTGATCACACTACTGGGCAACAAAGCAGTGTTGCCCAGCCTGGGAAACAAAGCAAGACCCTGTCATGAAATAATAACTTCTAAAACAGAAACCCAAAGAGAAGTTCTCAGTTTCATTTGTAGACCTCCAAAACTCATAAGAAGAACAAAAAGGCAAGGGAGTGAAGGGCTATAAAACATGCATGTATCTTCCCCTGGTGACTGTATATGCTAATGTGAAATGCATTTAATACATCTATATAATTAGATTAAATATATATTTATGTTAAATCTAAACATAAAAGCATTGGGAATTAGAAAATACCAATTAATATTTTTCTCTTTTCCTCAATAATAAAAATATCAAGAAGTATGTTTGCAGAAACAGACAGATGAATAATCTTTCCAAGTATTATGTTTGATTTTCTATCCTAACTACACATTGTTCCACACAATAAACATTTATTAATCAAAGCCACACTAGTAAAAAGGTATGGTACAAGGCAAAAGAAAAGCATCATTAGTTACAGACGCATCTATCTTTTTAGACTAAGTATTTTCTCAACAACTACATTCCTATTACACATGATCAGCTAATAAGCAGATGTAAAACGGTTAATACATTACTTAATTTAATTTGATTGGAAGAGATATCAAACAGGACAGTTTTCAGAAACATTTCTCTTCTCCTAAAACATTTACCCCGAAGTATATTAAGTGGCTTCTAAATGGATTGGGTTTAGCAGATCAGGCAGAAAATTGGGGGTAGTGAGGAGTATGGAGAAATGTGTTCTGAATTTTAATAGTATGTCAGCATACATGTGTGAATCTTAACATGTCATTTTGGAAGTGACCGCATTTACTGCAACAACCCATATGTCACAGTTTCTCTGCTCAGTATTGCACGCCATAGCAATAGCTTACTCAATACCAAATTGACGAAGGCCTTCAAGATGAACCCGAGCTATGAATGGTGTGTAAATATGGCATGAAATTATGTAGAACAGCCAAGCCTCTTTTTGTATGCAGTAATACCACAAAAGCATGTTCCCTCAATCTTTGAATTGAGATTGGCATTTCTTTCTTTTTTAGGAATAAGGCTAAGATACCTACTCCTTCAAATATGTGGTCCTCAGAGAAGCTTGCATCTTGTATTAATTTGCATTACATCTCAAGAAGAGATTTTACTAAATAAAATCTACATTAAAAAAAATGTTATGCTAGAGTAGTCCCCATAATGGGTTTTAGAATGTTTAGATGAAGATTGGGGTTGTGGCGAATGTGGAAAGAGCAGAGGTTTAGATGAGCACAACCAACCTTAGAATTTAATAGTAAGATATTAGAAATTGACCTTTTGGTCAACATTAACCCAAGACAAAATTTTAAATGTATTTGTTCTGTGTTCATTATTTTCCTGACCAACCTGACAATTTAATCTTTCTGTTTATATTTAAAAGAATCCAATTCAACATTATTTGAATCACTTAGAATTTCAAGTGTCAAGGGAACAGCTTAACACAATCTGACCTGAAATACAAATAGAAAACATCTCTCATCTCTTTACACTGAAATTCTTCCAAAAGGATAAGCCAAGCTCAAGCAGTGTCCTCTGATATATGCATTAAAAGTCACATAGGCAGCTCAGTTAATTTAAATATATATTTAATATATGTATGTATGTATGTATACACACACACACACACACACACACACACAGTTGAAACACAAACACCAGTTAGGAAATTGTGAAAGAAACAAAACCATGTATTTGTCCATTCCCAAAGAAGCAGGACTTCAAAAAGAAATGCTACAACCAAACAAACAAATATAAATACTAATTATTTAGAAAAGCATCTCATAATTAAAGCAAGAAAGGAGAAACATTTGAAGTGAAAAAAGGCAACAAGTAACAAACATTTCCTCTTTTCTCCTATTGGAGGAGATAAGGCAGAATACCCAATTTCTTACTCAGATTTTTATGTTCTGGAGGAATTTCAGTCTTATCTCCACCAAGCAGATTAGACAATCATCTTTTAATGTTACCATATATTTCTAAAAGACGTATACAAGTACATTTTGTCACAATCCGAAAATCTACCCACTTCAGCATTCTGATAAAACTTGTCAGAAGCATGGTGATTTTTTTTAAAGCAAACTGATACACCGAACACCAAGTACATTGTGAAATTTAGTTGATAGGACAGACAGTCACTCCATGCTTGACAGAATGCTTTCATGTAGTACTTTTACCTGGTTATAAATTATTGGTACTGCTATTTGCAACTTTAAAGACATGATTTACTAAAGAGAGAAGCAGAAGCATTCCCAAAGCAGGGGTGCCTTTTGAATGGGTAAACGTAAGGTCACCTGCCATAAAGTGTGCTGGAAAATGAATGCACATAAGGAAGTGGTTAAAAAGGGATGAATTCCCTGAGTCATTAAACAGGATACAAACCAAAGACAGGTTGTGCCACCTAGAGAAAAACTGGAAATTGTACATTGGTTCTTCAGTAGTGAGTGCTATTCAAAAGCCTGAAACTTTTAGTATGCCTAATAACCAAGCCACCGTCCATACCAACTCATCACACTGCTGGATTAGGCCCCCTTGACAACTCTGCCTTCTCCACACACCAAACTGGCCTCCTGCTTTCCTCCCCCACCTACCTCAGCAGTGGCTGTTTGCCACAGCCCATGCAGCCCCTGCATCCTGAAACCTATCCAATTCTAAAGCATCTTCCTTGAAGCCAGGACAGGACAGGGTAGAAGCAGGATAAACCCTTGTGGACCTTGCCAGCCAGCGTCCCTCTGGATGCTAGCAGAGCCACTGGCACACCCCTCTAGCCCCATGGGGCCTGTATAGGAAATTCTGGTGCACTCAGTACATCATATCCAGGTTGCCAAGCTGAACTCCCTGGGCAACCTCTGCACAATCCAAACACCACAAAATGACCTCAACAGAACTAAGCCTTTAAGGTGCAAAAGACCTTCAACTTTTCTCCCCGCAAGTCACTTAAAAGCAACGTGTCCAGCACACTTGTCAGGCTGAAGCACAAAAGGTCTGCAAGGCACCAGGCACGGAGAGTCGCCTTTTGCAAAGAAAATAGGCAGTAATTATGAAAAGCCCGCAGTCCTGCGGTATTAAACTGACAGCGAGGACTGCGCTGGGGCATAACTCATCTCCAAGTAGTCACTCCCAGCCCCAGACCCTGAGCGAGAGGACAATCTTTCCACTCTTTCCTCCCCCTCCAGAGACCTGCGGCAGCGCCCCCTGGCCTCCCCTACGCTCTTCCTCCTCCTCCTCCTCCTCCTTTATGAATCTCCAGCAACTTTGGGTTTGCAGCTCCGTCGCAGCCCAGCCATAGGCGGGGACTGCGCGAGGATGGCCGAGGGAGGTGGAGGAAAGTTTGAAAAGTCACTTAAAGCACTGCAGTAACCCACCTCCCTGCCCACCAACATCACCTCCAGCACTCACCCCACAGACGGCCGCTCGGGGCTCCACGTGCGAGCGGGCCCTGCAGAAGCTGGAGTTCCCCCTACAACCTCGCCAGAAAAATCTTTCCCCAAGCGAAAAGTTCGCTGCGGCACCGCCCCTCTCCCCTCCCCCCAGCCCCCCGCTGCCCCCCACCTCAAAAAATGAATCAGAGTTCGCAAGACGCCACCTGGATTCGCCCGCGGGCCCTGAGGGCGCGGCGCCCCTCCCCCGTCGGCGGGTGAACGGGTCTGGAGGGAGCCGGGAGAGGGAGGCACCGGGCAGCCCCGGCCCGGACCCCTGCCCTCCCTCCCCGGCCCCGCCGCCTCGCTCACCTCTCTCCTGCTCCTCCGCCTGCAAGCAGATGGGGATATTCTTCTTCCAGCCGGGCATGGTGTCGCTCCCTGCGCTCGCTCTGGGGCTTGCTCTTTCTCGCTGGCTCCCTTTCTCCGGGGCTCGCCGCGCCTCCTCGCTTGTCCTCTCGGGCCGCCGCGCCGGGGCTGCTCAGCGGGGCTGGGGCGCCGAGGCGGCTCCCGGGCACATCGAGGCGGCGCCGCGCGCCCCGCGCTCTCCTCAAACTCGCCGGCGTCTCCCGGTGGCGGCGGCCGGGCCGGGCCGGGCCGGGCCCCGCCGGGCAGGGCTGGGGGCTGCAGCGGCGGCTGCCGCGGTATGGCCGGGAGGCCGGGCCGGGCCGGGCCGGGGGCGGGGGGCTGTGCAGGCCGAGAGCTGGGGGCTGCGGAGCCCCCGGGAGTGGGCGCCGGCGGGAGGAGTGGGCTGGCGCGGCAGCCTCTTTCCCCTCCTCCTCCTTCTTCTTCCCTTTCCTTGTCTCTCCGCCGCCAGCAGGTGGGACTCGGAGCCGCCGCCGCACAAAGCTCCGCCGGCGGCAGGACTGAGGCTGCGGGCTCCCCGGGCGCCTTTCGGCGGAGCCTCCCCCGAGACGCGCGCGAGGCTGAGCGGGCACGGAGGGGGCGCGCGCGCTCACACCCTCCGCGCCCCGGGCGGCCTGCGAGGCGCGCCCGGCCCGCCAGGTACCAAGCCTGGCACCGAGCCGCGGGTGCGGAGCCCACGCCGCTCCACCGCGGCCGCCACTCCCTCCCCACCTTCCTCCCCGAACCCAAATTGGCGGCTCCTCAGGCTTAGGCGACGACCTCGCTGGAGTAGGGGGCAGTGTCCTTCCCTCTAGTCCCTCCTCCACGCCGCTCTCCCTACGCCCTGGCTGTCGCCCCCTCCCCCAAGTTGAGACTTGTAGCTACGGATTTGCTAACTTCGCCTTCAACTGAGGGAAATAGCAACTTTCGGGATGGTCAGCGCTGGTCCCAGGAAGACGTTTCCTGGCAGGGTGGGGAGATAGTGAATGGAGACTCTCTTTTGTTTTAAATGATGCAGGGAGACCTTGGCTGAGTAAATATGTAATCGCTTTCTTCAAGCATAGGAAGGATTTTACGATCAGGTTTTATGATTAGTTTCTTCCCCTTGTCATAGGCTCATAGAAAATCGGTGAAAAAATGAATCCGGTGGGAGGGAGACAGCTTTGTGATACAGCCTCAAAAATTCTACCCAGACGTGGGGCTCTTGCTTGCGGTTTCAAAACGGTGATGCTAGGAGGGGCTTCTGACAGTGCTCCAGGTAACACTCGGTGACTGTCCTGTGGGTTATGACGTCTGCCTTTGCCTCAAGGCTGGGGGCTGGCTAAAAAATACCTGTCTCCCCCTCCGGAGTATCTGATGTGGACCAAAGAATGTAGGGCCCCTGAGGCTGTAACTACTGGTTTGTGGTTGTGGGGGCCCAGCCACTGCACTGCTGTGAATGACTCTGTGTCCTGCAGTTTATTTTGGCCTCTGAAGGAATTGCAGTTTACTCTCCCGAATTGAGGACATTGGCTCACACTGGCCTTGTCTCCCTCTCCTCTTGGAAACACAGTAATACTGCCAGAGAGATGTATTAACTAGAAAAGACTGAAAGAATCTTCTTTCCCTCTGCGACTGCATAAGCAGTTTTATCAGGTGAGGACGTTTGCTTCTGCTGCTGTCCCTGGCCTGGGTGGCTGTCTGTTATTACAGAACTGCCCAGCTGCCAAATCAAGTGGCTATCTCTCCTAAGCAATGGGTAGGCTCAGGTCCAGAAGCTTCAAGGATAGAGGAACTGAAGGGCTCAATGAAGAGCAGAGTCAAACCATCCCAAGGGGGTTATCAGTAGAAATCCCGTCTGAGCTGTTCAAATCTTCTTTCCAGACTCCTTGAGAAGTAAAATCCAGAAAATCAATATGAACATCGCACCTGTTGCCTTTAAATGGCCCACCCTTCATCCTAAAATGAACAAGATTCCTTGGTTACTTTAGTCTTGTCCTAACCTTGTTTCAAGGTCTACTCCTGCCAATTTTATGTAGAGAAAGGCATTTGCCATTGATTCCCCAAAGCGACAAGGCCAATCGGGCCATAACAAAGGCATTTGATATACGTGTACAAGCAAAGACCTAGGTTTTGACAACAAAGAAATAACCACAACATTTTACAGCATCTTCTATAACTTGTGTCCGTAGTGGGTCTAACAAGTATCGTTCTGGAAAACCCACACAATAAAGGCCTTGTGTGGATTGAATCATACTCATCAGTTATAGTGCAATCAGCAGTACACTCGTCCTGCCAAGATGAGTGATGGATTATAGTGGAAAGTTCCAGCTTACACCTGTTAATAGTGTTTTAAGTCACATAGGCAAAATTCCTACTATGTGGTAGACTCTGGACTAAAAGCTAGGGGTACAAAAAGAAAATTAGGCCCAGTGTTGTGGCTCATGCCTGTAATCCCAACACTTTGGGAGGCCAAGGCAGGAGGATCACTGGAGCCCAGCAGTTTGAGATCAGCCTGAGCAACATGGTGAGATCCTATCTCTATGAAAACAGTTAAATAAATTTTAATTAGCCAGGCATGGTGATGCATACCTGTGATCCCAGCTACTCAAGAAGCTGAGGTGGGAGGATCACTTGGGCCCAGTGAGCTGTGATTGTGCCACTGCATTCCAGCCTAGGCAACAAAACTAGACTCTGTCTCAGAGAGAGAGAGAGAGAAAAGAAAATGATAGTAGTTAAATAGGGAAGATCAAGTTAATGCATTCTTCTGTGTGTTAGAGTCAGATATCATTGTACAGATTATACAAGTGAAATTAAACTCTTAAGGATAGATTCATAACCTTCCCACCACAAAGTACTGATTGTCTAAACACTTGTTCACCAATAATCAATGTCTTGTGTCATCTTTGTATGTACACCTAAGCTATCAACTAGGCCCTAAGCTTTCTCAAGGGGTACCATGGCTTACCTGTCTGCATCCTCAAAGCCAGGGACAGTAAGCATTCAATCAATGATAGTTGATGATGATGGTATTTAACCTCGCTTGAGCTACCCATGGCATATCACCACATGGAAAGAGCCCCTTGATGAATCCTTTTCGTGATACTGTTGAGATCGCTTGATAATATCAGACCAGAAAAAAGGAATGGAATCACTTAAAAACTTAGTCTGAAATACTTGGTTTTATTATCTACAATCATCTTATATTCAAAGCATCATTTATAAAAATCTATTCCAAGGAAATTATAGCACTATTAGGAGCTTTATGAGGAAGATATCTACCAGCTAGTAGGATGTAAGATATATCCTTTTTCCCCTTTACTAAATTTGAAAATCAATGTCCTTTAAAGATTGAAGCTACAACTACAGCCACTGTTTATAGACATCATCTCACTTACGTTAAGAATTTGTGGTCCTTATTTAAACGTAAATTCTTCCCAGTTATATGTGTAGCTCGAAAGGTTTTGCAGCCTTGGTTTACAGAATTCAAAATTTAGTTTCATTTGTTTTACCCTAACCAGTATGCATAGTTGATTGTACAGGCCAAGGGACATACTCTTAAATGTGGCTTCACTTGATCTCCTTTTCTATGTAATATTTTCTAAATAAAGGGGCAAGAAGAAATAATCTCTTACTCCTAGTACCTCCCTCACCTGGTAGGAAAGAAAAGAAAAGAAAACCTGTAAACTAAAAGCTTTAATTTTATTGTTGATCATCTTTTTCAAGCTTGCATGGATGCATTCAGTCCATTGAAGAGCTGAAAATGTGTGTGATAGAAAGAGCAACTTGCCTTTCATTTCCTTTGTACTCTGACAACTGAGCTTCCAATCTCCTGCTCACAGGGCCTTCATTCTGACAGAGTGTTATGACTTCTTAGGACTGAATTTCATGAGCTTGAGGAGTCCCCCAGGAGAAGTAAAATCCCAGCTGTTATTCTGGATTTGCTCCAGGGCCTAAAACATCCACAATATATATATTTTTAATCGTGCATTGACTTTTTATGAACACACACACTGCATACTAAACAGGCACCTGAAATTTTCAATAGTGCTACCAAAAACCAGCACTTATTTTCCATTGCATGCAATGAATTTGAAAACTCTTTTAACACCTGATATGCACTCCTAGTGGGTATCTATGAATTCACTTTACCTGACAAATCCTCTTTCAACATTCAAAATGAAAGAAACTTCCTTGGATAGTTTATCATCTTTGGGATAAAAATGAAAAGAAAGAGAATGAATTCATGTTGTTTTTACTTTAAAATCTTCAGTTAGGAGAACGTAATGGGAGAAAGAGGAAATATGGGAAAAGAAGCAGCTCTAACATGGATAATTTAAGTAAGGTATGTATGAAAGCAAACAGGAAATTCACCTAAGAAAAATATTAGAGTATGTTTTAAAAAATGACAGTATAGGGCACAGCAGTTGGGGCTAGAGAGATTGTGATGGTTGATTTCATGTGTCAACTTCACTGATCCAGTGGACACCCAGATATTTGGTCAAACATTATTTTTGGTGGGTCTGTGTGGGTGCCTGGGGTAAACATATCAGTCAAATCAGTAAAAGGAATAAAATAGATGACACTACCCAATGTTGGGTGGGCAGTGGGCCTCATCCAGTCAGTTGAAGGCCTAAGTAGAACAAAAGGGTTGGCCCTCCTTCAAGTAAAAGATAATTCCTCTTGCCTGATAGGGCCATATGTTTTATCATGCATTCAGACACGCATTGCTGGATCTCACACCTGTTGCCTTCGTACTGGAACTATCCCATTGATACTCTTGGTTCTCAGGCCTTTGGGCTCAGACTGGAAATGCAGTATGTGTTCTCCTGGGTCTTTAGCTTGCCCACTCACTCTGCAGAGCTTGAGGCTTGTCAGCCTCCCTAGTCATGTGGGCCAATTCCTTACAATAAATTTCTTCCTATATGTATATGCATCTTATGGGTTCTCTTTCTTTGGATAACCATAATACAGAGACCTGAGTTCAAATCTTGTTTATAGCACACACTAGCTCTGTGACCCTGGGCAAGTCTAACTCCATGTCACCCATGTTTGAAATGTAATACCTACATGGAAATGTGTGGGGGCTGGGGGATTAAATGAGCTGATATAAGTAGGGCACTTAGCACAGCACATGATATAATTATAGGTAGAAAAAATTAATAAATTGGTTTTAAAAAGTTATGCAGAGTGGATTCTTGGGATTCATGAGTTTCTAAAAATACAAGAACTCCCTAAAATCGTATGGAAAATTTTCTGTGTCTGTTTATGATTCCCCCCCAACACACACATACACACACACACACACACACACACACACACACACACACACGAATAAAAGTTCATAGCTTTCATCAAGTTCTCAAAGAAATACTTAATCCAGAAAAAAAAAAAATGAAGGTTTCTGATAAGCATGAGAGGAAGACTCCATAAAAGACAATTAACTTTGGGTTTTGCTTAAGAAAGAAAAGGATTAATCCTAAAGAAATTCACGTAGGAATTGAGCTTTAGGATTACTGACACTCAACGCTCCACTCTCTCTGCCTTTGCATTCAAACTTTTCAGAAAGTCAACTATATCCCTGACATCCAAGTTTTCAACTCTTGATTCACACCTAACTAACTGCAGTTTCTCTTTGCAAAAGCATTGTCATCATTGCAGGTCTCTGGTGCAAAACCTGAGGCACAGTTTGACTTAGCCCCAAATCCCCAACTGGCTACCAAATTCTTTCAAATCTACCTTTGAAATAATTTTGGAATCTCTCTCCTTCTTTTCCATGGCATTGCCCTGATTATTGACCTTATCTTTCACCTGGACAATCCTGATAGCCTTCTCCATGTTCACTTCTTCAGTCTATTCTTACTCCAAACTGCATTGCAGTAAACCTTATTGTTGTATTTGTTTTCCTTTAAATAAAATGCCAGTCCATTTTCTGCTGTCTTCAAGTCTTCCAGATATTCCTCACACCTATTCTGTCTTCTGCCACAATTGTTGGCACGTGCGCACACACATCCTTTCTTCCTTCCTTGAAGTGTCCCTAATATCCCCTTAAACTTGCTCTACCCTGTATTACTTCCATTTCCTAAACATATCATGTGTTTCCACACTTTACACCTTTGCTCATTAGGACTAAAATAGGTTGAGTGCCTGAGGCTGAGAAGTTTCCTTATAACTAATATGGGCTGGTGCCAGAATTTGAGTCCAGGGTGTTGGGCTCTACAGTTTCTTATCTTTCTACCCCACATTGAACTACTCACTTTCATTTCTGCCCAACAAATTTTCATTTCTACTCACTTTTATTTCTACACAACAAACTTATTCTACCTATTCTTTGCATCTTGGTTTCTCCCATTTCCCCTACCCCCTGCACTACCATGTCCTTGTTTATAGTATTTTAGTTTATCTTATGCATAAATCCAGTCTGTCCTACTATTCTCTAAGCTCTATAGGAAAGTACGTAGTAAGTAGCCTGATTCTGAAGTCACAGGCTAGGTTCAGATCTCAAATTCTCCATCTGGGTGATCCTGGGCTTTTCCCTGCCTTTGTTTTCTTACCTGTAAAAGGGGGATAATAACAGAACCAATCTCATATCACTGTGGGTGGATTAGATGACTTGGTGTATGCAAGCATTATTTAGACCCAAGTCTGATGCATAAAGAGAATCCAATAAATTTGACATTATTATAGGACCAGGAATGTGCCTATGTACCTTGATATTAGCACAGGCATTAAGCATTGCACCTTATAAATAGTGTGTGCCCAGTAGATGCTTGCTAAAAGGATGAATATTAAAAATAGTTTTAATTTCCTACATAAACCTCCTACAATCAGAAAGACTTGGCCCATAAATATACTAGAGATAAAAATTTTGCTTATTACAACAAGGCCTGATAATATTGCTAAAAGAAACCTTTTAGGTCAGAATGGAGAGCAATGACTTCATTATCCTGAACAAGAGCAAAAATGACTAATTGAATAGAGGACTAGACATAAATAAGCATTTCATCAGGAAAATTAAATGGAAGTTCCTACCTTCATGACAAAAAGCTACTAATAATAAATTCAGGTTTAGTCCCTTGAGTATCTAAAAAAATTAGAGCAATGAAGTGATTAAGAAAACTGACTTCAGAGGAAAATTAAGGTGGCTGGTTATATCTAGTATAGATTGGAGAAGCAATGACTAAGAGTTTTTTTTGGTGGAAATTCATAGGATCATTAAAGGAGTAAATACCAAACAGGAAAAGGAATTATTTATCATGTTTTGGAGGTGATAAATAAAAATAAAGGAAGAAATGAAAGGAAAGTGTAAGTTGGTCAATAGGCAAGATTTAGTTTGTATATATGTTGAGGAGTAGTGAAAAGTGCTGGTTAGATAATCTTGTGTGCATACATATTCTACTGGTTATTGATTGATTCAGTCATTTTTAGGAAGCAATCTGGCAGCATATGGAAACTGTAGACCACATGTCATTTTACCTAAGCTGAGGTGGGTGGATCATGAGGTCAAGAGATCGAGACCATCCTGGCCAACATGGTGAAACCCCATCTCTACTGAAAATTCAAAAAATTAGCTGGGCATAGTGGCACACGCCTATAGTCCCAGCTACTCAGGAGGCTGAGGCAAAAAAAATCACTCGAACCCGGGAAGTGAAGGTTGAAGTGAGCCAAGATCGCACCACTGGACTCCAGCCTGGTGACAGAGTGAGACTCAGTCTCAAAAAAAAGAAAAAAAAAGAAAAGAAAAGAAATAGTCAAAGATGTGATTAACGGTTTATGCTCGAAGATGTTTATCATATATTTATTTATAACAGCAAAAAGTTGGAAAGGTTCTAAATGTTTAATAATAGAGGATTGCTTAAATAAGTTACATTGACTATTGTAGAGCCTTTAAACATCGTAATTTAAAAGATAGTAAATTCAGATGATGTAAAATTTAGCACAAAAATGGGTTACATATACCATACCTCACAGATTCTAAGAGGTATGGTTTTAATATTTTTACATATCTAAAATCAGAATATTTCTTGTCATTCTATTGCATGTGCAAGTGTATTAAGACTTGCAGGTAGAGTAAGATCAGCTGGAAGGCAAGTTCTAGAAACAATAACAGAACAGTCTTTCAAGAAATGCTGTCTTGCCAGTACCCTAGCTGAGACAGAAGATGTTGTGCGGAAAACCACAAACATTGAAAAGTCTGAATCATAGAGTGAATCATAAGAATTAAAGTTTGAACTTGAAAAAGTTTTAGTAATACCTAGACAATTAGTTTCACTTATTTTTTATTATGTAAGTAAAGATATTTGATTAAACCTATGTCTAAAGGATTTATTTCAACAACTATAAAATAATAATTCTTAGTAGTTAAGCATTGTGTCATAGTCCTGGCATAATTTTTTGTTTCTTTTGTAATAGTGCATAAAGCACTGATGGATGTTAATAAAGATGACCTCCTAGATTAATGAAAAGAAGTATGTGTATGTAGTATGAATCAAACTGTTCTTAGAAGGGAAGAGATGTATCAAAATGTGTTCTCTCTGTTAATGTTATCTTTGAGTTTTATTCTTCCTTTTTATACATTGTAATATTTTTCTTAAAAATCAATATTACATTTTAATACAAAAATTTTAGTAAATATTGCTTTTAAAAACAGAAAAATGCAGACTTGAGATTTTTCTAGACTACTCTAGAATTGGTATATCTATCAGCAATTTTGCAGTAAACAGGTTAAAAACTGAAGTAGAGAAGTTTGAGTTTCATTCTTGCTTCTGTCAATGCAGCCATTTACAAATGATGTGGTTTTCTAAAATTTTCCTTTGCCCACCTATAAGAAATACACAATAATGATCACCAGCCTATTTCAAAGTAACAGTGACTGAACATCTGGAATGAAACAAATAGATTATATCATAATTGCAGGGTGTCTCAGTAAAGAGCATGAACAAAAGCATTTTGTAAAGACAAATCTATTTCCCCTTTAACTTATCATTAAGTAACACTCAGCTCCACTCTAGCTGTGGGGCCAGACCAACTAATCTATTGAAATCCCCAGGAACATCAACCTCAGATCAGCTTGTCTGATGTACCAAAAGATTTTTTTTAATACCCCTTAGGGATGTGTAGGCTTATTTATTTTTACAACCTGCAAACTTCAGTCTCGGCAATGAACATAAAGTCCCTGACACATATGTATTATGCATGTATGAACATTTGTTTATATTGACTTTCTAAAATCTGTTCAATGAGCCTTTTTATTCCATACTTATTATATACGATGTTTCATTAAGATCCATGAAAAGAGTCTCTCCTAGTTTATATTTACATTATTTAAGCACTACAAGTGATGTTTGCTACTGCTTATGTAAATGGAAAATAACTTATGAGATTTACGATATGATTTTCTTTCCTGCACTTGGTGACTGGGTTGCCTCTTGGGTTTTATTTATGTCCTGAATGATAATCAGCTCCCTCTGTCTGCCCACCCACACAGTTGCCTGAGCTTTAGTTGTGGCTGGAAGTGACGGTGGGGAGAAATAACTGCATTCAGTTCAAATGATAGTAGCTCGCGCCTTCTATTATAGCAACCATGAGGCAGGTCAGCTTCCAGGAAAGAATACCGACCTGCTTTCTGTAGGTGAAGAAGTCTCAGGGCTTGACTCAGAAGGTCCTCTAGCACTGCACTGTGTAGTCAGTCCTGTGGGAAATTCTTAAAGACCTATCCTATGGAAATGCCTATAAATGATTAACAGGTAGACAAAGGAATTAACTCAAAATTGTAAGAAAGAGTAGACTAGATGAGCACCAAGAAATGTGACTGCCTACAGCCACCTTGAAATCTAACAGGAAACGGGCCAAATGGCAAATTAGACTCTTTAATGATTGTGTGGGAAAGTGCTTCCTTCTCATAAAGGAAATGTAGCAGATCCAGTCTTGTGCAAAGAGAATATTGTAAACAAGTTAAAGAAGCTTTGAGATAGCTTCCCTAAAATCACTAAGTCTTTAAGTAAATTTTACATTATAATCCAAGTGAAAAAACAAGCAAAAAAATAAAAAACAGACCAGAAAAGCCTGAACCTGCCCTAAATGAAATGCCATGAAGGTCTCCTCTCAGAATCACAGTGCATTCTCTTATGCCCCGGATGAAGCAGATTGTATCAAGCAAGCAACATCGCTGAACTTTTATTGAAAGCACAGTCCATATTCTACCAATGAAACTTAGATTACAGTTTCCTTTCTGTCTGTAATTTAGTTCTATTTTTAACTCATTTCACAGCTCAATTAATATTCCAGTGTTTTATTCTTCTTCATCATATTCAGAGCAGCCTGAAATAAACTTTACTTTGAAGCTACTTTCAGCCTTTGCAAATCCTTACCCTTCTCAGAACCTTCTTTTTCATCACTGCTATTTTTTCTTTCTCCCTAGAGACTTCCCTGTTGTCACTTCAAGATACAGGCCTTGTCACCTGCTTTCCACCATTCCAAACTGTACCTGTCCTAATTGTAATCTCTGCTTTCTAAATGAAAGTTAAGTAATCTGGTAAATTAATGTGTGCTAATGTATTATTGGTCACTATCATGCAAATGAAGGCATGTTATTAATTTCCTATTCTCTTTTCTCTTCTGGGAATTTTTACTGTTTTACTATGACCTTTTTTAAAAATGCCTCATTTCAAAGGGATGGTATTGGCAGTGGGAATTTTTAGATATCATACCTATGGAGGGAAGTAGGACAACCGTGTGTGTGTGTGTGTGTGTGTGTGTGTGTGTGTGTGTCTGTGTGTGTGATCCCTCAAATCACAACATGGAGGGATGGTGTCACATGAGTACTAGCTGTTGCATTTCACTGTTACATTATGGATGATTCTGCAACAGTTCTGTTCAGAGCTGCTGTAGACTCAGCATTAGGTTAAACTCTAGAAAAATGCTATGTAAAGTGACTTGCATTTTCATGTCTATTATAAAGGTTAAAACATGTGAACTCTCTGTTTAATTGGTATATATTTAAACTTTTCTTGCAGTGGTCAAAGGAAGACTTTTTGGCATTAAACTGCTGCTGTGTAGAGCCTAAATGTCTGAAAAATTTATTAAAATAGCACTTTAATTTTGACAGAGTTGAACTGAGAAAATTAATTGATTGTTTCTCACTTGAGCTTTGGAGAAGTCATTAAGGTTTTTATGGTTTATGGAAAATTGAGAATTGAAGTACACTAAAATCAATATGTTATCTGACGTACAGAGAAAATGGCACTTCAGATGAAAGAAAGCATAAACAATTCCTAAGAGCTTTTTCTTTCTTTCTCTTGATTCCACAGGCATATTTACATAAAGCTTCTATATTTACTTGTATTCAAAGTCCTTTGTTAGTCACTTTCATTGTGATGTGCATTATGGGGACAGAATAATGAACCACTGCATTTTAGAATATTTTCTGTTAATTTCAAAAAAGTATTAAAGACATAATATAAAATACCAGAAATAGTCTGGGCATGGCGGCTCATACCTGTAATCCTAGCACTTTGCGAGGCTGAGGTGAACAGATCACTTGAGCCCAGTAGTTCAATCAAGACCAGTCTGGGTAATGCATCAAGACCCTGTCTCTATTAAAAAAAAAAAAAAAACTAAACTATAACTCTGTTGTATTAAACAAGGATAAGAACAGAAAAAGAAGGAATGACTGTAAGAGAAAAGATCATCATGTGACTTATCTTTATTTAGTCTTCTGAATATGTCCTCTCTGACTATGTTCTCTTCTGATTATACACATCAGTAATCCTGGGGGGATTTTACCTTATTTAGATTTTGCAAAGCCTGGTTGGACTGGGATTTTAAGAGTAGTGACTTGTACATTTATCCATTTCTACTATGTCTATTCCAGAGAGAAAATGATATTTTCCTTTTGGAATACAGTATTCATTGCTGCTTCTAAACTCATTCAGCCTCAGACTGACTCTTTCCTTCCTTGGGTATCTAACATCACTTCTAATTTGCCCAACTTCCTACAAAGTCATATCTATAGTAGCCCATGCAGGCATGGAATACTCTGGGAGACTGGTGAGATTGTGTTAGTGACAAAATACTTGTTAGTATGAGCTTTATCTTAGAAGCACTAAGTAAATCGTGTAGACCTATAGGTAGCAGATTTACTGGTTATAAATCCGATAGCTGTCTAGTAAGAATTTTCCCCGGGACCAGGTATCTTTGAGATATTCAAGAAGTTACATAACAAAACAAGAATGTACTCATTGGGTTAGCATTTGATACTTGACAGTTTCAAAATTTACTTGACTACAGTTTTATATTTTATTCAATTAACCATTGTTTTCTCTATTGGAAAATTAATCCTAAAGAAATATACCACAAATAGAGAAACTCTTTAAATCTCTTTTATAACTTATATGCTAAACCTCTTTCTTTGCTTTTGCAGCATTATTATCAAAGTCTGAAAAGTTTATGAAGTCATTAAGAAATAAGCACCCACTCAAACCAAGGCAGGATGCTGGTTCGTCTTACGGTTATCAACCTGGTTTGCAGCCCTTTGCCTTGTCTTTACACTGCCAATCTGTGAGTGACTAATCCCTGCCTTCTTCTCCCACAGTCAATTTAGCCTATTATATGTTCCCATGATAGGCATCTCTGAACATGTTCTAACAACTTGTTCAGGGGAAGGCTTTCAGTTGAAATGGAAGACGACTAGCAATTTTCACTGCTCTAATCATTGTTCATAAGAATATAATTTATGAAGCTATATCTACTAAACCAAGAATAAATATGTCTTATGCATGATTATACTACAGCTCCACATTTATTGAGACACAAAGCAGGGGCAAGGGCACAACCATTTTCACTATAGCATATATTATTTTTGTTTTCTCTTTCTCTTTTTGTTTTCTTATATATATATAAGAAATAAGCGCCCACTCAAACCAAGGCAGGATGCTGGTTCATCTTAACGGTTGTCAGCCTGGTTTGCAAAGCATTTTTTTTTTTTTTTTTTTTTGAGACAAGGTCTCTCTCTGTCACCCAGGCTGGAGTATAGTAGCATAATCTCAGCTCACTGCACCTTCTATCTCCCAGGCTGAAGGGATCCTCTGAGTAGCTAGGACCACAGGTGCATGTCACCACTCCCAGGAAATTTTTGTATTTTTAGTAGAAACAAGGCTTTGCCATGTTGCCCAGGCTGGTCCTGAACTCCTGAGCTCAAGCTATCTATCCTCCTTAGCCTCCCAAAGTGCTGGGATTACAGGTATGAGCCACTGGGCCTGGCAGGCATATATATTCTTTTTTTGTTTTTTGAGACTGAGTCTTGCTCTGTCACCCAGGCTGGAGTGCAGTGGTACAATCTTGGCTCACTGCAACCTCTGCCTCCTGGGTTCCAGCAATTCTCCTGC
>NW_016107782.1:1398411-1401770 GCF_001604975.1 Cebus imitator | reverse complement strand
GGGTTTCACCATATTGGTCAGGCTGGTCTCGAACTCATGACCTCATGATCTGCCCACCTCAGCCGCCCAAAGTGCTGGGATTACAGGCATGAGCCACTGCACCCGGCTGCATATATTCTTTACACAGGGGGAAACTGTTAACTAAAGTACAGATTGGAGCAAGGAGACTTAAGTGTTATTATGGTTTTTCCATGTGATCTGTTTAATAATCCCAGTTATTTGACATAAGTCACTCAAACAGTGTTCTTTTCTGAGCAATAATTTTCTACCTGCCTTTAAATTGAATACCTCAAGGTGTTCATCCACTGTGTTATTGTTCTTTATTCTATTTTATAATAAAATACACTTTCTATGATGATTACACTTCTCTCTCCTAAAATTAGTATGTAACGTGTTACCGTGTTAGCATCAACCATGACATAGTCAGAGATGGGGTCATTGTATTGTAACCAGCTAATAACCAGCTCAGCAGTTAAAAACTGCCAGGAGACCAGAAAGATGGTGGAAATCAGATAGAGTTGTTTTCAGAGGACTTATAAGGAGGGCATGGGAGGATGTCTGGACAGGCAGCAGGAAGACACTGCCCAACCAGCAAATGGGGAGCCAGCTAATACTAAAGGAGCCTCTAGAGATGAACCCCATCTCGCACAATTCTCTGACGCTGCTGTTGCCCAACTAAATCTTTAAACAAAATATTCACATCCACAGTGAAAAGGACAAAAATTACCAGCCACAACGTTACATCTCTTTTTTTTCCTTTTTCATAGCTCTATTTGCAACTTTGGAATTGAATTTGATTCTGACAAAGATATTAGTAGACTGCCTGACTTCTTCATCTAATAAAAATCATTGGTATTTACTGGGATTTGGATCATTCTGAAAATCACCAACCTGATCTTTCTTGCTACACTCTGATATCACTGATAAGAAGACTTTCTTTTCCTTGAAAATGTAGACAGTAAAAAAGACAGAAAACACTCCAGCCCTCATGGGTGAGCAAATGAAGTCAAGGGTTCAAGGACAACCTCTCTTCTTTCCCATCAAAATCCTTTCCTGCAACACATCACCTCTTTTTCAATAGGAAAAACTTAAAGTCAGGGAATAGAAACTTAAGTATAGAAGGCTCACATCAAATGTATAAATATGAAAGGCAAAATAGTGTAGTGGTTAACAGAACAGAATCAGACAGGACTGTGTTGGAGTCCCAGTTACATCACCTGTAATCTGTGCAAATTCAAGCAATCACCTGTAATCTGAGGCAAATTCAAGCCTCAGTTTTCTTGTCTACAAAATTGGGAATAATAATAATAGTACTTACTTTGTGGAACATAATAAGTACTCCATAAATTAACTGTTATTAGTTTTTTAATTAAATATTGTTCTGCTAGACTTTACTTCTGAGATGTACAGGTTTTCTAATAATGTAATTATAAAGACCGCTATCATTCAAAATTTTAAACAAATACATTGCAATAAAGGAACCATAGGGCTATAAGGTATCCAGTGTTAGAATAGGTGCTTTATGAATACAAAATAATTATAAATCATAGCTTTTAGGGAGAAAAGGCTTTTTTTTTTTTTTTTTTTTTTTTGAGACAGTTGCTCTGTAGCCTAGGCTGGAGTACGTTGGCATGATAGCTCACTGCAACCTCCACCTCCCAGGCTCAAGCGATCCCCTCACCTCAACTTCCTGAGTAGCTGGGACCACAGGCGCACACCACCACACCCAGCATTTTTTTTTTTCTGTATTTTTGGTAGAGATGGGTTTTCACCATGTTGTCCAGGCAGGTCTCAAACTCCTGAGCTGAAGGTATCTGCCCACCTTGGCCTCCCAAAGTTCTGGGAATACAGGCATGAGTCACCATGCCCGGCCTGAAAAACTGACTTATAAATATATAATCATTAGTATACACAGGTGGTATTAGAAACGAAACACTGCGGTATTTATTTAACAGCTCCATCTTTATTGTCAAATCACGTGTAAATGGCTATGTAACATAGTGCTTAGTCTTCCAATGCCTCGCAACACGTATATATGGTACTAAAATACAGTAACCTATAAAAGAAAGTCAGAAATTATGTAAATTGGTAGCCCACTCAATTTTGCATTTCCTGACTTTACTTTATTGCACCAGCTGATGGAGTACCATTTGAACTTCTGCAATGGGTAACTGAAGAGCTTTCCCTATGGTTCAGTGAATCCAGGCTGAAAAGGATAAACTTGTTCCTATACTTTCTATGTCAGCTAAATCCTCACTGTTTAACAGAAACCCACAAGGATGGCCAGACTGGGAGAAGGTGATTCTGCTAGCTGATTGGAGTTAAAATGTGCAACCAGACAAAGCCCCCATGTTCCACTCCTACAAGGTAGACAACAGAAACACATTTCCTCTGCCTCTCTTCCTTCCACATCCCTCAAGCCATACTTAGCTATACAATGATATTCACTATCTATTTGGAAGTCATTATGACAACATCATAAACAACAACAACAAATGTTTTTTGTCATCTAGGAACTGCCTTGACTGCTATCATACTACTTCTAAGGTGAGGGGGAAAGGAGATGATGGAACTAGATGCTGACACAGGCTTACTACTATGGCAACATTTTCCTCTTTCCAAAATGAATGCTAGAATTGCCTGACCGCCTGGGAGTTCTTTGTTTCATGGTTCAAAAGTTTGTTTACTGAGCTTTTGTTCTGATAATGATCTGAAAGTGAGTTTTGCTTTGGAATGAATGGCAAGTCTAACTTGAATGTTTTTATTATTGGAACTATGCTGCAAGAGGTCAAAAATGACCATATCACTGGTTCATGGAGAAGCACAGAGATACTCTTTTTAGAAGGTTAACCATATCTCCAGTTTAAATTAACCTTTTAGGGACACACACACACACCCTTTACTCTACCTTTGTCTACATATTCTGCTTCACTCCACCAAAGTAGAGGGGAGGGTAATTTAAAACCATTAAAAATTCTTATCTAAATCAGGTCAGTCAATTTTTCCATGTCTTTTTGCTTTGACAAAGAATGTAACAGTCTTTCCAAAGAGTAAACAATTTCCAGTGAATGCTAGCTCCTTTGGTTAGGATAGTGTAGGGAGGTGGACGTTGGTTACTGAGTAACTCGGTCTTCAAAAGCGTAACTACAATAATAAGACATGTTTTCAAGCTTAGCTGATGAAATTTCTGTAACTATTTTTGCAGTGAGATCTTCTATTGATGCTTCATATCTTTAAGATATTTCATATGTAAATAGGTCATATTTATTTAGATGTGATAATGACTTCAAAATTATTGGCTATTGATGTGCACCATTCCCATGAAATATATATATATATATATATATATATATATATTT
>NW_016107782.1:1368943-1397565 GCF_001604975.1 Cebus imitator | reverse complement strand
GGGGTTTCACCATGTTGACCAGGATGGTCTCGATCTCTTGACCTCGTGATTCACCCATCTTGGCCTCCCAAAGTGCTGGGATTACAGGCGTGAGCCACCGCGCCCGGCCTGAGGTCAGACTTTCAACACCAGCCTGAGCAACATAGAGAAACCCCATTTCTGCAAAAAAATTAAAAAATTAGCTGAGCATGGTGATGTACCCAGGTAGTCCCAGCTACTTGAGAGGCTGGGGTGGAAGGACAGCTTGAGCCCAAGAAGTCAAGGCTGTAGTGATCATGCCACTGCACTCCAGCCTGGGCAACAGAGTGAGATCCCTTCTCAAAAAAAAAACAAACAAAAAAAGTTGACACTTTAATGATTATTCTGGTGTCATCTAAGGATGAACACACACATACACAAAATTTAAGTAGGTGATATTTCCCTAAGAGATATTCCTTAAAAGAGTCATCCCATATAAATTCTTTTGAATAATGTGTTATGCTTTAATGTTTATTTTCATATTTACATATGTATTTATTGATATTCATCGAGCCTTTCCTTAAAGAACATACACATATCTAGAAAGGAACATTGGTGAGGAGTAAGCTCCAATATCATGCATGAACTTGCCCTAAAATACTCGGTCTTTCTGATGACGATTACCTTAAGAAAGTGAAAATACTTTCAAAAGCAATATTTTTAACTGTTAAATATGACTTTCAGGGGAAAATTTTGAAAAACGTGCTTTCTTTAGCAGCTGAAAGTGGAAAACACAGGCTGAAATCAAGACTATGACCATTTGTTGTAATGCATGCCGCACAGGGTCACAGCAGTTTAAGTGGAAATATACTATGTATGGTAATCCTTCTGTTTTTTAGAGGTCTTTATATTACTTTTACAATAAAAGAAAGAATAATAGAAGCCCCCAAATTAGCAGTTTTTAAAAACATGAAATTTCTCTCTTCTATTTAAGGAAAAATGAAGCTATGTTTAATAAAGACAAATATCAAAGAAATATGATCTTACCCAAATTCACATTTGAGTTTCTATCTCAGTTAAAAAATACTTCTGTATTCATGCTAAATCCTGGTCTCAGTGTTAATATTTTACATTTTACCAATTCTAAAAATGGAAATAGTACAAGCAATCTCTAATTTCAAAAAATATGAGCCTGCCCCTTGCAAGGAAAATTTGTAATGGTTGTGAGTTGTTTGTTTTTCTTGTTACCTTTTATTGCTAAATCTCTTTCACCAAGCTAGTATTTCTTTTGTGCCCAGGAGGCAAAAGAACTTGGCATTCTGTTGAATTTGTTCATCTAAATGTCAACTTTTTAAAATGGAATGAGGTTTTTGTCTTAATATTTTCATTTAAAACTACAACTATATGATCTTTAAGATCCTCTCTTAATTTATAATCTCTGATGATTTTTATTATACCTTCCCTTAAAATTAATGATAAAAATGTTTACAATCATTCTATTTATTTATTTATGTATTTATTTATTTATTTTTATTGTACTTTAGGTTCTGGGATACATGTGCAGATCATGCAGGATTGTTGCATAGGTACATACATGGCAATGTGGTTTGCTGCCTCCATTCCCCCCCATCACCTACATCTGGCATTTCTCCCCATGTTATCCCTCCCCGACCTCCCCTCCAGCCCCCACCCCCGTCGCTGCTGTCCCTACCTTGGCCCTCACCAACAGACCCCAGTATGTGATGCTCCCCTCCCTGTGTCCGTGTGTTCTCACAATCATTCTTAAGTAATATACATTGTTATGTTAGCCTAAGACAGAACACAGAAATATTTACATCAACTATGGCTTTTTGTTAGTATAGTACAGATATCAGACAGTCTCCAAAGAAGTTTTCTAGTGTCATTGAGTTGCTGCCTGAGAAAAGGAGGCACTGAAAGATCCTCCAGAGATTGCATTCTTGAACCCAAGACCTTTCCTCCTCCTCCTTCCCCATCTTTGTGTTGCCCCAGCTCTTCTGTAAGCATCTCTGAAGTGTAATACATGCCCAGCAGGACTGCATAACAATAGAGGTAACACTATCTTTGTGTTTATACTAATGCAGTTTGCCAACGTTTAGATCATAGCAGTTTTTGCTTAAATTGGGTTGTTTAGTTTTACTCCTTACTCTGATTCAAAAGCTGTCTCTCAAGGTTCCCTGCTGTATTTTCTGGCTCATATTTCTCCCTTTGATCCTGAGTTCATTCCATCTTCCTCACCAGTTTTTAGTACTACCTGTTTAGTTCCAACTAAAAGTACACTTACTATAGTTGCCCAGTGCCAGCTCAGTAGTTCTGTATTCTTTTCAGTCTGCCCATTAGTCACTGGGTCTCCTTTCTTCCTGGACAGCTCTAAATAGTCCTTTCTGCTCTGTTTCAATGTTTAACTTTTTACTTATTTTTTAGAGGCAGGGTCTTGTTTTGTCACCCAAGCTGGAGTGCAATGGTACGATCCTAGCTCACTGCAGCCTGGAACTCCTGAGCTCAAGTGATCCTCCCACGTTGGCCTCCCAAAGTGCTGGGATTACAGGCATGAGCCACTGCACTGGCCTTCCATTGTTTGTATTTGCATATTCATACCCACGATTTAAAAAATGTTATCTATACAGAAATATTAGCATTCAGTGTGATAAAAGGAATTAAATATGTTTAAAAATACATGTGTTCATAGTGATACTTAAAAGTGCTCACTAGTCACCTTTTGGAAATTGGTAACAAAAAGAAGGGTAAGAGGAGATAGAATCAAACATTTATCATACTTTTCCCATAAGAACCATATCTCAGCATCACCAGATAGTTGATAAGGGAAGGCTTTTGGTTTGTTTTTGTTTTAATGAGTTGCAGCTGATAAATGCAGAACTGATAATAGAATTTACATGTAACCATTTTGCAATCCCTAATGAAATAAAGAATTTGGGCAATGACCCTCAATGGGTTCTAAACCACTAGATAAAAAACTTAATGAGGAATTATGTAGAGAATGGATCAAGCTGACAATAGCAGAATACATTGATCAAATTTAACATTACAAGTAGGGAAACAATCATACACTCTATGCCTCATCATATAATGCAAAAGAAAATATGCAACATAAACTATTAAATATTTTTATTAAAAATTGGCTACGCAGGAGGCTGAGGCGAAATTGCTTGAGGCCAGGAGGAGTTAAAAGCTGCAGTGAGTTATAAATGATCACACCTGTAAATAGCCACCATACTTCAGCCTAGGAAACAGTTTCTTTAAAAAAAAAAAGAAAGAAAAAAAGAAAAAGAGGATTCAGTGAGATCCTTATCAAGCTCTCTATCAATTTTACAGGAAATTCAGATGACAGGATATCACAGGAAGGCAATCAGAAAAATTTTACGGGACAAATTACCTACTTTTTTCAACAAATTACAATTAAAAAAAGAAGAAAAAGGTACATATATATCAAGGGACTTTAGTGACATATTAATGTGTAATGTATGCATTTTGTTTTCCGATTTGGACAAAGCAATTGTTAAAAACAATGATCTCTTGGGAAACAGAAAAACCTGAAGACTGAGTATTTGATAATCTTGAATTATTATTAATATGGGTGTTTGATAATGGCATTGTGGTTTTTTTTAAAAGAAAGAATCCTTATATTTAAATATATATATATTATATATTATATATATATATAATATTCATGGGTAAAGTAATGCAAACTCTGGAATTTGTATAAAAATAATCCAGGACATGGGAGAAGTGAATGGGGTATAGATGAAAGAAGACTGGCCATGAATTTTCAATTGTCGAAGCTGGTGATGGCTACGTGATGCTTCATGATACTATTCTATCCACTTTTGTATATGTTTAAATATTTTTCATAATCAAATGTTTTAAAGGATTTAGAAACTAATATATTTCTCTGAAGATATAATAGGAACTCTACTGTCAAGAGAGAAGCTGATTCCAGAAATCATAACCTGAGAAATTGAATCTATCCTATAGGATTATAGTGATACTCTCAATCTACCCTCTTTTCTCCTTTTCTCCCCAGATGTTCAGAAAATCTGGTACTGCCTGTAAAAATGTAGGCGTTGAGTGACCACAGGGTGGGAAGAAAGGTGTTTCCTTTGAGGATGGTGGGTTTATCTATTGTTTTGGAGAATCCCCACTTTGTATCACCACTCTAGAGAGAAAAGTGATGATCCACCCAGGTGAGTTCAAGTCATTTTAATGCCCAGTGCAGCTAGCAAGTGCCCTAGGGCCTCCTATGAAATGACTTTGGAGCCACAGCCATGTCACAGGCTGGTAGTTTCTTGCTGGATTGGAGTAAGCTACTGCTATAGAAGCAAGGTAAGAGGAAACTAAGAATAATCTGCAGTCTAAATCAGGAAGTTCAAGACATGGGAAGTGTAGTTCTAATCTTGACCGAAAATGAAAATGAAGTAGGTTGATGGTAGGTTGCTACCATGAAGACTTCTTAGGCCCATCAGGCCTCGGAGAAGAGGCACAGGGCCATCTGATAACCAGCCTTGGTTGTCGAAGAGGGTTCAGCTCTAAGATAGAGTTGGCGTGTAGATCAGGAGTCAGAAACTTCTTTACTTTCTTCAGAGAAAGGTAGTGATTTAGTGGAGAGGCTGTGATCCACAGATGATATGGTCTACTAGGAGTCTGATGTCACATGCAACCACACCATTCCTGGCAGTAAATACCACTCAGTAATGGTGGAGATGGAATTTGTATGCTGCTCAGTGTTGAAGACCTGTTGCTTTTCCGTTGCACACTCTGCCTCCCAGCTCAATGAGCTGACTGGGCATATGGGAGAATCCTTGAGCAAGCAGCTCTGTTCTCCCTACTTGGTGGTGTTCTCGTCTTGGCATCCCTCCCAACCCCTGTTAAATGCTAATCCTTTGCTTAGGCAGCAGCAGAAGAGAGCCAACATGACACAGAAGGAGGAAGAGGGAAGAGCCAGTGGGAAAGTCTTCTACTCCGGAGGCAAACTCACCTGGCTTAAATCCTGGTTTTATTTCTTCCCAGCTTGCTAGCTTCTGGCAAATTTCCTGTTTTTGGAGGGTTTGTTTCATTGTCTATAAAATAAGCAGAGAATAATCTACTTTGAATTATAGTTGGAAAAGTAAATGTAAAAGGGGCTATGAAACATAATATTAAAGTAAACAGGAACGCCACCTCCTTTATAAACTTGTTTTGACCAGTTGAGGTCCTAGGAAAAAATAGAAACAAGGGTCTAGGGGACAGCAGAATCTTAGGAGGTTTTAATAGTATATGGCGTTCCCAGATGCTGAACCTGTCTAAACTTGACTGAGAAAGAGTGGTTTTCATGAAAACCTTATGAGTCAAAATATTACAATACATTGCCCAGTCTCTTTGCAGCAGTAGCCCCATCCCATCATCACAGAAGGAAGGGAGCTGGAAGGGAGTTTCCTGCTGATGCTATCTTGTCCAAAGGACTTATTTGTTTTTCTATTCCATGATTTTCAACTTTACCAATAGATTGGACATCAGATTTCCAAGAAGCAAGCTGCCTGAATGACACACGCCAAAACAGTTGATCCCTTTGGGCTAGGACAAGATGTCAACCTAAAACAATTTGCTGAAGCATTACATCAGGGTAAGTCTAAGATGTTTTTTCAAAGAGATAAAAAATTACAGAGGTTTAGAGAATAGGGTAATGTGTAAGAAGTTTAATTTCTCTCATACATTGTGATCCATAAGTGAACAGTACTGGTTGAGGGATGGTTCCGTTCTTTGTGAGCTGCAGTACGTGGAGATAACAGCAGATAATGGGGGAAGGCAACAGGTTGTAAAATCTTTTGCTCATCTATCATAAAGCTTTTTATGCTTTTCAATATGATTTCTCAATATACAGACATTGCTCACTAAATGTTAACATTCTTCCTCTTTCAATTACATTCTATATAAAGTATATTGAAGATGGCCAACTGCTGGTGATTTTATGAAACAGCTAAAGAAAATTAAATGTGCCAATAATGCATTACACTTTGCCACTGTAAAAAAAAAAAAAGCCTTACTTTTCTCTAGAATAGTCTCTAGACTTATTATTGGCTTTGATTCATGGGTTTTTATACTTATTTTTTAAAGGGGATCACAGGATTCATGTTAACAGAATCGATCAACATCATTACATTTAATTTTAAACATCTTGTACTAGATTAGCCCTTGAAGACTGTAGATTTTGGCCAGTTCAAAACAAAATCACCAAATAGGTAAAGATATGGAATTTAAGAAACTAGGAATAATAAATATTCACCCCAGTAACCCCTTTAATATCATTTCAAGATGGCCTTTAATCAATAGTCATCAAGAAAAAGTCTCTAACAGTTTGGAGGTTCCCCATAAAACTAAAAATGGAGCTACCATATGATCCAACAATACCAGTAGTGGGTATATAATATAACCAAAAGAAAGGAAATCAGTTTATCGAAGAAGTATCTGCACTCTCATGTTTATTGCAGCATTATTTACAATAGCCAAGACTTCAAAACAACCTAAGTGTTCATCCCCAGATGAATGGATAAAGAAAACGTGGCACATATACACAATGGAGTACTATTCAGCCATAAACAAGAATGAGATCCTGTCATTTGCAACAACATGGATAGAACTGGAAGTCATGATGTTAAGTGAAATAAGCCAGGCATAGAAAGACAAATGTTACATGTTCTCATTTATTTGTGAGATCTAAAAATCAAAACAATTAAACTCATGGAGATAGAGAATACAAGGATAGTTACCAGAGGATGGGAAGGGTAGTGGGGGAATGGGGGAAGTGGGGATGGCTAATGTGTACCAAAAAATAGAAAGAATAAATAAGACTTAGTATTGAATAGCACAATAGGGTAACTATAGTCAATAATAATTTAATTGTACATTTAAAAATAATTAAAAGAATATAAAAAAATTGTAGCACAAAGGATAAATGCTTGAGGGGATTGATACCCTATTTTCCATAATGCAATCATTAAACATTGCATGTCTGTACCAAAATATCTCACATACTGCATACATACACATACTATGTACCCACAAATATTTTTTAAATATTTGAAAGAACAAGTATCTAGAAGATTGCTATGATTTTGTTGACTTTCAAGTTAAGTTGCTAAAAATACTTATCTTGTATTTGTTTTGTTTGTTTTGTTGGAGATGGAATTTCACTCTTGTCACCCAGGCTGGAGTGCAATGGTGCGATCTGGGCTCACTGCAACCTCTGCCTCCCAGGTTCAAGCGATTCTCCTGTCCCAGCCTCCTGAGTAACTGGGATTACAGGTGTACATCACCATGCCCCACTTATTTTTTCTTTTCTTTTTTTTTTAGTAGAGACAGGATTTTACCATGTTGGCCAGGCTGGTCTCAAATTCCTGACCTGAAGTGATCTGCCCACCTCGGCCTCCCAGAGTGTTGAGATCACAGGCATGAGCCACTGTGCCTGGTCTGTTGTTTTACTTTATAAATACTTGTGTGTTATCAAAAAAGCATATTAGACCCTCCTCTAACATTAATCTTCCAAAGCCATTCTTTGGTTCAAATAATTAAAACTTCTCTTTTCCCTGGGCTTATGGGACTTATCTCCGACCTACTGAATAATTTTTATTATGATTAAATTGGGTGGGTTTACACTATTATTCCTTAGTGATAAAACCTTATGGAACATATTTTTTCACTAATCCCATAATCCCCAAATAGCCCAATGAATAAAGAAACATTAGTTGGCCAGGTACAGTGGCTCACACCTGTAATTCCAGCACTTTGGGAGGCCTAGACAGGTGGATCTCCTGAGGTCAGGAGTTCTAGACTAGCCTGGCCAACATGGTGAAACCCTGTCTCTACTAAAAATACAAAAATTAGCTGGGAGTGGTGGCAGACACCTGTAATCCAAGCTACTTGGGAGGGGGAGGCAGAGATTGCAGTGAGCTGAGATCATGCCATTGCACTCCAGCCTGGGCAACAAGAGCGGAACTTGTCACAAAACAAGAAAAGAGAAGAAAAGAAAAAGAGAAAGAGAAAGAAAGAAAGAAAGAGAGAAAGAAAGAGAGAAAGAAGAGAGAAAGAGAGGAAGGAAGGAAGGAAGGAAGAAAGGAAGGAAGGAAGAAAAGAAAGGAAAGAAAGAGAAAGAAAGAAAAGAAAGAGAGAAAGAGGGGGAAGGGAAGGGGCGGGGAGGGGATTAGTTATCTGGACATTTTGTTTTTTCAACACAAAATACCAGGTAAAGGATTTCATCTGGAAAACTACAATTCTCCCCACCTCTTGCCTCATAGGTGATGCCTTGTACACAGAGCTTTGGAAAGTAGATGGAATGAAATGTCAGACTAGTTTCCCTGAATTTTGGTCAATGTCCCAAGATTGAAATGAGTTTTTCTTAGAGCTGTGGGAGTGGATATCTGAAATTACTCCTACTTTAAAAGTTTCAGGAGGCTTTGGGACTGTGAAATGGTAAAATGTCAACTTGCAGGAAATTAAAGGTTTCAAATCTTGAGCTTGACCTTGGAAAAGGTTAATTCCTGAGCAACTACAGGAGCGGAAATCATAGCCACAGCGGACTCCGGCGAAGACAGTCACCTGAACACAAAGCCCAAGAGCTCCCCCAAACAGCAGAATGCTGGAATAAGGAAGAAGCAGGACAAATAGGTCTTAAATCCAGCACTACTGAATCCTATTCACTTAAATTCTCTAAAAGCCATTGAACCAATATAATATAGTGATTTAGCATCTGGACTCTGGAGTCAGACAATCCAGACTTCTAGTGCTGGTTCTATCGTTCACCACTGTGTGAATTCAGGAACCTCAATCTCTCTAAGCCTCATCTGTAAAATGGGCTAGTAATAGAAACTATCAGGATTGCTGTGAAGAGTCAATGAGTGAATATGTGTACACTTGACACGTGGTAAATGCTTAGTAATGGAGCCCCTATTATTACTCCCATGAGCTGCTGTGAGAACACCTGAGATAAAAGATGTGAACATGCTGTAAAGATCACAAATAGCCACACAAATTCAAGATGTGGCAAGTTTGTTTAGTTTTCCAGTAGGCCTACCTTGGCAGCTCACCAAAGATCTGGATGAAATCTCAAACTGCATTGGGAAAGAGAATGCCTCTGTAATCCTGGTAGTAACTGAAACTTGTGTTTCCAAAAGTTATTTCTTCTTTGTATGTGTCTGGTGAGGTGAAGGCCTAACGCTGCTGGCAGCCACGCCTCTAGCCTGAATAATTGCCAATTATTTTAATAAAGCACAAATCCATTCCTTGCCCTTGCAAGTGAGAAACGCTGGAAAGGAGACAGAAGCAAGAGAGTCATATTCCTTACTTTTTCCTTATTCTACCTTAGGCTCTACCCCTCTTGGTTCGTTGATTAGCTATACTTTAAGTCATTCCAGGCTGAGCACGGTGGCTCAAGCCTGTAATCCCAGCACTTTGGAAGGCCGAGGCGGGCAGATCATGAGGTCAAGAGATCAAGACCATCCTGACCAACATGGTGAAAGTCCGTCTCTACTGAAAATACAAAAAAAATTAGCTGGGTGTGGTGGCATGCACCTGTAGTCCCAGCTACCCGGGAGGCTGAGGCAGGAGAATTGCTTGAACCCGGGAGACGGAGGTTGCAGTGAGCCGAGATCGCACCACTGCACTCCAGCCTAGCGCCTGGTGACAGAGCAAGACTCTGTCTCAAAAAAAAAAAAAAAAAAAAAAGTCATTCCATAGGTTTATGATGCCTGTTCTTATGTAATACTGTCCTAGTCAGGAGTTACAAAGACCAGCTTTCTGCCTGTGCAGAGATTGAACCTAGTATATGGGTAATTGACCATTAACTTAGGTGGTTTAACTTGAAATAAAGTGGATTATTCTACTTGAGAAATATTCTTGGAAGGAAAAAAACCCCAAACATTCTATTCACTGTGGGAGTGTAGAAGAGAGTAAAAGAAGAGGCTTATAGTTTGGTTGATGCTTTGAGTTTCTTCATGAAAGTTGTTATCAGAATCCAAGAATTTTTGCTACTCAATAGAAATCCTATCAGAAGGCCAGCTTTTCCCCAGGGCTTGGTGGCATCAACCAGCTTAGAGTCCAGAGAAAAAAGCATTAGAAACAAGTTTTCTGGATGAAATGACACATGGAGTTATATAGAGTTAGCAAAATACACGATATTTTGAAAAGTACTCCTGAAGCCAAGCTCTAGCTTAAGAGAAGAAACCAACAATGAGTAAGAGGCTATGGGGGGACTTCTGAAGAGTTGTGAGAATATTTTCCTTTTCTCTTAGCATGGATGACCTAGTGTGTACATACTACCGTTGACTTCAGTAAACTTTTATTGAGTGACTACTCAGTCAACAAAATAAAGGTACTCTCCTATCTGTATCCCTACAAAACACTCATCCTCTTGCAGTCTCTGGGGAAATCTCAGCAGACGGGCATTTTGCTCAACTTAATCCTCAGAGAAAATCTGAAGCTGTCCTCATGTACTTTCTTGCCACAAGAAAGGCACTGTCTAGCAGCATACATCCCTCTTGGCCTGAAGACTAAATCATAGCAAAAGTGGCCCATATCCTCTACACTGCCTTCTCCTACAATTCTCTAAAGGGGAAGAGATAATGGATAGGGAAATGCTGGGCTATGTGTAGGAAGAGATCTTTATTCTGCTTTTTATCATCCCTCAACTCCCCAGCACCGTGTCACAGGTGAAGATGAGTAGGTGGACAAAAATCTGTTGATTGGAACATATTTGTACCTGTTTGCAAAGCATTAAGAAAAGTACGTTTTGATAATGAATTGCAATAATTAGTGGCAAGCATTACACTCATTGTTAATGTTACCTCTATTCCAGGGAGAGGTCAACATTGCCTCATGAATGAGTGACTCAGCATTACAAAATAGCGAGGTGTCTCCTCTGCAATTAAATTTGGCCTTCTCTGAAGGCCAAATCCTCAGTAGGAAAGCAAGGCTGGAGAGTAATTTGTCAGGATATCGTAGTGATTACCATTATTTCATAATTCTTATGATGGAAACTGCTAATCATTGACCAAAATCTTCTCACCTTTTTTTCTGGGCATATGCCACATGCTACCCTAAGATTGCATTTTCCTAACTCATTTGAAATGAGGTACAGTCATGGGACTATATTCTCAAAAACAGAATGTGAGTACAGTACAACTCCTGGATCCTTTGCTAAAAATGAAACTGATGCTCTGAACCTGGTTTCTCTTACACCCCTGATATATCTAGGATTCATTTTTGACCACACAGATAAGGACAGGGCTCCTTCTCAGGGGTTGCCAGGGAAACAAAATGAGAGAAACAAGAGTGCTTGAATGTCCATGTAAATTCAAGCTACCCCTGAACCTGCTGTGCTCACTTAAGGACTGTAATTCAGGAGGGAAATACATTTCTCATGCATTAGATTATTCTCTAATTCTCTCTATTTTTGGATCTCTTTGAGAAAGCATCTTTGACTTTGCCCTGATGCAATATATTTTTATGTAATACAGTCATGCACTGAAAAACAACTTTTCCTTCGGTGACAGATCACATAAACTATAATAGTCCTGTAAGATTGTAATGGAGCTGAAAAACTCCTATTGCCTAGTGACATTGTAGCCACCATAACTTTGCAGTGCAACATATTGCTTATGGGTTTATGGTGATGGTGATACTTTGTAAACAAACCTACTGTGCTGCCAGTCATATAAAGGTATAACACAGGTGGCTCACGCCTGTAATCCCAGCACTTTGGGAGGCCAAGGAGGGTGAATCACAATGTCAAGAGTTCAAGACCAGCCAGGCCAACATGGAGAAATCCTGTCTCTACTAAAAAATACAAAAATTTAGCCAGATGTGGTAGCATGTGTCTGTAATTCCAGCGACTGGGGAGGCTGAGGCAGGAGAATTGCTTGAACCTGGGAGGTGGAAGTTGCAGTGTGCCGAGATGGCTCCATTGCACCCCAGCCTGGGCAATAGACTGAGACTTCATCTAAAAAAAAAATAAAAGATATAACCCATAAAATTATGTATAGTACATAACATTTGATAATAAATGAATGTTACTGGCTTATGTATTTACTATACTTTTTATTGTTATTTTAGAGTGTACTCCTACTTACATAAAAAAGTTAATTGTAAAACAGCCTCAGGCAGGTCCTTCAGAAGGTATTCCAGAAGAAGGCATCGATATTATAGGAGATGACAGCTCCATGCCTGTCGCTGCCCGCCCCTGAAGACCTTCCAGTGGTACAAGACATGGAGAGAGAAGACAGTGAGATTGATGATCCTGACCTGTGTAGGCTTAGGATAATGTGTGTTCGTGTCTTTGTTTTTTTTTGTTTTTTTTGAGACGGAGTCTCGCTCTTGTTACCCAGGCTGGAGTGCAATGGCGCGATCTCGGCTCACCGCAACCTCCGCCTCCTGGGTTCAGGCAATTCTCCTGCCTCTGCCTCCTGAGTAGCTGGGATTACAGGCACGCGCCACCATGCCCAGCTAATTTTTTGTAGTTTTAGTAGAGACGGGGTTTCACCGTGTTGACCAGGATGGTCTCGATCTCTTGACCTCGTGATCCACCGGCCTCGGCCTCCCAAAATGCTGGGATTACAGGCGTGAGCCACCGCGCCCGGCCCGTGTCTTTGTTTTTAATAAAAATTTTAAAAGTTAAAACATTTTGTTAAATAGAAAAAGTTTGTACAATAAAGTATAAAAAAAACAAAATATTTTTGTGTAGTTATACATGTCTGTGTTTTCGGTTAAGTGTGATTACAGAAGAGTAAAAAATTAGCAAATTAAAGTTTATAAAGTTAGAGTAGGCTAAGGTTATTATTGAAGAAAAAAAATTAAAATAAATTAAATGTAGCCTAAATGTACAGTATTTATAAACTCTCACCACTCACTCACTCACTCACTGACTCACTCAGAGCCTCTTCCAGCCTGGCAAGCTTCATTCACAGTCAGTGTCCTATTCAAGTGTACTGAAGACCAGAGATGTTAACCTCAAAATATGACACTCTGGTATGCTGATTATTTTAAATTAAAAGCCGTTAAAGACTGTCAGGCACTAGAAAAATCTTCACTCTGATACTCCCTTATCTGCCTACAGTCCAGATCCACTAAAGAAGAAAACAATTACCTGTGGTTCCTTCTCTGAGTTCTCATCAACTTAGCTCATATTGCGGAAAGAAAGGCTAAAGTCTGCCAACACATCTGGACAGACATTTGTCACAAACCATTACCTGTTCTCCAAGCCCAATAGACTTTGTCCCAGGGCATTATATATTCTCAAGTCTACTCACTTCCCTCTAAAAATCATTTATACTCCCTCAATTACCACATTTCCCCCATTTCCTCTTCTCTTACAAAGCTTATATAAAGACCTGAATTGTATTAGGTTATTGGATAATCATTATCATGCAATTCCCCTGTATTATGCACATTAGAACATATTTGTATGCCCTTTTCTCCTAGTAATCTGCCTTTTGTCAGTTGATTTTCAGTGAAACTTCAGAGGACAGAAAGCTTTTCCTTTGCCTCTACAGTACTATTTTTATCTTTTATACCATATTTTTACTATAATTTTTTAATGTAGAGATATATTTAGATACACAAACACCATTATTTTATAATTGCTTATAGTGTTCAATACAGAAACATGCTGTGCAGGTTTATAGCCTAGTAGCAATAGGCTATGCAATATAGCCCAGGTGTGTAGTAAGCTATGCCATCGACGTTTGAGTCAGCACACTCTGATATTCACATGACGATGGAATAGCCTAATGATGCACTTCTCAGAAAGTATCCCTGTCAATAGATGACAGATGACTATGTATCAGTCCACATACTATAATAATAATATATACACATATTCATTTTCTATAGCTGTATCACAAATTACCATACAGGATGCCATAAAACAAGACAAACTGATTATCCCCTGTGTTTTGTAGGTTAAGCTCAGGTGGGTTCTCTGCTCAGGGTCTCCCCAGCCTGAAATCAAGGTGTCAACGGGGGCTGCTATGTCATCTAAGGTTCAGGGCCTCTTGCAAACTCTCATGTTGTTGCATATGATTTCTTTGCTGCTATAGACTGAGCTAAGTTACCCATTTTCTTGCTAGCTGTAGGCCAGCAACCACTTTAGGCTCCTGATGGATGTTTTCAGCTTTTTGTCAAGGGGCCACCATAAGTAATTCACAACGTAGTTGTTACTGCTTCTTTCAAGCCAGTAGGAGAACATCTCTGGCTTTTTTTTTTCTCTACAAATATCTGGGGATACTACTGGGCCCACCTGATTAGGCCAGGCCCACTGTGAATAATCTCCCACTTGCAATATTAGGTAATGTAATCACAGGCAAGATCTACCGTCATATTCACAAGTTCTGTAAACACTCAGGAAGAAGATTATACAAGGCTTGTACATGAGGGAGTGGGATTCCTGGGGTCATTTTAGAATTCTAATACAGTAATCATTATCAGATTATATATGTGATACATATAAAATCTGATAATGATTATGGTATCAGAATTCTGGAATACATAATATAGCATAACATGTGATACATAATATAATAACACAGTCATGATGACTTATTACAGAGTGCTTAGTATGTGCTAGGAACCCACAAACCATTTTATCTGCACTTTACCATTTAATCCTCATGACGAATCTATGAGAGATAATCATAGTCCCTATTTCACAGATTACAGGGGTAACTGAGGCTTGGAAAGTTATTTGCCCAAAGTCACATAACAAGTAAGTGGCAGAATCTTGATTATATCCAAGTCTATTTCTAGGCAGCATGGACTTTGGAGTCAGACATACCTGTGGCCCGCGCCCCTACTGTACTGTACCTCTTTGCAGCACTTGTCCCAATCCAAACTAAATAATTATTGTGAAGTATATTGGTCATGCTTGTCTCTCCAGATAGATATAAACTTCATCAAAACAGTTGTATCCATTCTGAAGTACATACATTCAACTACAAATAATAGAAAGCCTGGCTAACAGAGGCTTACACATACAAATTTCCACTTTTCCCAGTGTCTCAGAAGCTAAATCGTATTAGGGTGTCTCTTTGACTCTTTTGATCTTTATTTATTTCATAGGTTCAAGATGGCTACTGCAGCTCTAGCCATCACATCTAAATAAAGCTGGAAGAAAGGGAAAGGGATTAAGATAACCATCTCTCTCTCATTTTAGCAGCAAAACATTCATATATCTGTGAGCATAAATGTGTGGCTTAGAATTTCAAGCTGCAGGGGAAGCTGGGAGAGTGAGACTTTGTACAATATAATTGGGGGGAAAAGGTAGAGAGAGTATTTGGTAAGTGAAAAATATTGTCTACCATGGGCAGGGATTGTATCTGTCCTGTTCATCATTGCATTTCCAGCATCAAGTTTAGTGACTTGTACATAATAGGCTTTTATTTTGCTTTACTTTTTTGAGACCAGGTTCTCATTCTGTCACCCAGGCTGGAGTGCAATGAAACACTCATGACTCACTGCAGCCTCCACCTCCTTGGCTCAAGCGATCCTCCCACCTCAGCTTCTCAAGTGGCAGCTGGGATTATAGGTGCATTTCCCCACACCCAGCTAATTTTTAAATTTTTTGTAGAGACAAGGGCTCACTATACTGCCTACACTGGTCTCGAACTCCTAGGCTTAAGTGATCCTACTGTCCTGGTCTTCCCAACATGCTGGGATTGCAGGGGTGAACCACTGCGTCTGACCAGTAGGCTTTTATTTATTGATGAAAGAATGCCTGTGAAATAATGCATGTGCTAAATACTTTGCACAGTGCTTGGCATACACTAGGTAGTCAATAAATGATGACTACTCGTTACTACATTGTTTAGAGACCTCAAATTTGTGTGTGTACATGGCAGATGGAAGCATTCCAGCATTACTTTGGTTAATTCAAGAATAAGCACTAACAGCTAATGGTTCTATTGGCCCTATTAGCCACAGAAGGCCTGAGTGGGACCTGATCTGGGGTAGGGAGTTGGGAAGTGAGAATCTCTGTGTTAGTACGTTTTCATGCTGCTGATAAAGACATACCTGAGACTGGTAATTTATAAAGAAAAAGAGGTTTAATCTGAGGAGGTCTCACAATCATGGCAGAAGATAAAAGGCACATCTTACATGGCAGCAGGCAAGACAGAGTAAGATCCAAACGAAAGGAGAAACCCCTTATAAAACCAGAGACTTACTCACTACCAAGAGGACAGTATGGGGGAAACCACCCCCACAACTCAATTATCTCCCACTGGGTCCTTCCCACAATACGTGAGAATTATAGGAGCTACAATTCAAGATGAGACTTGGGTGGGGACACAGCCAAACCATATTAATCTCCTTCTAGCCACCCTGGTGCTTTGCAGGCTAAGGCTGGCCAGGAGGAGCTAGCGCTATAACAATTGCTCAGCTGCAGCTAGTGCAGCTCAGTTTACACAGCTGGTGGGAAGGGTGTATGCTTAAAGCTTGCTTTCTTTGGGTAAAGAGAAAAAAAATCAAAAAACAAAAAACCCTGCCCTGATGATGGCAAGACTTCTTTGCCTGGAGCTGGGGAGGGGAAAGAAGTTTAAAACCCCTGTGCCACCACCCTCTTCTTGGCAACATTTTGACAACTTTGTTGATCTTCAGCTTACTTTTTCTTTCCCCCCTCCCTGTCCTCCTCCTTGTTCCTTTCCTTATTCCTCACTCTCTCCCTCTCCCCACCCCCCTGCATCTCTCCGCCTCTCCTTCTCTCCACTTGGAGGCCAGGCAACCAGGTATGTTTAAACTGTTAAGTGAAATATACGTTCCAGATACTGCTTTCCCTCCCAGACCTAGAAGTTGGGCACACCGATGTGGCAACAATGCCAAGAGCTACATACAAGCTGCTTCCCTCCTACCTAAACAGCTGCTGTATTACCTGAACCTCTGGATTTGTTGGTTAGGACTGCCGAAACAAAGCGCAAACTGGGTGGCTTAAACAACAGAAATTTAGTGTCTCATGGTTTTTGAGGCTGGAAGTCCAAAATCAAGGTGTTAGCAGCTTAATTTCCTTCTGAGTGCTGTTAGGGAGAATATGTTCCTTGCTCTGGCTTAGCTTCTGGTGGTTTTCTGGCAATCTCTGGCATTCCTTGATGAGTGGGTACATTACCCTGATCTCGGCCTTCATCTTCACACCGTGCTCTCCCCGGGTGTGAGTATGTATCCAATTGCTCCTTTCTATTAGGACACAGCCATATTGGATTAGGGCCCATCCTGATCACCTCATCTTGACTTGATCATCTGCAAAGACCCGATATCCAAATAAGACCACATTCACAGGTACTAGGAGTTAAGACTTCAACATCTTTTTGAGGGACACAATTCAACTCCTAACAGTTAGGAACTGGTATGTATTTCCCTTTGATTAAACAAAGACCCAGTAGTGACCTTCGGGCCTCCTAAAATGTTAAGATTACTTCCAGGATCTCAAGCAAGAATCAAGACCTATAAAGAAAGTGGTTCTATGACCCTGATATTTTAGGATTACTCCTACTTCACATAATGTTTTTCAATAAAAGCAATTGATTAAACATAATTAAGAGAGATTTAGACTTTGTCCCTTTATGAAATTTTGAAATACATGATAACCAAATCAGAAAACTTAATGATCATGACTACAGTTATGATTTACGATGTAATATGCCATAATATATATTTATTTCACAAATAGGAGGTATTGCCTCTACATGCCAGACATTGTATTAGAAGTTTAGCCATGGCAATACTGCAAAGTAGATGTTAATAGTCTCGTTTTATGAATGAAGAATCTCAGGATAGTTAGAGACCATACCTAAAGTCAAGCTCAGCTGGGGAGGAATGGATCCAGGATTCTAATTAATGTACGGCTGATTCCAAAAACTATTATGGCACGTGGTGCATTTTTTGTCTCAGAAAAATATCATCTTCATACCTTTTTGGCTCAAATCAGCTGTGCAAATTACAATGGCTGAACATGAAAAAAATGAGACTCTGGACAAACTAGAATTTTAATAAAAAGAAAAAAATGTGGCTCACAGTGCTGAAATGGAATTTCATTGATTTGCTAATGTTCAATTCTGTCAGGTACATCATGGTTACACCTGAAATGAGTAGGCAATAGTAAATTTCAAATGTTGTAAAGAAAAATGTGGGTTGGTGTTTTAAATAACTCTTTAAGCAGTTTAAAATGTGTATTTTTGCCCTTTTGGGGCACTTGCAGGTAAAAATTAAGGAAGCAAAAAATTCAAGCCTTGTCTACATCAATACTAAGTACACTCTAGGAAAAGACAGATGTTATTGAGGTTTTGATAATAGCAGAGTTTTTTAAAAGTGTCATTTGTTTTAAATGAATCTTGTGGTCTGGAAAATGTAGATTCCTCATCAAACTATTTAACTGAAATCTTCTTAATACCCAGGTTAAGTCATATTAAAGAGAAGATGAAGAATCTCTTTAAATCACTTTGCTGTAATAGGATTTTGTGGATAAGGAACTAATTTAAAATAAATGGGCCATTGGCTAGATTTAGACATTTCTGTCATACAGATTTCTGTTCCATATCTATTTGCAGTAACGGGTTTTGATCTGTTGTCAAATGGTCAATTGTTTTGGACATTGTGCTTTTTTTTCATGCAGGTCTAGTAACTGATGAGCAGTTTTTGGAAAGTTTACTAATTATCCATGGCCTGTTTTAAATGATGATAAAGTGAGGGAATTTAGACAGATATAAAATCTGTGTTAAGCAAGTAATTATTTCTCCCCAGGGCATTCAGATGCAGAAGCCTCACATGTTCATTCAGCAATTATGTATTATACACTTACCATGGTCCAGGCACTGTTTTAGGTGATTAAGACGCATCTCTAGACAGACTGATAAAGATCCCTGCCTTGTGGAGTTTACCTTCTAATAGGGAGTAATAGGCACAAACAATAAACATAATTAAAAAGTCGTGTGTCAGAATAAAACAGTCCACAAAAGTGAGGTGATAGTGCTATGAGAAAGACAAAAAAGGAGAGCCAGGCTAGAAGCATTGGGAATATTGACCAGGTGACATACCATTTTATTTTATTTTATTTACTGAGATGGAGTCTTGCTCCATTACCCAGACTGGAGTGCAGTGGTGCTATCCTGGCTCACTGCAACCTCTGCCTCCTGGGTTCAACTGATTCTCCTGCCTCAGCTTCTCATGTAGCTGGGATTACAGGTACCATGCCCGGCTAATATTTTTTTTTCGTATTTTTAGTAAGATGGGGTTTCACCATGTTGGCCAAGCTAGTCTTGAACTTTGCCTACCTCGGCCTCCAAAGTGCTGGGATTACAGGCATGAGCAACCGCGCCCTACAGACAGTACCATTTTAAATAGCATGGTCAGGGCAGGCCTCACTGTGAAGGTGACAACAGAGCCTCAGCCTAGAGAAGCTGGAATTCAGTTTTCAACTAGATGAAATTGAGCAGGACCATAAAATGTATAGTGTATGCATACTATAAGCAGAGGTCTGGGTTCCAATGGGGTGATAGAACCAAGTCCAGCTGAGAAGAGCTCTGGAGAAAAAACACAGCCCACTCTCTCCCACCTTCCAACGTAGTCCCATATTTTATTTTACTTATTTATTTTTATTTGTATAAATTTATGGGGTACAAATGCAATTTTGTTACATGCCTGGATTGCATAGTGGTCAACTCAAGGCTTTTAGGGTATCCATTATCCAAATAATACACATTGTGCCTGTTAAGTAATTTCTCATTATCCAACCCCGACCCCTTCCAAGTCTCCATTGCCTATCATTCTACTCTTTGCATCCATGTGTATACATGGCACACATTTTTTGGCTCCTACCTTTGAGTGACAATGTGCAATATTTGTCTTTCTGTGTCTCATTTGTTTCACCTAAGATAATAACTTATAATTCCATCCACATTGCTGCAAAGGAAATGATTTTGTTCTTTTTTATGTGAATAGTATTCCTTTGTGTGTATATAGCAATGAATCATATTTCTAATCATCTGTTGATGAACACTTAGGTTAATTTCATAACTTTTCTATCGTGAATAGTGTTGCAATAAATATGTGTGCAGGTATATTTTTGATATATTGATTTCTTTTCCTTTTCCTGGATACTCAGCAGTGGGATTGCTGAATCTGGTAGTTCTATTGTGGATATGTGATAGTTTAATTGTGGATATGATAGTTCTATTTTTACTTATTTGAGAAATCTTCATATTGTTTCCCATAGAGGTTTTAAGAATTTACATTTCCACCAATAGTGTATATGAGTTCTCTTTTCTCCACATCCTTGTCAACATCCGTTATTTTTTGACTTTTTAATAATAGCTATCCTGACTTGGGTAAGATGCTGTCTCATTGTGATTCTGATTTGCAATTCTCTGATGATTAGTGATGTTGAGCATTTTTTCATATACCGGTTGGTGATTTGCATGACTTCTTTTGAAAAATGTCTATTCATGTCCTTTGCCCACGTTTTAATGGAATCATTTGTGGGGTTTTTGTTGTTGTTGTTGAGTTCTTTGTATATTCCGGATATTAACCCTCTATGAGATACACAGTTTGCAGATATTTTCTCCCATCCCACATGTGATCTGTTCACTCTGTTGATTATTTCTTTACTGAATTTGTTTTTTCATGTTGACTTTAGACAGTCTGTTTTTAATATGTCATGGCTAAGTCCTTTTAGCACTGCATTTTCCTATGGATTATTAAACCTCTGTGCCTGGATGTCTAAATAACATGCTAGACTTCAGAAATTTTCATCTGCCATTTTGTTCAATAGCTTTTCTAAGTTTTTTTTTTTAAATCTCTCTTTACCTTTGGAAATACTGGTAATTCATAACTTGAGTTACTTTGTGCAGTCCAAAATGTCTTAAAGGATTTGTTCATTCTTTTTTCTTTATTTTTGCCTCACTGGATTATTTTAAAAGACCTGTCTTCAAGTTCTGAATTATTTCTTCTGCTTGGTCTACTTTATTGTTGACACTTTCAGATATATTTTATATTTCCTTCAATGAATTATTCAGCTTCAAAATTTCTGTTTTGTTTGTTTGTTTTTTAAGATAGCTATCTCTTTGGTAATTTTCTCATTCATACCCTGTATTGGTTTTCCAAGTTCTTTGTACTGGTTTTCAGATATACTGGCACCTGTGTTGGTGATTTTAGGCAGGTCAATTCTTGAGCCTCTGCATGGCTTTCTTGGATGTCGGTTGTATTAGTGGTATACTGGGTGAGTGAGCAGGATTTTGAGCTCCTGAAAACTAGGGTGGCACGTGTGGTGGCAGTAGCAGTGCTGGTGAGATGCTCTTTTAGTCTCCAAGGGCTGTGTTCTTGTATTGATGGGGGTTGCAATTAGCTGCATGGGCTGGCCTCTGGGTCACTGGGTGGTGCTGGTAGGCAAGAGCCAGCTGAGATTGTGGTGATATGGGGTTTATGCCTAACCTGTGCCACCCAGGAGGACAGAGGCCAGGTATAAATGTTTGGCTGAAGAGTGCTTGGCTGAAAAATGACTACTGCCACACTGAAGTCCTCCCATGGGGAGTGTGGGGTGGTCTCAGTGGCCAAAGCTTTGACTGACAGGTGGGGCACTTATGTTCCTCTTATGCCTTAGTCCCAGAGGGAATCCCTCCCTCATCCCAGCTGTTGCAGCTGACCCTGCTGTTCAGTCAGACCAGGCAGTTCCTGTCAGTCCATATCTCAGCCCTGGGATATAAGAGCCCTGCCCACCTCCAGACCAAGCCTCCATGACAACTCTTATCCTGCTCAGATCCTGGTATGGTACCAAGTTCTAGTGCTGGTGGCTGCAGCTCATGCCACACTTACTTCCCAGTCCTCAGAGGGTCAAGGCACACACCTGTGGCCTGGATTGTACGATTCTCCAGTGGGAAAGTGGACCACAGAAAGATAGTCACTCACCCTCTCCCATATTGGGGACTTCTGGCTCCTGGTCAGTCCTGGTCACTCAAGCTGACAGTTTCCTTGTCCTTTCTCAGTTTTAGAGTTTCCTTTCACTTTTCTGTTGAACTGTGGTGTTCCCTTTCAGATAATGTATTCAAAGTGTGATTGTCTACACACTATTTTGGTTCCAGGTGAATGAAGCATGCTCGAAATGCTTCTAAGCAGCCACCTTCTAGTCCAATGTTTTCAAACAAGTATGTGTGGAACAGAGAAGTGAAGTCACAGAATGTTTTTTCTTAGAGATGAAGGGAGCAAGGACAGAGGTAAATAGTAGTAATGATTGTATATTAGGATAGCAAATTACTCAGGAATGGTATTCTAAAATCAGCTCAAGACAAAATGGAGGTGTTCAAAATTACCTTGAAAATTCCTCAGGAAGCCACCTGATGGAGATTAACCAACCATCTCTTGTGAAGCTCAAGACTGCCAGGTTTTCTTTGGTTGAACAGCAGATAAATAATTGATTTACATTTTAGGGGCCACATTGAACTTTTAAATATTGCTAGGTGCTCACAAGGGATCTGAGACAGATTGGATCATGGTAGATTCCTGTCTCTTGTCTCAGTCTGGGGAGGATAATCATCAATGGGGATGGCAGGCAAGTGCTATTTTAACATCTCTCCATTTCTCTAAAAATCAGGCATAATTTAATTTGCATAAATTATTTAAAATGATTATTTGATGCAATGACACCCTCTACCAAGCAGCCTCAGTTCTTGTGTTTATTAGCTGCTATCAGTGTGCCTCTGTCTCCCTTTGTCTGACTTGTTGAGTGACCATCTGACCTTCAATTGCCTGCTTTCTTTTTTTCTTTTTCTTTTCTTGAGATAGTCGCACTCTATCACACAGGCTGGACTGCAGCAGTGCAATCTCAGCTGACTAACCTCTGCCTCCTGGGTTTAAGCGATTCTCATGCCTCAGCCTTCCAAGTAGCTGGAGTTACAGGCATGCACCACCACACTCAGCTATTTTTTGTATTTTTAGTAGAGACAGGGTTTCATCATGTTGCCCAGGCTGGTCACAAACTCCTGACCTCAGATGATCCACCTGCTTCGGCCTCCCAAAGTGCTGGAATTATAGGCGTGAGCCACTGTGCCCAGCTGAGTTGCCTGTTTTCTACTGCTATGAACATTCACCAAAGTTTAGGAGCTTTGTAAAGTCACCAAAGTTTACGACCATGTGACAATCACTCTTACTCTCTGTTCAATAGGGTTATCTCTTCTAAGCTACTGAAATAAGAACTGTCACCTGAATATTTTTCTCTCGGTTTGTTTCATTTGGTTAAAAAAAAATAAGTCAAAGAAAAAACTTCGGCAGAATATCACAATTCACATCTATACACTTACTGCATGCAGACAAGATCCAAATTAAGAGAGCTGCTACAGACAGTGTCAGAGTTTAGGGAAAGTTCACAATATCATAAAGCTTGAAGACTCCTAGTTCAGTTTTTAGACAGGATTTTTCTGATTACATATGCATAATCTCCTTGGGGATAAAAAATAAGAAGATTAAGTTGTCTTTGTCTAAGCAACACATTACCAGCTTAACCAAGATTAGCCATGTTGTAACAACTAAGATTATACATTCAAGATTCCGGTTTCTTAATTTAAATGCCAAAAATTGAAGCAAACTCCTCAAATTCCCCAAATTAACAAACAAACTTGAATCAATTAAACACAATTCTAAATACTTTTTTTCCTTTGGTGGGCAGGGATATAAAAGGTATAGAAAAAGCAATAGAAATTTAGTTTGTCTCCCAGTAGAGTTCCTGATGTAGACATTTTCCAAAATACTCAAAGGTAATTATGTCCCTCAAATTTTCATTTTGGCCTCAAGATGAAAAGGTCTTCCCCTTAGGAAGAGCTTTCAGAAATCTGCAGACTTTAGAAATGGGTAACATAGACTCTACTCCAAAAAAAAAAAAATATATATATATATATATATATATATATGTTTTAAAATATACTACTTCGGCCAGGTGCAGTGGCTCACTCCTGTAATCCCAGCACTCTGGGAGGCAGGTGGATCACCTAAGGTCAGGAGTTCAAGATCAGCCTGGCCAAAATGGTGAAACCCCGTCTCTACTAAAAATAAAAAAAAAAATTAGCCGGGCATGGTGGCAGGTGCCTGTAATCCCAGCTACTTGGGAGGCTGGGGCAGGAGAACTACTTGAACTCCGGGGGCAGAGGTTGTAGTGAGCTGAGATTATACCACTGTACTCCAGCCTTGGCAACAGAGTGAGACCCTGTCTCAAAAAGAAAAAACAAAAAATGTATTACTTCATCCTGGCTGACTGCCAAGTTTCCAACTCTTTAGCAACTTTTTCACAAATGGGATAACCCTTACTAAAACTAATTTCACATGTACTTAGGATAAAATAGTTTAATAGATTTACTATCAAGGATTAGTTTTAAATAATTTAAAGACTACTTGAAAAATTACATTTTATTTAAATAAATAATTCAAGGACTACTTTTTAAAATCAAAGCTAAGAAATGAACTAGCTTTCTAAACCCTATGATATAACCTGAAAGGATTCCAAACCCACTTATAACTCTGATGTGGCTAAAGAGAGTTGGGTGTGGGGATGATGAGGTACACAGAAATTCATTAGAACACTGTTCAAAATGACCAGTGGGAGCTGATGTATAGCAATGTATAGCAGTGTTCTAGAGTGAGACTAGGGTGTAGTAAGCCACTGCAAATCCTGATATTCCACTAACATGTCTAGAGGATGAGCAGGGCAGTCCTGCCTGCTGAGGAGTTATTTGCAAGAAGAATCATGGAACTTTATGGGAGGGAATTGACCCAAAGAATGTTGAAGTGTGTAAGCGTGGTCTAAGGACAATGGGTCATTGTCAGAGGGGAGGGGTAGTTCTGAGGTTAACAAGGTCTATATGTTCAGATTTCTCTATGGCTCTGGTCTTACCCAGGGAGGAACATGTCCAGTAAGAAGCTGTTCATCGGTATTGTAAGACACAGGTAAGGTAGGGTGGCTCCATGGCCCGTAAGGGAACATAACCCAAGTGACGGATAGGGTAAATTCCTCAGTTCAGCTTGAAGACAGTCAGCACATGTTGCAGCAGTTACACACTGGAAATCAGCCACCTGGGATTCCCTTGGCCAGTGTGATATGTGTGACAGAGGTAACGCTGTGGCTACCTGGTTGCTGGATATCTGTACAACCATGTGATATCTGAGCAAGTACTGTGGGAGGAGGGGAGAGAAAAGTCTGCCATGTCACAGCCAGGAGGATTAACTCTGAGAGCCTTCTGAGGATTTCCTCAGTGACTGCAAAAGGCCTGGTGGAGGGCTGGAGCTTCTTAAGAGCAGCCAGATCAGACACTTTTGTGAACATTTTCTTGGTGTTATTGCCTCCCTAGCCTCCCCAAGGCTGAGTGGCCCTGGGAAATAGAGGTTAGGTTTCCAAGTAACTTTTATTTTAAAAGCCCAGCTCCTCTTACTGCTATCTCTCCTCCATCCCCCACTCCACCTCAACACACACGTGGTGCTTCAAAAGCAATAATATTTAATGAGCACCTGCAGAATTCAGTATTTCAGAATACCAACAGCACTGAAAAAATGATTCTTACTATAGAACTGTGTAATCTAGTTAGGGAGACAGCACCTGTTTAAAACTGTAAAGCAGAGTAAAACATGAAATACACATTAAAATAAAGCATTCTAGGCCAGGTTCGATGGCTCATGCCTGTAGTCCCAGCACTTTGGGAGGCCAAGGCTGGTAGATCACTTGACCTCAAAGAGTTCAAGACCACCCTGGGCAAAATGGCAAAACTCTTTTTTATTTAGACAGAGTCTTGCTCTGTTGCCCAGGCTGGAGTGCAGTGGCACGATCTCAGTTCACTGCAATCTCCATCTCCCAGGTTCAAGCAATTCTCTTGCCTCAGCCTCCCAAGTAGCTGGGATTACAGGCACATGCCACCACACCCAGCTAATTTTTGCATATATGGTAGAGATGGGGTTCTCAACATGTTAGCCAGGCTAGTCTTAGAACTCCTAACTTCAGGTGATCCACCTGCCTTGGCCTCCCAAAGTGTTGGTTTTACAGGTGTGAGCCACCATGCCTGGCTGAAACCTTGTCTCTACAAAAATTAGCTGGGTTGTGGTTGTATGCAACTGTAGTCCTAGCTACTCAGGAGGCTGAGGTAGAAGGATTGAGCCTGGAAGGTTGAGGCTGCAGTGAGCAGCGATTGCACTACTGCACTCCAACCTGGGTGTCAGAGCAAGACCCTGTCTCAATAAGTAAATAAATAAATAAATAAAGCATTCTATATAGCCATTGTGTTACAATGAACAGTCTAGTGGATTCATTCAGGAAAGGTTCTTGATGAAATCATTAAGGGGAATGTTTTCCTGTTTCCACTTGTAATGAAGAAATCCCAGTTACCTCTGTGAAATGTTACTTCAGGCAGCAAGTCAGATATACATATAGATGTGTGCACATTCACACACACAATAAAAGAGAAAGTTATCTGAAGCGAAGCAAGGTCATTGAACAACACTTTTGGCAATTCCCCAGGGCACAATCCACAGATCCCTTACCCTCCTCAGGAGATGACAAAGTAAGTAATAGCCATGAAAACCTTAAGTGCCCATATTTGAATCTCCTGCGTACTGTGAAGAGGGAAGTAGACCCAAGATGCATTCAAAATTCATTCCATAAAAGCTGAACACCTACAAAGTGAGAGCCAGAAGCAACCTGGCTGTATAAGTAAGGCATCTACCATGTTGAAATCCAAGTTTTCCCCTGTGTGGTCATGAAGAAGGCTCTTAGGTTTTCTCTGATCATAGATTCTTCATCTGTAAAATGGTGATAATAACACTTACATTAAAGAATTGTGAGAATGCAACATATATACACAAACATGTAGAAGGCATCTGGCACATGGAAAACACTCAATACATTAGGCTTGCAGTTCTGCACTTGGCAATGGGTGTCTCTCTAACCACAAACCTGGGAAAGACAATGGTGTGTGGTTACAGGAAACAAGAATTCAGTGAAACCCAAAGTTCCTGGCTGGATCCAGAAGAATTATTCTGGAATCCAGGTTCCCACCTGTGTTCCAACCCTGGACTCTTGTTTTGTTTTGTTTTGAATCAAGGGATAGGTCACTGCAGTTAAGAGTTGATGTCAAGGTCAGTTTTGCTGAACTAAGTGCCTGGAAGCCAGGAATCTGAGGAGCCTCTTCCAGAATAGTCCCTTCTTGGGTGCTGCCAACACTGCTGATGCTCTGGGGCTGGGAGCTGCTGTCACTGCTTTTCTGTCTTTGATGCTTCTTCCAGTCAGGTTTACTATCAAGTGCTGGCCACTCCTGCTGCCAGTTGGCCTGGGGGCTGATGCCAGGCAGGATTAGGAAGGAACAAGGAGGTGTTTCCACCCTGTGTTGAGCTGGCCTCTCTTGGTGCTGGGATGAGGTCTGGCACTGGGACACCTTCTCTTGTCTCTGGTGCTTCTTGGTAGCCCAGTCCTTACATTTCCTTGAAAGGAAAAATGTGTGTTTCCAACTAAAACAGAAAAAAACCTGGAATGTTTGCATGGCTTAAACCCTCTCTGTTCTCTAATCTACCATTTAATAATGCTTTGAAAATTGTATCATTTAATCCAAATGACAAAACTGGAATGTGGATGTTATTTTCCCCATTTTACATACGACAAAACTCATCAGGTTAAACTCTCTCACAGCTAGTTGAGGGCAAACCCAAGATTTTCTAACTCCAAAGCCCCTCTGCTTTCCATACATCTATAATTACAGATGAAGCTTTTGATGGACAAAGACCTAATTTTATAATTTTTGTATCCCTAATATCTTAATAGTTGTTAATACATAGAAAGTGCCCAATTATAACTGATGAATAAAGGAATGCATGAATGAATACTGAGTGCAAGCACAAGGCATTAATGAAACTACTCAGTGATAATAGGGCTGCCCCATTTTGACAAAGTTAAGATGCAGAGAGCGTGTTGTTTATGAATGATGGAGGATCTGGTTAATTTTGCAATGCACAGCAGAAGGTGATGGACAAGTGAGTGAGTCCTGGGTGTGATGAGACATCCAGTCCAGGACACAATATGCATCAAAAGCCTGAGCAAAAGGCAGATATAAAACAAACAGGAATATCAGTGGCAGGTCAGCCTGACAAGTGGCTTCTGCAGTTACATGCACATGGATATTAAACAGCGCAAGTGAGCTGAAACAGGCAAAGGGAATATGCTAAATATTAAGGAGGAAATGAAATATCCCAGAGGAAGGGAAATGTAAGCAGAAAGAAAGCTCATTGTATATGAAGGGAAAAAAATTAATAGATTGTTGTACAGATCAGGAAATGAAAAGAAATTCTTTTCAGAATCTTCTAGAAGTTCCTGTGTCTATAATACTAAGAAATAATAAACTCCCCTCAGCATTGTGGACCCTGCTTTCTCTCTTCACCCTGTCACCCTGTACATTTCTTTTTTGTAAAAGACACCCTAACAACAGCTTTAGAAAGCCCAAGTGTTTCTCCACCAACCGAAGACCTGCCATAAGAGTTGGATTACAGGCACAAAAGAACTCAGTGAAAGACCCATAAACCTCTCTGCGAGCTTCTACTTCTAAATCTGAATCCAGTCAGAAATAAGATTTTTTGAGTAACAAATAAATAAGATCAGACTCACAAAAAAA
>NW_016107782.1:1354674-1368933 GCF_001604975.1 Cebus imitator | reverse complement strand
AAAAAAAAAAAAAGAAAAGAAAAGAAAGACCCATAAACCTAAGTAACTAGATAAAAATGAAAGCACCATATTATCTCTGGTGATTTACAGCTGTGAGTCATAAAATTTCACCCTATTTTGTAACATTGCAATCCATTTACAAATTCATTTGGTCACCAGTATTTAGTAAATCTTACAAACAGACAAAAAACTGGGAGCTGGGGACAATGTTGCACTGTCCTGCCTTCAAGGAGTTCACATTCACTGGGGGATAAAAGGGATATAATTATGTATCTTACTGGAAATAAGGTATATAGACTGGGCACAGGGGCTCACGTCTGTAATCTCAGCACTTTGGGAGGCTGAGGTTGGTGGATCACTTGAGGTTAAGAGTTTGAGATCACCCTGGCCAACATGGTGAAACCCCATCTCTACTAAATATACAAAAATTAGCCGGACATCGTCCAATGTGTCTGTAATCCCAGCTACTTGGGACGCTGAGGTAGGAGAATCGCTTGGTCCTGGGAGGCAGAGGTTGCAGTGAGCCAAGATTGTGCCAATGCAGATTCTAGCCTGGGCAACAGAGCAACACTCCATCTCAAAAAAGAAAGAAAGAAGATATATAAACACTATGAAAGCCCTGCCGGAAGGATGGGCGGGAATGGGGCTGAAAGTTTTCACAGAGGAGGAGGCTATCTCTGAGAGATGGGAAAAGGATCAGGCCAGGAGGTGGGGAAGAAGGATCTGCTGTAAGATTTTGCCTCTCACAATAGGAATAATGTAAATAATAAGTAACAAAAGGGGGTAGTGGCAGATCCTGACACCGGGAACAGCATGAGTTAAGGCTTGGAAGCTCCCTTTAATACTATAAATACCATAAGGGCAAATCCAGATGATGTAGGGCCTGGAGATTCTGTTTATGGGAGGCCTTCATTAATAAAAATAATAAAAAATATAAATATAACATTAAAGGGAAAGTTTATTTAGAGTAAGAAACCAGAACACAACAATTTTCTAATGTGAAAACTGACAAGTATCAGAAACCTCACAAAATCCAGAAAAATAAAATAATATTGAATTAATTATCTACCTAACAAAACTCTATAATACTTTTTTCCCAGCAGTTTTGGGTGGCTTTTACTGTTTCCTAGCCTCTTTATATGGCAATAATTTTACTATATGATATGTATTTAAAAAGGAAGGTATCTATTTCTCTATTATGATTGATAAAAGTTTATTTTTATTATTACCTATTTGGAAAAATGTATTATCAATTTCACAACTCTTTGTTAGTAATGTCGTGTAAATTTTTAGGAGGGTTATTAATTTGGGGAAACATCTATCAGATGTCTTTTATACATGAGCTATAAGATTTCAGGCATTTACAATGGTTTTTTGGTAGTGATTACTTTCAATTCTCTTTGAATTAATGACATCATTAGCCTATTGTAATTAATGTTTTCATTATGATGGCATATTATGAGTTTTATTGTATATACCTTGATGTCAGTTATTTTGTGTCAAATCAGCAAGAAATTTAATATTTTTTCACTATATTCATATGCTTTACTCTTCTTCATTAATTGGGAAATCAAACAATACCCACAAGACTTTTTATTACTTTTATTCAAAATTTATCTCTTATGAATGAATTACTTTTCAGTGTCAGACTAATTTCTATAGATTTTATCACTTTTTAAAATTACATTTCCTATTTCATTATCTGAGTTTTAAAATATTTCTTTAATAAATAGACTTACATATGCTAAAAGGAGGTAGCTTTCATATACATCCAAATCAGAAATCTATAAATTATCATTTTTTTCTACTGAAATGCTTATAAGTGACTGCCAAATTACAGTTAAATATGGTTTTTGAGTTTCATTAACTTTTCAATAAACTTTTCACATCACCTTTTGTCTTTGTTGCAAACGTTGAATACCTTTATGTATGGGCAGATCAGAATGTTATATCTAGAAAAAAAAATCCATATTGGTATGTGTGTTTAAATACTTCACTTGGTAGTTGAGCCAGAAAACATACATCTCTCACAAAATACCAGAGTAATCAACAACCTCAGGAATTGTGGGACAGGATTAATCTCCAGCAAGGTTAAGGGATGAGCTGCACATGGCTTATAGTCTGCAAACTTACTAATGATCTTAATAAGATCTTGGTCCTCACATTCCTAAGAGCTATGTTGTCACAACCTTCCGTTGAAAAGGTTGTGTTGTGCAGGTTACAATCAAACAGATTTGTTTCATGTTGTTAAAGTCACACATGAATGCTTTTCATTCAACAAAATAGTTAAATATGATATGATACGTATTCCACACAAATATATTCCACTATATCCAAACTATAACTCCAACTCAACTTTTTAGTTGCATCACCATTATGCTTATGGTCACTCCAATGCCACTCAGCACAAGGGCTCATGTGACAGAGGGGAGGCAGAAGTGGGAAGAAATCGTGTCCTTAAATGATCTTATGATTAAAAATATCTTACTTTTCCAAATTTATGACAACACAAATACCATAATATATAAAAACATAAAAATCCCTCCCTCCCTCTCTTCCTCCCTCTCTTCCTCTCTCCCTCCCTCCATCCCTGCCTTCCTTCCTCCCTCCCTCCCTTCCTTCCTTCCTGCCTTCCTGCCTTCTCTCTTTCCTTTCCTCTCTTCTTTCTTCTCCTATTTCCTCAATAATTTAGTCCATAAACCATTAGTCAGGACCAAGCAAGGCATGTGTTTATTAGGGGGTAGTGGTGGCAGCAGATGCCTAACATGGGGCAACAAAGTCCAAATGGGGAGAAAGAAGAGGGCATCTGTGTGTGTGGTGGTGGGGGAGTGGGAGGGCGAGGATGGATAGATGTGGGATGTTGAACTCAAGAAGGATGAAAAGTTTATCCATGAGGCCCAATGCATGATGTTTGAGTCAAGAATGGTAAAAAGGAGGTCTGAGCTCGGGGTAGGATGGGCTGGGGCAAGGGTAGCGGTTGCCCAGAGTAGAGTGTCAGAGCCCGAGTAAGGTGGGAGGAAAGCCAGCGTGCAGGTGGAGAGCATCTGGGCGTGGGCTGAGGTGGGCATCTAGGTAGCTGAGGTGAGGGTGGGGGAGAAGATTGACAACATAAAGGGAGAATTGATCTGACAGGTAAATAAATTGAGGTTTTGGTAGGCAAGTTCCTTGCTGTCAGAGAACAGAGTTATAATATCCTAAGGAGACAACTAAAATGAACCTTGCAGTATTTAATTGGAATTGGAGGTATCAGTGTGATGATAGAAAGTTCATATGTAGAAAGACATGAACACGAACATAGATGTGCACATGTATTGATGCATATATTCCCCAGCTTCTCCACTGAGAGGGCCTGAGAATAACAACACACCCAGAGGAATAAGCACACTTAGTGCCCAGGTTTTGGTTTCTCAATGCCATTTCAGATTTGAAGCAGGGAAAACAAACCTGGAGATTCTGTTATTTTTGGAAAGCAAAATGTGATCGAAGAAGATGGGGACATGACAAAATTCAGAGAAGACAACTTGAAATGGTTCATGCTGGCCAAATCTGGGACAATTTGAGATCAAAATAAAGTATGATAATAACACATTATCACTCACTGAATAAAATAAGAATCATGAATCCACACTGATATGTTAATAAATACATAAATTAATTCAGAGAAGGAAAATCTTTTACTTATAGTAGAATACCAAATAATAAATGTAGTTGGAATAAGGGAATTAGCAAATCATTTTTTGGCAACCATTACAGTAATAATTGAAGTCATTAGTGAATGCTAAAGCTAGTGGGTAAAAGTTTGATAAGGAATAGAGTATTCAGTTAATCTCAAAATACCTCCCCACAGTTTGAGACCAGCCTGGGCAACATAGTGAGACTGCCATCTCTAAAAGACAAAAATTAACTGGCATTGTGACCTGCACCTGTAGTCCCAGTTACTCAGGAGTTCAAGGTTACAATGAGCTGAGATGGTGCCATTGCATTCTAGCCTAGGAGACAGGGTGAGACCCAGTCTCAAAACAAACCCAAAATATTTAAACAACAACAAAAAAAGCCTCCTTACAAGATACATAAATTACAAAAGGAGAAAGAGCAACTTTAAATTAGAGAAACCCAACAAACACCACTTTAATCATAATCAAAGTTAATATAACCATGAGCAGGACAAATGAAAATCACGTGCTACCTGAGAAGATGCAATGAGACCACAGCATTACTTCTGTGATCCTGCTAAAAATGCGTAAGCTGAATCGAATCCTGAGGAAATAGCAGATGAACCCAAATTGAGGGACAATTTTAAAAATAACCAGTCTGTAATTTTCAAAAACATTGAGGTCATAAAAGTCAAGGGGAGACGCAAACACTGTTCCAGAATGGAGGAATTTTAAAAGACTAAAAAGTAAACGCAGCATATGACCCTAAATGGAATCACCTTGCTGTAAGCACATTATTGGGATAATTGTCAAAACTCAGTTTGGTTTTCTGGATTACATAGTAATAATGCATCTATTTTTATGATTTTCCGTCACTTTAAAATTATTTTAAAAATATCTATATGACCACATGGAAATATAGCTATGGGCCCTCCATGAACCTCAGAGAGGACCTGTCCTGATAGGGGTCCTTATCCTTAACCTTGATTAGCTTCATGACAAATCTGTTTCTGCCTGTAAGTACATGAAGATGAGATGTATTTCTAGAAAAAAAAAGTGCTATCTAAATAAGTATAAATGGGATATTAGAAATTTGGGGAACTATGTTTTCAGTATCATGCTTTTGCTATTTCTTCTTAATTGTCTTCCATTCCTGGAGTCATGATGTGTGTCCAGACTTAACATCTTCCAACTTAAATAATAGCTGGTTAATCCTTTTGATCTGCAGTAACATTTATAATGCTTTCCAAATATCAAGGGACTTTCATCAGTTCTCCCTAATTATCCGATGATTGCTACTCTTTTATTTTTCCGTTATCTCTTTGAAGTTGCCTTGACCCTCCTGGAAACTCTCATTTTAGGTACAGGTAGTCATTTTCCCTTTGTTCCTATGAGTTCCATCCAAGAATTTAATGTGTATACTTTCAGTTAGCTATCACAGATCCAAACTGTTTGCCAGATCACGAAAATAAATGAAGAGAGGCCATGATGGTATAAACCATACACATTGCAGAATAGACACAACTTAGGAAAGCACATTGAAATCTCATTGACTGAAAGCACTTGGCAGCATTTGCAGGAAAGAAAAATAATATATTAACAGCATACTCTAATATATAATAAAAACAAAAATCACTAAACAAATCATTGCTACATGGGCGGGTCTAAAAGGATTTTACCTGGTATGACTAAAGTGTGGAGAATGGTGGGAGGTTGGTTGAGGTCAGAATATGGAGAGTTTTGATTGACATACAAAGCAATTTAACTTTATTCTGTGAACAATAGAGTGTTTTTTGTAGCTATTTTAGTAAATCAGGGTTGTGTCTCAGAAAGAACCCAAATGTAGTGTGAAGAATAGAGTGAAATAATAAATGTCTAGAGATGGAAGACTGGTCAGAAGCTGTTACAAGAGTCCAGATATCAAAAGCTTTGATCTAAGGCCAGAGCAATGGGAATTGAGATAAAAGAAAAGGTTAAATCTTTTGCAGACTAAATCATTGGGGCTCAGTCTCCTATTGAATATGTCAAATGATATAAGGAAACAATTATAGGCGTTTGGCTGCCTGCTTGGATGGCTTGGGGAAATGGTGAGAGTAGCGGACAATATTGGCTACCTGCACAATCGTTCACCCCATAGCAGATTTGCTGGTTATCTCCCAGCAGACCTTATTCCTTGGGAAAAAAGCCCTGTGCAATGTATCAAGCTGAAAATGGCATTCACCAGCCTCCTTTGCAATATAAGCAGAAATCTTGTTTGGGACATGCAGGAAGTCTCCTTAAAATAAAATATTTGAGCCCCTTTCTCTCATTTCCTTAATCCTACTTTCATGTTACAGCCTAGCAGGTGCAATGGCCGGAGTGTGACACAGAAGCCTCATACAGAAGAGCAGAAAACTGATAAGGAGCACACTTCTCTCTTTACTTCATAGAGCTAAGAAAATTGTCCTAGATAGTCTGCCTCAGAATTTCTCTGTATATATAATCCACAGTTGAGTTGGGTCTTGTTAATATCAGCCACATCTGATCATAACAGAATCAACTATCTGCTGTCTTTTCTAACAGAACCCTGAGGCTTCTCAGACACTCGTCTTTCTCAAGGAAACCATATGGTGCAAGAGAGGCAGGCTTATTACAGTAGATAAGTCTTTCCATTTTACAGTAGATGGTTTTGCAATGTGCACTTAACACAGTTCTGGCCAATGGAATGAGAGGAGAAGTCTTCTAGAGGGTTCCTGGGAAAGGTTTTCTTTGCTGATATGAAGGGACACAGGAAAAGAAATAGCCCTTCTCTTCTTCCAGTGGGCACTGCCTTGTCTGGATGTGCTGCCTGGAACTGCAGCAGCCATCTGGTGAGAGGCTAGCCTGAGGGTAAACCAGTGGGCTGAAAACGGCAGAAAGTGAAAAGAAAAAGAAGCTGGGTCTTGCCTGATGTCATTTGTCCTGTGAATCAACTAATCAAGGCACTGGCTTATTTCCAGAATGCTCATTATATAAAGTAATACATTTTCTCTATTGTTCAAACCAACTGAGTCCGGGTTTTCTGTTAGAGTTGAAAGCATCCTCACTATGTTATTAACCCACAAATGGATAATATGTTTGGGAAAGGGACCTAGAAAAGATTTTATTTCTAAAATATTGGCTTTGATGATTTGTTATGACAAGCAGGATGCCTGAAATAGAGGTGATGCAGAATATGGGTATTTGGGGAACACAGATATATAAATGATAGTTGGAGTCATGATTTGGGAGAACTCCTCAGTGAGCACATAGAGATTGGGAAAGGGTCATGGATAAATGCCTGAGGAGCAACTTCATTTAAAGCATGAGCAAATGAAGAGTCAGAGAAAAGGACAGAGAAAGAAGAGACAAAAGTAAGGAGGGAACTCTCCAAAGGGTGATTTCAGGAAACAAGAGGATGGAACTTTAAGAATGGGAAATTATTGCAGAGAAGAGACTGTGGGATTTATCAGTGCAGAGTTTATTTATGCCCTTTGAGACTCGTTTTACTAAAGAGAGGGTGAAGGAGTTTATTTAAAGTGGCCTGATGAGACTGGGAATATTGGGTGCTTCAGTGTTTCTCAACCTTCAAGTAATGTTGTTTTAAAAGAAAAAAAAAATGTACAGATTGCCACACAGATTTGGAATAATTAGTTCTGGAGTTGAAATTCAGAAGGCTGCAGTTTAAACAAGGACCGTGGTGTGAGTTATTCATGAACCACACCTTAAGGAGCCACTACTCGTTCATAAATTATTTATGAAAGGAAGCAAAAGGAGGGTGGCAGCTTGAGGCCAGGCAGGGTTGATGGAAGGCTTCTATGTTCGGGAAAACTCAAGCATGATTGAAAGGACATGGGAGATATGACAGACAGAAGATGTAAGAGCTGATATCTGGTAACACAAAACCCCAGAGAAGAGGGTGATTGGTAAAGGAGGAAGGATTCCCCAGAACAAAAAACAGACAATAGCGTCTTAGTCCATTCAGGCTGCTATAACAAAATGACATAGACTGGGTAGCTTCTAAACAAGAGAAATGCATTTCTTATGGTTGTGGAGGCTGGGAAGTCCAAGATCAAGGCATTGACAGATTCCGTGTCTGGTGAAGACCAATTTTCTGGTTCATAGATGGCACCTTCTTGGAGTGTCCTCACATGATAGAAGGAGAAAATGAGCTCCCTTGGGTCTCTTTTATAAGGGCACTAATACCCTCATGAGGGCTCTGCCCTAATAATATAATCATCTCCCAAAGGACCCCACTTTACAGCACCATTACCCTGGGGGTTAGGATTTTGACATATGAATTTTGGGGGACATAAACATTTATACTACAGCAGAGGAGTAAACCTATCAATCCCAAACTACTTGCAATTAGGCTTTCTGTGTTTTTCATGCACTGCTCTTTCTGCCTTCTCTGTTCACATGGGGTTATTCACCTCACCCTCTCTTCTGGAAAGCCTTAGATTTACCATGAAAGATTCTTCTAGATTGTCCCCTCCTCAATAATCACACAAATGAATAAAATACCACAAGTGGAAATTAACAGTTAGAAGATATTGATTTTAATAGAAAACATTCTTTTAATTGATTAAATCTTTTACAATGACACGGACTACTTCCAGAGGTCATGAATTTCTTATGTTGTAAGATTTCAAGCTAGAAAATACTCTAACAAATGTTGCAGGCAGAACTGATGTACTGGGAAAAAGTTTGAATTCCCAGATGAGTTCCCTTTCAACTCTGAGATTCTAGGATTCTAAGTAATATTGGACTGTAAGAACCTTCATGCAGAAAGAGACAAGGGCAAGTCAGGGATAGAGCTGGGGAGAAATTGGGAACTTTGGACAGCATGAGAATACTGGGATATGATAAAAGTAGAGGACAGAAGCCAGGTGTGGTGGCACAGACCTGGCCACTCAGGAGGCTGAGGCCTTGAAATTGCTTGAGCCCAGGAGTTTGAGTTTGCAGTGAGCTATGATTGCACTCCAGCCTATGTAGTAGAGCAAGACCCTGTCTCTAAAAATAATAGAATAAAATTTTAAACAAAGTGCCCCCTTATAAAAAGGCTGGGTGTGGTGGCTCACACCAGTAATCTCAGCACTTTGGGAGGCTGAGGCAGGAGGATAACTTGAGCCCAGTAGTTTGAGACCAGCCTGGGCAAGATGGTGAGACCCTATCTCTACAGAAACAATTTTTTTAATTAGCTGGGTGTAGTGGTATGCATATGTAGTCCCAGCTACTTGGGAGCGAAGGCAGGAACATCCCTTGAGCCCAGGAATTCGAGGCTGCAGTGAGCTATGATCACACCACTGTGCTCCAACCTGTGTGACATTGCAAGACCCTGTATCTTAATAACAAATAGAAATAAAAGAAGTAGCAAGAAGGGTGGCATTCAAATTAGGTTTTGCCTTCTACATGATTTTTGTCTTGGGCTGACAGAATATTTTTCTAACTCCCAGCTAAGTGATGGTGCCACAGTTTGATGTGAATTTCATGTCAAATTTTGAAACTGCCTCAGGCTATGTCTATGCCTTAGTCTTGCACTGGAGAATTTTCAGTCCATCACTGAGGCTAATCCTAATGATTTCAAGGTGAATGAGTTGTTGCATAAGGCATGAAAAAGATGATCAAATGTTGTCGGCTTCCAAATGCTCAGCTTTTTATAAACAGAAATGGTGACAATTATCAACAGCCAATATAGTAAGGCACAACAGGGAGTAAAGATTGTTTGGAGAGGATTTTTTTTTTTCAAAAATAAAGAATTCATTTAATAACTGGTGATTTTTTTTTTTTGACTGAGTCTCACTCTGTTGCCCAGACTGGAGTGCAGTGGCATAATCTTGGCTCACTGCAACCTCTGCCTCCCAGGTTCAAGCAGTTCTCATGCCTCAGCCTCCTAAGTAGCTGGGGTTGCAGATGTGTGTCAGCACACCTGGCTAATTTTTGTATTTTTAGTAGAGACAGGGTTTCACCATGTTGGCTAGGCTGGTCTTGAACTCCTGATCTCAAGTGATCCGCCCGCCTCAGCCTCCCAAAGTGCTGGGATTACAGGCGTGAGCCACTGCACCCAGCCACTGGTGATGATTAATGTGTTGCTTTTTCCATGAGTGAAGTATTATGGCTGATTATCACTAAGTAAAAGGCTAAATTCAAGTAAGAATAAAGAGAATAAAGACAAAAGAGGTGCTGTGTTCATTGTGAAAGACAAAATTGTTGAGTACTACAAATTACATTAATTAATTGGCATGAATAATTCAACAGGAAAAGGGACGAATATCACTAGTAATGAACCTGAATTACATAACAACCTCTTCAAGGCATTGCATGGATTTCACAGACACTCTTTTAGGCACACACATCCCTTGAGTTATCAGTTTCTAGTTCATAACGGGGAAAGCAGGTGTGGGTGGGCAGGTGACTTGCAATAGGTCGTGTAGAAAACAGCTTGCAGAATCCAATCTAGGAAGAGGGCTCAACCACTGTTCTATCTAATTCTTCAAATGTCAATTTGTGTCTCAAGCTCTTGCGAGAAAGGATTGTACTGTTGGAAGAATATAAAACATTTGGCTGAAATAGGAGTGATGGAAATACTTGAAATGACTTCACAGTGACTGAAGGAGATGATTTCCTGGTGGAATGGCTTGTTGAGGTAGTGTTGAAAATGTCTGGTTCAAGCTCTTGCCATCATTAATGGTGTGTAGCACAAGTACATAATGGGCACAGTTGGACTCAATCTATTTTATGCATCCATGCCTGACATTACAAGGGACCTAGATACTATTATTAGAATATGTTTCAAAGCCTCCAGCATACTTTTCTATCTCAATGGATTTTAAACATCTCCAGAATTCTTGAGGGGGCCACTGATGAACTTCCTTGGAGCAAATGATTATACCTTTGAACAAGTCCCGTAAGCTGCTTTGTAGATTATAGACTTCTGTGAAGTAGTGGCTGAACAAGAGAACTTGAAATGGGTTTAATGGAGACAAGCCAATTGGCCCCAAGATTTTATTGATATGGAATAGTGAAAAGCTCCCAGTGTTGAAATATTTGGAAATATATATCTATGGCTCTACAATAGGAAGGAGAGAAGGGTTCCAGGGTATGTGTCTTCCTAATCTGAAGGAAGATAGTGATTTTATAACAGCGTAAAGTGTATTCAGCACAGAATGGAATGCATTTTGGTTGGAAAGCAAGGTACTTAAGGAGGAGGAGCAAATATACAGTAAAAAAAAAAAAAAAAAGTAGGTGAGATAAAAACATGGAGAGTTTGGAAAGAAGAAGTTTGGACTTTATTTCCTCCAGTAATTTTCTTCTGATCCTCCCAGAGCAACTTAGATATTTCTATTAAGTGCTCACATGATACCCTTTATCAAACACATATCATGTTTATTGTTGTTATTGCTTTTTTAGTTGTGTGATTTCCCCGTTAAACTCAAATTCTGTGAGGCAGGATCTATGTCAGTCTTGTTCACCTTCTTCTCCCTAGGCACCCTGCAAAGACTCTGGTACATGGCAAGTGCTCAACACATACTTGTTAAATAAGTGAATGAATGGACAATGGCAAGCCATTGATGGCCACTAAGTTGGGGAGGCCTGTGGTTTAAAAACATCATATGGCATTGAGATGCAACCTACCCCGGCAATAAGATTCGGGAGTCCACTACTCCTTAACGTTATCAGCTGCTGGGCCACGAGCGTATCTCACCTGAATTCAAGCTACTGAATTGTCAGTGCTTGTCACTTTAGACAGTCTGGAATCTAAGGGAGCAGGAGGGAGCTGCCAGGCTTGCTCCTTCCATTCCTTCCACCACTGAGGAACTTCACCGTGATCATGTCATGACTTGGCCTCAAAATCACAGCTGAGAAATTGAGTCTCAGAGGACTTTTGTGAGGTTTCACAGTAGTTTGTAAGGAGCAAAGCTGAGACTAGAACTCAAGTTCCCAAATTCCTACCCAAGAGTACTTCTTGATATGTTTTTCTGTAATTTTATTTTATTTTATTTTTTGAGATTGGGCCTTACTCTGTCACCCAGGTTGGAGTGCAGTGGTGTGATGTCACTCACTGCAACCTCTGCCAGCCAGGCCCAAGCAATCCTCCCACCCTTAGCTTCCTGAGTAGCTGAGACCACAGGCACGCACCACCACGTCCAGCTAATTTTTTGTATTTTTGGCAGACCTGCCTTAGCCTCCCAAAGTGCTGGGATTACAGGTGTGAGCCACCATGCCCAGTTTAGAAAGAAAGAGCTTATTGTTTTGACGTTAGGTTAGACTTAGAAGAAGGGAGGCTTAGTGAGTAAAATGAGTGCAACTCCTAATTCCAGAGCATCTGCTAAGTGTGAGTCAAGAAAATGATGGTTTTGATCCAATATTCTTACATAACAATGGTAAATATGGATCTGTCTGTTGAACAAAGGGTTTAGAATGAAGTCTCTAGTATAAAGAACAGAAAAAAGGGCAGGATAAAAATGGGAGATTGTGGGGTAAAGAGTAAAACATCAATGAGAATGACATAAAATGCTAATTGTCACCAAATAGTTATTCCTTCTTTCTCTTTTAGTGAAAGAATTCTGAGTTTTAGCTAAGCAGTTTACTACATAACAAAAACTATATTTGTCAGGCTCCTTTCAGTATATGTGGCTATGTTTTGTGCAATGAGATTTCATTACAGGCAGCTTCTGAAATGGTCCCGAATGATGTCTCTCTCCTGAAGATTTGCCTGCTTGGGCAAATCCTCTTCTTGAATGTGGGCTAGACCTATGACTCATTTCTAATGAAGAGAATATGACTAAAGTGAGGATGTCATTTCCAAGATTAGGTTACAAAGAGACTTTGGCTTCCATCCTGGGGTACTTTCTTTCATTCTTGTTCTGAGGAAAGCCAGCTGCCATGTTGTGATCTGCTCCATGGAGAAAGATCACACGTAGGAGAAACCTACGTGGCAAGAAATTGATGTCTCCAAGCAAGAGCCAGCAAGGATCAGAGGCCTGCTAACAGCTTCGTGAGTGATGTCAGAAACATACCTTTCCCAGGTGAGCTTTCAGATGACTGTACACCCTGTCAACACTTTGACTGCAACCATGTGGGATACCCTGAGCCAAGGACACCCAACTAAGTTGTGCCTGAATTCCTGGCCCACAGAAACAGTGAGATAATAAGCATTTGTTGTTTTAAGCTGCTAAGTTTTGGTGTAATTTGTTACACAGTGATAGATAATTAACACAGATATAAAGGAAGACCTATGAGGTGCCTCCAGAAAGTTTCCATTGAGGAAGAAGACAATAAAGCCATCATGCACATGGCTGTGCTTGTTGTACTCCATCAGCCATCTTGGATCACAAAGTCAAGGACACCTTCTAGAGATGGCAGAATTTGTTAGAAGGACCTTAGGCTCCTGAAGACCTTGTGGAATTCCTTTATAGGTTATGGACTGCCTACCTCCAGATTCCTTAACTTAAACTTCCCCAAAATGGCCAGTGTTATTGCTTTCTGGTATTAGGTTGGTGAAAAGTAATTGTGGTTTTTGCCATTTAATATATTGAAGCAAACCTAATCCTGACTGATACAGGTGGATGGTGACAGAAACAGGGATTCTGCCAGTGAAAGGGACTGTGAATCAGGCTGTAGGAGACTAAATGGTGGAGACTGGGACTTTTGTAGGATGAGCAGCAGATGCAGTGATATCTATTATAAAAAGAAGAAAAAAACGTGTCACTAACTGCTATTGTAAAAGATGGCCTGAATAACACTAGCCCAGTGACAGTTAAAATATGGGTTCCCAAATCCCCTGGCAAAAACCTTATGAAAACCTTTCTTTCAAAAGTAATGAAATATAAAAGATCTCTGATATTTAAAAGCAACTTAAGTTCAATACAAAAATTTTGTACATAGTGCCTGGTACCTCTTTCAGTTCCACTTTATTGGACAAATATTTATTGATCATTTATCATGTGCTTGGCAATTAAGATATTACCATTTTATCATTATCAGTATTATTTTTATTTTTAGTTGTAAATTTATAATAAATTATTATTCACATTATTGTATATTTGTTGCTCAGGCAACTTAGAATAGTTAATACTCTAAACAATAATGACCAATAAATGCTATGTTGAATTTTCATTTCTAACAGAGGAAAAAAGTTTCTTCTGGATATTGGCAAATCAACAGAGGTTCTATATGTCTGTACCCTTAATCCTATTAGTGCTCTAAGAAAAAAAATAATAAAACATCACTTTAAATGTGATACTGGCATTAAATCAGCTATCACCAGAAAAAAATACATTCTTGACAAGCCTTCCTGATAATTCTATCCGCCAAGGGCAAGGAAAGCAGAGAAGAGAATATGCGACTTTAGATCTACTCACGGCCTATAAGAAGAAATTTGCTGGAAAAGTAGAAGTACTATAATTTTGGAAGAATAAAATGATGTCCAATATTTTGTGATAGCCAAGGAGGAGAAAGTGATTACTTTTTATATGCTAATTTTTAAAATTACAAGATAGCTATTTATTGTAGAGAAATGTAGAAAACCGAGAAACTCACAAAGGAGAAAATAGTAATCTAAAGATAACAATGTTAACATTTTGATGTACATCTTCCTGGCTTTTAA
>NW_016107782.1:1345774-1353800 GCF_001604975.1 Cebus imitator | reverse complement strand
TCAAAAAAAAAAAAAAAGAAAAGAAAAAGAAAAGGTATACATAATTCTGAGATGTTCAATTTGGTTAAAAAATTGTTTAATTTGTGTTAAAATAGTCATCATTGTATTAATTATACATTAATAGTATATTTATTGCCTACTCAGATTATTTTTTAAATCTCTGATGTATTTTTATCCAATATATTTGTTTTTTTCATTTCTCTTATTTTTTAGGACAGGGTCTTACTCTGTTACCCAGGATGGAGTGCAGTGGTGCAATCATGGCTCACTGCAGTCTTGACCTCCCAGGGCTCAGGTGATCCTCCCACCTCAGCCTCCTGAGAAGCTGGGACCACAGGCATGAGCCACCATGCCTGACTGACTTTTGTCTTTTTGCAGAGACAGAGTTTCCCCATGTTGCCCAGGGTGGTCTTGAACTCCTGGGCTCCAGCAATCTGCCTGTCTTGGCCTCCAAAAGTGCTGGGATTGCGGGCATGAGCCACCACACCTGGCCAAGAACTCTTTATATGCTAATAATTGTCAAAATTATCGTGAATTTTGCAAAAAAAATCTTCTAAAATTTGCACTTAAATTCTATTTATGATGTCTTTTCATGTAAGGATTTAAAATTTTTAGTAATATATCAATCTTTAATTTTGTTTTTAGAAAGGCTTTGTGTTCTCTGAGTTTGCACAAATATTTAATCTTATTTTTGAGCAGTTCTTAATTAGTTTCTTGGGTAAGCTGAATTAATTTTTAAAGCCATGTGAATTAAAAAATTCATTAAAAAATGAATTCAATTTACTAAAAAAACTCACATAGATGTGTGACCTGGTCTAATTTGTACATCACATATCTAAGTATATGAACAGCAAATCAGACTCCACACAGCATTCTGGGGAAGATGAGAATTGCTTTATATGTTATAACCTTATTGCATCTTTGACTTTTTATTAGTGGCTGGTGAAACATAATTAGGGTAATACTGTTTAGAGACAGGCTATTTTAACATCTTTCATTTGCTTCTCAGAAATAATATGATATATCCTGTAAAGGATTTCCTGTAAAGCAGCTCTAACCTTCTGCAGTTTACAGTGGATATCTCAATGAGTGACAGACCATTCTCTCTTGCAAAATCTCTTGCTCTATCTACTGGGATTGCCTTGGGAGGAAGTAAATAACTTCTATTGTTCACAAACAATGTTTCTATTGGCGTGATCTTTTCATTCTTTCAGCTACCATTCTATATTTTCATATATGATATATTTAGCATTATTATAAACCAGAAAGCACCTACTTCTCTGCAGTGGTTTGCTGATGTTACAGCCCAGCATTGCAGTTAATCCTACTATATCCCCTCTCTGTATCTTTCTTGTTTCCTCATCAATCTGGATGTGTCTCGTTGGAACTTTTTTCCAGTTTCTATAGCTGACTTGATTTTCAGATTGAGGGCTGTTAATTTCCAAATTAAGCTCCTTGATTTCCAAAGTAAGCTCCTTCAAATGAATTTAAAGAGGACTCTTCTCCATCAGAGTTTTACTTATTGTCACAGACGTCAACAAGTGGGATGGTACTGGTGTCTGTGCTGAACTGGTGAGACCAGGGAAACTGATGCAATAATAATTGGAAGATCATGCTTTCTGAAATTTAATTTTTTAATAAATCTGAATTTTGTTTTGGTGTTTGATATGAAGTGGGAGTCTAACCTTATATTAATTTGCTTAAAAAGTAATGATTTACTTTCTCAGTGATTTCTGGTGCTACTTTTTTTTTTTCCAAGATGGAGTTTTGCTCTGTTGTTCAGGCTGGAGTGCAGTGGCGTGATCTTGGCTCACTGCAAACTCTCCCTCCTGGGTTCAAGATATGCTCCTGCCTCAGCCTCCCGAGTAGCTGGGATTACAGGAGTGTGCCACAATGCCCGGCTAATTTTTGTATTTTCAGTAGAGATGGGGTTTCGCCATGTTGGCCAGACTGGTCTCGATCTCCTGACCTCATAATCCGCCTGCCTCAGCCTCCCAAAGTGCTAGGATTACAGGCATGAGCCGCCGCGCCCGGCCTACAAGTGCCACTTCTTTCGTACATTAAATTGATATGTGTATGGGTGTATATGTGTATACATATGTGTGTATATTCTGTAGATTTTACATATATATTTCTTCTATTTCTGATCTTTTTAGTCTCTCATTCTATTTATCAATTTCTTTAGTCTTGTGCCACTCTTATATTGTTTTTATTAATATAGTTTTAAAGTTTATTTTAAAATTAGTAGTGATTCAAATAATCTTCTGTGCAAGTAATCAGTTTATTGTCTCTCAGCTCTAAGTTTACCCTTCATTGAATACTCTGGGAAAATTGAGCTGAGTCCTTTAACTATTTTTCTTTACCAGCTGGGCATGATGTTAATCTTTGTCCATAAAAGACAATAAAGAGTAATTACAAGAGGAAGGTGCCTTCTTTCCTAGTTCTGGTGTGCCAGCTTGGAATTCTCTGCATGGCTTCTCCCGCCTGACTCTTGCAGTGCACAGTGGTCAGCAGCACCCAGTGACCAGCACTTTCCCCCAGCACTATGGAATGGACATTTCAAGCAAGTTCCACTGGGGCAGTACCACAGTGGTTTCTCTGTCATTCAGTTAGCCACAGTCATGCCATCAACGAGGTCTGGACCTAGGGTAAAGTGGGGAGTAGAGAGAGCTCTTTCTTTTAGCAGCCTTAGAATTCATGGCTGCTTATTATATATGCTTTGTGTGTGTGTGTGTGAGACTGAGTCTCACTCTGTCACCCAGGCTGGAGTGCAGTGACATGATCTCGGCTCACTGCAACCTCTATCCCCCAGGTTCAAGCGATTCTTCTGCCTCTGCCTCCCAAGTAGCTTGGATTACAGGCATGCGCTTCCATGCCTGGCTATTTTTTTATAATTTTTAGTAAAGACAGAGTTTCACCATGTTGGCCAGGCTAGTCTCAAACTCCTGACCTCAGGTGATCCACCCACCTCAGCCTCCTAAAGTGCTGGCATTACTTGTGTGAGACACCATTCCTGGCCTACATATGCTATTCCTATATTATCTACCTTGCTTTGCTTCTTAACTAGCTAACCCCTCATTACTCCAATCCTTCTTTATGGTTAATAATTCTTTTTGTTGTTGTTGTTATTTTTTTGAGACAGGGTCTCACTCTTGCCCAGGCTAGAGTGCAGTGACGTGATCTTGGTTCACTGCAGCCTCAACCTCCTGGGCTCAAGTGATCCTCCCACCTCAGCTTCCTGAGTGCTGGGACCACAGGAACATGCCACTATGCCCAGATAATTAAAAAAATTTTTTTTTTTTTGTAGAGATGAGGTCTCACTATGTTGCCCAGGTTGGTCTTCAAATTCTGGTCTCAAACAATCCTTCCACCTCAGCCTCCCAAAGTACTGAGATTATAAGCAGAAGCCACTGTGTCTGGCCTAATAATTCTTAATATTAAACTTTCATTGTTTAAATTATTTTGTTTCTGTCTCCAGATTGAACTCTGAATTTTTTTCAAAAATTTCATAAAATCTTCTTATTTTCTCAGATGAATTTTATAATTAATATGTAAGTGGAAACCATCATTCTCAGCAAACTAACGGAGGAACAGAAAATCAAACACCTCATGTTCTCACTCATAAGTGGAAGTTGAACAATGAGAACACATGGACACAGGGAGGGGAACATCACACACCAGGGCCTGTTGGGGAGCTGGGGACTAGGGTAGGAAGAGCATTAGGACGAATACCTAACACATGAGGGGCTTAAAACCTAGATGACGGATTGATGGGTGCAGTAAATCACCATGGCACATGCATACCTATGTAACAAACCTGCACTTTCTGTACATGTATCCCAGAACTTAAAGTAGAGTAAAAAAACCTTTTACATTTTTCATTAGAATCTCATTAATCCTATATATTAAGATGTGAAAACTGACATATTTTCAATATTGAACATTTTCTTCTAGACCAGCTTTCCTTATGTTCTTCAGAAAAAAAAAGTCATTTTCTTTATTTAGGTCCTACACATTCCTTGTTAATTCCTAGATATTTTGTTGACTGTTTTCATGAATGTAATCTTTTCCACTATATTTTCTGTTTGGTTCAGAAGCACAGGTTAATTTGACTGATATCCTTCAGTTTGTCTGAAAGAGGATTGATCTTCTGCAGAACCCCCTGGAACTTGGATAAAGCCAAGCATTAAAATCAATCCTGGCACAATACTGAGGCAGTAGATCAGGCCACTGGTAATATAAGCTACAAATGCAAGACTTAAACTCTTGTCTCGGTTCTAGTTTCTATGATGGCATAACAAATTAACCCCAAAACGTAGTGGCATAAAAGAACCCTTTATTATGCCCATGGACCAGGAATTTGGGTAGGACATAGTTTCTTTCTGCTTTTTGATGCCTGAGGCTAAGCTGGAAGACTGAAAGGCTAGAAACTGAAATCATCTGAAACCTCATTAACTTTCATGCATGACAATTCATGCTTGCAGTTAGCTAAGGGTCCTGAGTTCTTCTCCACATTGGCCTTTACATGTGGTCTCTCCACATAGACTAGTCTAGGTTTTCTCACAACATAGTGGCTGGTTTCCCCAATGCAAGCCTCCCAGAAAGAAAAAGCCAGATGGAAGCTGTGTTCTATTTATGAACTAGCCTTGAAAATCACATGGCAGTGCTCCCTCTGTATTCCATTGTTTGGAGAAGTCACAAGCCCAGCGTAGTTCAAGACTCTACACTTGATGAGGTGTGTTAAGGTTGTAGAAGAACATACAAAATCAGAAATATTGCTATAACAATTTCTGGGAAATAGACTCTGCCATAGTCCCCAAAAACATCAATGGAAGGACTGAGCTCCTCAACTCATGAATGCTGAGGTGCTAGCAAGGGATGAATAATCTGTCATAATCTTGATCATGCCTGGTGAGCAACTGGTCCTTCCCTAGGGCCATGATACCTCTCCTAGTGTCTGACTTCTGGCCAAGCTAGATCTCTATGTGCTTTTTCAGAATGTGATAGTACAATATAAAACTCACAGGTCATGCTACCACTTCAGTCTCTATGGGTCTTTTAAATAAATGCTGTCCCAGAGGCCTGTTTGTAAGTGATCTGGCAATTTGCCTTTGTTGCTCAAAGTTGGACTTTTCCTCCATATAAAAATCTAATTTTTATTTATTTGTAGCCACATTATTGAACTTTTTATTGCTTGTAAAATATTTTTCAGCTGACTCTTTTGAGTTTTCTAGATAGTAGATAATCCAAATGATAACAGATTTGCTTTCTTACTTTTTATTGTCTTATATTGGCCAAAATTCACAGAAAAATGGTAAATAAGAGTGCTGACAGAGGAAGTCTTAGTCTTCTCATTACTGTGAGAACGTACTGTTTAGCCATTAAAGCATGATATTGGTAGGTGGTTTGAGATATATTTTCATTATAATGTTAAAGAAGGACCTTCCTAGTCCTTACTTGCTAAGAGTCTTTAAAAGAAGTCAGATCAAGCCTTCTTTTTAGCATCTGTGGAGATTATTTTTCTTCTTTAAGCTTTTGGTATAAATGTTTTATATTAGTAGATTTCCTAACATTGTCATACTTGGAATAAGCTCTATTTGGTTTTGGTGCATTTTCTGGTATTAAATTCAATCAGCTATTAATCTTTTGCATACATATTTTACAGCATCTGATATTTATTATATGAAGTGTTCTCATTGTCATTACAGTAGCATTCCCTTATCTTTAGGGGACATGTTCCAAAACCCCTACCAATGCCTAAAACTGCAGACAGTACCAAACCATATATAGCTACACCTTATATGTACTGAAAATATGTATACTATGTTTTTCCCTATACATGTCTAGGATAAAGTTTAATTTATAAATTAGGCACAGTAAGAGATTAACAACAATAACTAATATTAATACAGAACAATTATAGCAATATGTCAGCATCACTACTCTTGTACTTTGGAGCCAGTATTAAGTAAAATAAAGGTTACCTGAACACAACACTGCAATATTGAAACAGTGAATTTGATAACTGAGAGGGCTACAAAGTAACTAATGGGCAGGTAATGCCTACAGTGTGGATGTGCCAAGCAAAGGGATGATTCACATCCTGGTCAGGACTTAGTGGGAGGGCCCAAGATTTCATCACACTGCCCAGAATGGTGCACAATTTAAAACATTCATTGTTTATTTCTGAGATTTTTCATTTAGTATTTCAGACTTACATTGACTCTGGGTAGCTGAAGCCATGTAAAACTATGGATAAAATTGGGGGGACTACTCTTTTTTCCAAATAGCTTGTAATAACATTGTTTTCCTTGCTCCAAAGTTATTTTGGTGAGGTGTTAAGAAATTATTGCCATTTCCAAGTGGTTGACATTTGTTTGAAATGTTATTGCTACAACTTAAATATTAAGACAATATATTTGTTTGTAGAAAAGATGTATGTTACTTTGGAGTGTGTTATCAGATGAAGCAGGGTTTACTGCATTAACAGACTAATCCCCAGATCTCAGTGGTTTTCACACAAAAAGTGTTAATTCTTAGTTACACTGCATATTGTGTGGCAGGTTGGTAGAAAGCTTTCCTCTAGGACTCAGATCGAGGGAATGTCCAAAATTTCTTGATGTTGCTATCTTAAATTGTAATTTTACCCTTCCCTAACAGCAAAGGGAGTGAATGGAGAACTTATGCTTTCTTTGAAAATCTTTGACCCAAGAGCAACAATGTCACCTCCATTAATAGCCTATTCATTAGAGCTAGTCACGTGGCCCTGCCTCACTACAAGGATATGTGGTCAAGCAAATGAACATTCAGAGGACAGTAAATACTGCCAAATGCCTGTGAATCTAAACGGAAGATGGTTTGGGGGTATAATACTGAGATTACAACTAAGTTAGAGTAAATGTTAGAATGAGTGTTTGCACAAATGTTTTACTGTAAATGAGGAAGACAAGTGGGAGGCATCTAAAAAAGACCAATGTGGCTATGGAGAAATTCCTACGATTAGCTAAAATTTGAAAAGAACATTTTTAAAATACGAAAGGATGGAGTACAGGGACTGGAATTACTCTCTCCCTTTAAAAACCCTAGTGAATGGGCAAAATCAATGAGAAAGCTGTTTTTAAGAAACTGGACATCAGACAGCTAATGCAGCTAATGACGATAATTCAAGAGAGACAGGTAAAAAATGAGCCGAGCCATATAATTGCTCCAGATTATTGCCTTGAGAAAGTTTCCAGTCTCCAGTGCAGGGAAGCAGAAACCAGGTCAACTCTGAATTGAGGAAACAGATTGGAGGATCTGAGAAACAGAAGATGCCTGGAGTTCATAAGACAGAATAGCAGGAGATCTGTAGAGAGATTGAACTCTGGAGGTCTGCAGAGCGTCCCCCTCTAGTATGCAGCAGAGTACTGATCAGCACATATTTGTGACAACACTACTGGAAACTGAGGGAAAAACCATTCAAAAGGATTAGAGGTAATACTGCCCAGTGCTAACATTGGGCTGGGAATAGTGCCTATTTCCATCAGCCAGAATGGAAAACTTCACAATTCACAGGGTGTTAGTAGAATACTCAGGAAGGTTTGCTTCTGTAATGAGAAATAATCAGCTCTGGATTAAAAGATATTCTGGTGTTGTCTAACAAATCTTATTAAAAATAAGACCCTAGGGATCAAACTCTTTACAGGTAACTTAGTTGCTTCCTAGAATCAGGCTGAAGATAGAGTTATAAGTATATAAAAATATCCAGCTCCCAACAAGGTAAAATTCATAATGTCTGGCAGTCAATAAATAATTACTAGACATGACAAAGCAGGAAAAGATAACCCATGGTGAGAAGAAAAATTAGTAACTGAAACTGATCTAGAACTAACACAGATGTTAGAATTAGCAGACAAGGACATTAAAAAAGTTAATGCTGGCCGGGCGCGGTGGCTCACGCCTGTAATCCCAGCACTTTGGATGGCCGAGGCGGGTGGATCACGAGGTCAAGAGATCAAGACCATCCTGGTCAACTTGGTGAAACCCC
>NW_016107782.1:1338484-1345604 GCF_001604975.1 Cebus imitator | reverse complement strand
AAAAAAAAAAGTTAATACTGAGACTTTGCTGAAGTTGCTTATCAGCTTAAGGAGATTTCGGGCTGAGACAATGGGGTCTTCTAAATATACAATTGTGTCATATAGAGACAATTTGACTTCCTGTTTTCCTAATTGAATATCCTTTATTTTTTTTTCTTGACTGATTGCCCTGAATTTCCAGTACTATGTTGAATAGCAGTGGTGAGAGAAGGCATCCTTGTCTTGTGCTGGTTTTCAAAGGCAATGCTTTCAGTTTTTGGCCATTCAGTATGATATTGGTTATGAGTTTGTCATAAATAGCTCTTACTATTTTGAGATACATTCCATTAATACCCAGTTTAGCAGAGGGCTGTTGAATTTTATCAAAGGCCTTCTCTGCATCTATTGAGATAATCATGTGGTTTTTGTCTTTGGTTCTGTTTATATAATGGATTACATTTATAGATTTGTGTATGTTAAACTAGCCTTGCATCTCAGGGATGAAGCCGACTTGATTGTGATGGTTAAGCCTTTTCATGTGCTGTTGGATTCGGTTTGCCAGTATTTTATTGAGGATTTTTGCATCAATGTTCATCAAGGATATTGGCCTGAAATTTTCTTTTTTTATAGATTTTGGTATCAGGATGATGTGGGTCTGATAAAATGAGTTAGAGAAGAATCCCTCTTTTTCTATTGTTTGGAATAGTTTCAGAAGAAATGGTACCAACTCCTCTTTGTACCTCTGGTAGAATTAGACTGTGAACCCATCTGGTCGTGAACTTTTTTAAATGGCTATTAATTGCTGCCTCAATTTCAGACCTTGTTATTGGTCTATTCAGAGATTTGACTTCTTCCTGATTTAGTCTTGGGAGAGTGTAAGTGTCCAGGAATTTATCCATTTCTTCTATGTATCCACCAAAAAGTGGACAAAGGATATGAACAAACACTTCTAAAAAGAAGGCATTTATGTAGCCAACAAACATATGAAGAAAAGCTCATCATCACTGGTCATTAGAGAAATGCAAATCAAAACCACATTAAGACACCATCTCACACCAGTTAGAATGGCAATCATTAAAAAAGATGGATGCTGGAGAGAATGTGGAGAAATAGGAATGCTTTTACACTGTTGGTAGGAGTGTAAATTAGTTCAATCATTGTGGAAGACAGTGTGGCGATTCCTCAAGGATCTAGAACTAGAAATATCACTTGACCCAGCAATCCCATTCCTGGGTATATACTGGAAGCATTATAAATCATTCTATTATAAAGACACACACACACATGTTTATTGTGGCACTATTCACAATAGTAAAGACTTGGAACCAACCCAAATGCCCATCAATGATAAACTGGATTAAAAAAATATGGCAAATATACATCATGGAATCCTATGCAGCCATAAAAAAGGATGAATTCATGTCCTTTGCAGGGGCATGGATGAAGCTAGAAACCATCATTCTCAGCAAACTGACACAAGAACAGAAAACCAAACACTGCATGTGCTCACTCATAAGTGGGTGTTGAACAATGAGAACACATGGACACAGGGAGAGGAATAACACACACTGGGGCCTATTAGGGGGTGGGGACTAGGGGAGGAATAGCAGGGAGGTAGGGGACTAGAGGAGGGATAGCATTAGGAGAAATACCTAATGTAGATGATGGGGTGATAGATGCAGCAAACCACCGTGGCACATGTATACCTATGTAACATGTTCTGCACATGTACCCCACAACTTAAAGTATTACAATAAAAAAAGGAGTTAATGCAGCAGTATTCCTTGTGTTCAAGACATTAAATAGAGACATGCAAAGTATAAAAAAGACCCAAATCAAATTTCTAGAGATAAAAATACAATGTCTGAAATAAAAAATGCCCTGGATGGGATTAATTAATGGTAGACCAGACATTGCAGAAGAAAAGTTTAATGAATTTTAAAACATAAAGCAATGGAAACCATTTAAAGTGAAAAACACAGAGAAAAACATTTTTTAATGAACATAGCTTCAGTGAATTGTGAGACAGCTTTAAGCAGCTTAATATATGTATCATTAGTCTCCAAAGATAAGGAGATGAAGGAAAGAAGAAATATTTGAAAAAATATGGTAGAAAACTTTCCAAATTTCATGAAAATTATAAACTCATAAATCCAAGAAGCTAAGTAAACCAAAACACAAGAATCACAATGATAACTTCACTCTAGCACATTATAATAATTATTATTATTTTTAAAATAATAATCTGCTTTTTATTTTATTTTGTTTTATTTTAAGTTCTGGGCTATATGTGCAGGATGTGCAGATTTGTTACATAGGAAAACGTGGCAAATTATAATTAATTTGCTCAAAACTAGTGATAAAAAGGAAAATCTTAAAAACAACCTGAAACAGACACAGTATGCACAGGGGAAAACAGATAAGGATGACAGCAGATTTCCTGTTAGAGTCAGCATATGTGAGAGGACAGAGAATAAAAATCTCTAAAGAAGAAAGAAGAACTTTCAATCTAGACTCTTCTATTCAGCAAACATACTCGTCAATGATGAAGACAAGATAAAAATTTTCAAATGCACAGCTAGCAGAATTCATCTCCAGCAGTCCCTATCTAAAATAAATGTTAAAGAAAATACTTCAGCCTGAAGGAGAATAATTCTGGGCAGAAACATGGATTTTACACAACAGAATGAAGAATACTAAAAATTGTTAATTATCCTCATGGATAAAAGTTGCTGGAACAGTTCTTTATATCACATTTAGACAAGATAAAAGTCTAGCCAAAGTAAGATGTTCATCCTTTCCTGGCATAATGCTTTAAGAGCAGAAATTCTTTCCCGTAAGCTACTTCCATAAATATCTACCAACCTTCCCTTAAGTCACAGAGGCCAGCACTGCAAGAAGGGGACCATTGTAGTTGGCTTAAATTTAGGATTTACTCCAGATTCAAGTGGGAAAAGAATTGACAGCTGAACTAAATTGGAACTCAAGAAGAAAAACAACAGAATGGCTGCTAGGTAGGCAAACAACATTGTCTGCTATTGAGGCCATGACTTCTACATGCCTATCTATATCCATCTTCAGTGCCCCGTCCTGGGTCATGAGTGCCTAAATAATTAAATTACTTATATGTATATAAAAATATATGTGAAAATTGGATCATACTGTAAACACAGGTTTCAAATTTGTGTTTTTAATATGTTGTAAATGTTTCCTCCATCACTAATATGTTCCAACAACATATTTAATAGGTTTAATGCTATTAAAACAATTTAATGCTATTAAATTTAATAGGTTTGTAGCATTCTATTGAATAGATGTACCATAATTCATTTAACCTAACTTGTAATCCTTGATGTTGGACACTTAGATTGCTATGAATTATTAACAGCTGAATGATAAATATCCTTCTAGACATAACTTTGTGCACATCACTAATTATTTCCTTAAGACAAATTATTTAAAGAAAAGCCAGATCAAAAATGCAGATCAAATGTTTCCTTATAGCAAAATTATAAAAGATTACTTTCCTACCACCAGAGTAGGATAATATCACCCTTACCTATGCTAGCTATTGAGTTTCTCTAATTTGATAGGCAAAATGTATCTTTTCATTACCTCAATTTTTTACTACATTGACTACCAATGAGGTGAGCTATGTGTTTCTGTTTTATTGACATTTACATTTCTCCTTTTGTGGGTTTCCTATTCAATATTCTTTGCCTCCCAAATAAAATGACATTGTAATGCTAACAAACAAAATACGAAAGGAAGAACACATTATTTAAGACACATTAAAGAACAGGATAGACCAAATTACATTACCAGAAAGGTGAATGGCCAGAAATAATAAAAGCTTATAAAAAAATAATACTGGGTACTCATTAGAGCTAGCTTAAGGAGAAGAATAAGAATAGATTGATTTTAATTTATATTCTCTGTGATGGATATTGACAACCAGACTGGAAATATAGATCAGACATGGATCAGAAACAACTGAAATCCCACCTAGATTAAGAGTTACCAGAGAGAGCTTACTTTTAAGTAAGTTTAACCCTCTGGGACTCATGGAATCAATTCTCACAGTACTAGTACTATAGATTAGATTGCTGACCTTTAAGGAATCTTGCAAAATATGAGACTTCCTAAATATTTGGAAACTGGTAACTATTACCTTGAGTTTTATAAAAGAAACAAAGTAAAATTTGCTTGATTTATGGTATCAGTGCTAAAAGAGATTTGTAGTTTCATCTGATTAGATAAATGACCCCTAATGTTGGTGTCTGGTAGAGTAGTACAGGATTCGGCTCTCAGTTTATCCTGTTCTTAATATAGTTTGCAACAAACACAATAAAATTTAATAAGAACATATATGCTCATATGAAAATAAGCCATATGAAAATCATATGGAAATAAATCATCTACATGATATTAACTGCTTATGTACAGGATTGGGAATAGAAGAGTAAAGTGCAGTACGTTTAGGAAAAATGTATGTTAGGTCTAATATGGCAGAGATTATTTAAATAGCAAGAAAAGTGATTTTTAAAATATATTTTAGAGCTGCACATAAACAATTCCACTCTAGAGTGGGCAAAAAACTATCGAGATTATTTTGTCAAAGCCTTCATTTTACAGTTGTCAAAACAGACGTCAAGAGAGGTAAAGTGCCTTTCCCACCCTCCCAGCAAGTTAGCTGCATGATTTAATTCTTTATGATCTATCATGTTGGTGTTCTCTCTCTCTCTTGATTACTGTCTTTCCAGATCCACTCTTCAGGGAAAGGATGAGATTTCCTTTGCTGAATACAATTGATCTTTTCAGAGGAAAAATAGTCATCTGTCTTGGACTGAAACAAATTTTCAATTGACTTGAGGATTTCTGGGGAAAGAAAACTAAATCAATAATTGGCCCAGTCTGTCAGACTATTGGTATCATTTGATCCCACCCTTGGCTGTCTCTAAAGAAGAAAAGCCCTGCCCTGTAAGCTCTATTCCCTCCTCCTGCAGAAAAGGCATTCTCCTATCCTGATGGGTCCTCATCTGCCTGGCTGGCCTCTCTGATCTCACCTGCACTAAGTCTTCCACCATTCACTATGCTCCAAAGACACTGGCATTCATTCTCTTCCTCCAACAAAGCTGTCTTGAAAAACCTTTCTCTATATATATGCTGTTCCTTTGCCTGAAAGCTCTGCCACCAAGTCTTTGGTTGACTGGCCAGAGGTTTCAGCTTAGCTGTTACCTCTCCAAAGAAGTCTTCCTTGATGATTCATCCTAAAGTACCTGCCCACCTTCCTGACAACTCTCCATTCCGTTATTGTTTTACTTTTTTCATAAAAATTTTCACCATTTGTGATTGTATTTTTATTTTAATTCATGTATATATTTACTGTTTGTCCCTCCACACATTCTAAAATGAAAACGTCAGAAGAGCAAGGTCCTTTAACAGTGTTTACTGCTGGATCTGCAGTGCCTAGAAGAGTAGCTGGCTCACAGAATAGCTCAATAAATATTTGTTGGATAAATGAATGAATGAAGTTCCCACTTAGACTGTCTGTCCTTTTTAAGTTGGCATTATAATCGTTGGCTTTATTTGAGCCCCATATTTTGTGCATTCATATAAGGATCAGGCAGAGTAAAGGGACTCCTCTTATGAAACTACTTACTATTTAATTACGTAGTACATACCTTTGTACCTGAAATAGAAGTCAGAATTTCAGAGCTTGAAGAACTTCAATAATCATGATGATGATGATGATGATGAAGATGATGATGGTGATGAAGATGATGATGATGATGATAGATAATTGAAACCTACAGGAGTGAAGTCACCAGCTCAAAGCAACACTGATATTTTCAGGTGAAGTTGAGACATAATCCAGGCTTCTGGACTTCCAATACCATGCTTTTTTCTATGGAACTAAACTCCTTCTCTAAACTAAGAGACAACATACCAACTAACAACGATGGAAAGGATGACAGATGGTAGAAGAAAGTCAGAAAAAACAATTGATTAGCAGCGTGTGCCACGGGTACAGAATCAAGAAGTGGTGATACACACTAACTCTAGTCTAGAAGAGGGTAAGAATGTCCAACAGCTTATAGTATCAAATCAGGAAACCCTAATGGAGCAAAGCCATTACAATTATAAAGGGCATTTTTTTTTCCTCAAAGGAGGAGAGCCATAAGTCTTCTATTGCAAAGCTATCCTATATAAGAGGCTTTGAGGGGTTTTGTGGTTGCCCCGTTTATTTAGGTAAATCAAATCAATTTTCAATGCTCATGGAAGATCTCCTCCTAGGAGAAATGTGATACAAATGTAAGAAGCCATGATTTTTCACAACTGTCACATAAAATTCTATTTTTTTGTATGTATGTCAGAGTTATAAAACTATAGCTAAACATGCATATAGGACTGAATTCATTCAACATGACTTGTGTAGAGAGAGTGCTATTAGGTAAGACAGCTACATGTACTCTATAAGAACTCTATGCTCTAAAATTACTGTTTTCAAATATCTCAAACTACGTTCCAGAAGTAACATTCTCATAACTTGCATTTTTGGCAGGGCTTCAAGTTCATCAGTGATTAAACATGGAATCTTTTTGATAATATTTTGTAAAGATGGAGACTGCATTTACAGTTATGCCACACTTTCATTAGCTCTGGAGTGGTATGACTGTCTTCAAAGTGATAGATTTCAAAGTGTTGCTTGCTTGCCACAGTATTTTGAACAGAACTTAAGGAGGGAGAGGCTATATTATTCAATAAAAGCTTGGAAATAGAAAGCTTAATTCTCTTACACAGTACATGTATAGGTGTGGGATAATCTGGGAATTTGGTCATCATATGGATGTGAAGGGAATCCCTTACTTCCCTCTATATTGTCGGTACTGAGAGAAATGTCCAGCTACATTCAAGGACCAGTGCACTTTTCTGAGAAGAAAGTGAGAAGCAACATCAACACCACCAGACATGGAATTTTAGATCCTTGTTGGCAACAGAATCCTGAAATTGTCATTTAACTTCTAATTGTATTGATGATAATGATCATGTTCTGGCTCTTGCAGAAGGTCGTTATGAGTATCAAAGGGGCTAACGTCCATGAAAGTGCTTCATAAACTGCAAACTACTATATAAAAGT
>NW_016107782.1:1336012-1338259 GCF_001604975.1 Cebus imitator | reverse complement strand
TCATCTTAGTCTGTTTGGGCTGCCATAACAGAAATATCTTAAACTTAGCAACTTATGAATAATGGAAATTTATTTCTCACAGCTCTGGATGCTAGAAAATCCAAGATTATGTTGCCCGCAGATCTGGTGTCTGGTGAGGGCTTGCTTGCTTTTCCAAGATGGCACCTTCCTGCTGCATCCTCACCTGAAGGAAGGGAGGAATGCTGTATCTTCACATAGCAGAAAGGCAAAAAGGGCAACAGGCAAGCTTGCCTCCTCATGCCTTTTTATAAGAGCACGAATATTATCCATAAGGGTAGTGCCCTCATGGAAAATCATATCGTAAAGCCCCTCCCTCTTAATACTGTTGCATCGGGGATAAAGTTTCAACATGAATTTTGGACATTCAAACCATAGCATGCATATATATATATATATATATATATATATATATATATATATATACTGAAGATATCCCAGTAACAATGAGTATGCCTAGGGCCCAGTTAGGTTTCTGATATCATTTTCCACTAAAAGGAATCAAGGTACTTTGGAGAGATGGCTGATTTCAGGATTAGGGCAGAGAAAATAAAATGTAAGCCTGGTACATCTTATGTGAGAAGGTAAGGAAGTAAATTATGAGTCTTGTCCAAAGGACACAGAGGCAACTTGAAGGGAATTCCGCTAGCCAAATTTGGGGAAATTGCTCATCAAAATAATAATAAAATAATTTTTAAAATAATTTACTCTCATTGAAAAACCATTTGTTCATACTGATAATACATAGATAAATGGGGAAGAGGGAAAAAATGCTATAAAGCCCATTATTGAGAAAATTGGCAAAATTGAATATGAACTGCAGATTGAATTATTGTATTCATGTTAAGTTTCCGGAATTTGCTAATTATACTGTGGTTACATAAGAATATATTTTCTGAGGAAAAACACTGAAGAGATTTAAAATTAAACAACCTATTTTCTATCAGTTCAAATATATGTGCATATATACATTTGTGTAATTAAGACCCTGAAGTCTTCTACTAGGAAAGCATGGACAAGGGTTTGTTTCCTGGTTTTACCATGCATTCACTGCTTTAATTTTTTAACTTTCTGTTTCTTCTTCTACAACCGAAGTACAAAGGGGCAGGTAAAAATGGAGGCATAAGAGGTAAGGAGTTCTATATAGAGGAAAAATTCTCTTTAGGTAAACTTTTAAAGTATAATATTCATACATGAAAGTACACACACAATAAGTGTGTAACTTGATGAATTACCACCAAGTAAATCACCCATGTCACAGCATCCACATCAAAAAATAGCAGATAACATCACTAGCTCCCCAGAGGCCCCTCTCATGTGCTTATTCAGTCACTGCCCCGATAAGAATAACTACCACCTTGACTTCTAATAGGATAGGTTAGTATTGCCTGTTTATGAACTTTATATAAACTACCAACTTATTTCTCTCCACATTATCTTTGTAAGTTCTATGTTGTGTGTACTTGTGGTTCATTTATTTCTTTTCTGCATAGCATTGTGTTTATAAATAAACTACAACTTGTTCTTCATATTACTGAGGATGGATATTGGGTTGTTTCAAGACTAGGACTATTGCAAATAGTATAACTAAGAACATTTTTGGACATGTCTTTTGGTAAATGTGCACATTTATTTTAGTCGTATACCTAGGCTAAAATTGCTGAGTCATAGGATGGGGACAGACACACATACACACACACACACACATACGCACACACAGAATGGATCCTCAAATAATGTTGTTTCATTCTGCATCATTTTGCTATAATTTCCTTTGAGGGCAGAGACTCTCTGTCACCCAGGCTGGAGTGCAGTGGTGTGACCTTGGCTCACTGCAACCTCCACCTCCCAGATTCAAGCGATTCTCCTGCCTCAACCTCCTGAGTAGCTGGGCTTACAGGCGCATGAGATAATTTTTGTATTTTTAGTAGAGACAGGGTTTCACCATGTTGGCCAGGCTGGTCTTGAATTCCTGACCTCAAGTGCTCCACCTGCCTCAGCCTCTCAAAATGCTCAGATTACAGGCGTTTTGTTACAATGTTGATGAGAAAAAAAGTAGATTCCTGGTTGGGGCCACTGTCTATATAAAGTCTTTATGTTCTCTCCATATCTGTGTGGGTATTCTCCAGGTACTCTCCCACATCCCAAAGATGTACACATTTGGGGAACAAGTATTTCTACATAGTCCCAGTCTGGGTAACCGTGTGTGTGTGTGTGTGTGTGTGTGTG
>NW_016107782.1:1248106-1335982 GCF_001604975.1 Cebus imitator | reverse complement strand
GTGTGTGTGTGTGTGTGTGTGTGTGTGTGTGTGTGTGTGTGCGCCTTGCAATGGAATGGTGTTCTGTCCAGGGCTGGCTCCCACCTGAACCCTGAGTTGCAGGGATGAGCTCTGGCCACTCATGACTCTGACCTGGAATAGCAGTTGGAAAATGAATGAGTGAATTGAATGAATACAAATTATTGTCAAAAATTTGTCAAGTGTGTGATAATCATACAAATGTTTGGCAATAAAGGATATGGCATAAAAGTGCTCAGTGAGCCTGCCATGTTTGTTATTGTTTATTTTTTAACTACGTGGATGTGCTGTTATAATTTTTACTTTCCAAAGAGGTGGTGGGTCCTTCATTTGACTCACCACTGATTCACCAAAAGTTAAATAATTCTCTTACTTGTTTTTATTGATGTTTCTTAAATGTTGTATAGCTCCCATTTATTTCAATGATTAATATTGAAAGTGCCCTGGATCTTTGTTCAGAAATTGTTTTTGTGACCAGAAATATGTGGCAGGAACTTAACTCTTGCTTATATCAATTAGCCTATGGTGAAACTAGTTTTGTTATATGTCATTTTACTTAAAGTCACAGTTTCTAAGAATCTATTAGTGATGCTAAGTGAGAATTTACTATATATATGTGTGTGTATATTATTTTTCGGCAGATGTTGCCAAATAGTTTTCTGAAGTAGCTAAATCAATTTCTACTCTCCTTCACAGTATATGAAAATTTCAATTATTTTACATCCTTGCTAACACTTGGTATTGTCTGTGTTTCATTTTTGCCATTTTGGTGGGTGTATTACTTTTCTATAGCTATATATAATAAACTACCACAAACTTCGATGCTTAAAACAATACACACTTATTATATCACAGTTTCTGTGCATTAACTGGATCCTCTTTTCAGAGTCTTCTAAAACTACCATAAAGATGTTGGCAAGGCTGTGTTCTCATCTGGAGGCTTGATTGGGCCAGAATTTGCTCCATGTTTATTCAGGTTGCTGACAGAGTTTACTTCCTTCCTGCTGTATGATTGATGTTCTTAGCTTTTTTTGTGGGCCATTGGCAGGAAGCTGAGTTCAGCTCCCAGAAGCTGCCCACAGTTTGCAAAGAGGTGGTGGGTCCTTGATGTGACCCACCACCACTAAACTGCCATCAGTCACTGATTCACCAAAAGTTAGTTAAATAATTCTCTTACTTATTTTTATTAATTTTTCTTAAATGTATGTATAGCTCCCATATATTTCAGTGTTTAATATTGAAAGTATCTTGGGTCTTTATTTAGAAATTTAGTGATATTTTTGTGACCAGAAATATGTGGCATCTGTGCCACCTTCAATGCCTTGCCACATAGACTTCCTTAAAATGCCTGCTCACTTCATCAAGCTTACAAGAGTCTCTAGCTCCAGTATGCTAATACAGAGTCTTATATAAGATTACACTAAATAGGAGTGACATCCCATCGTCTTTGCCATATTCTATCAGTTAGAGGCACATCACAAGTCCTGCCTGTAGTTAAGGCGAGGCAATTACACAAAGGCATAAGCACCAGGAGATGGGGCTCATTGGGGGTCATCTTGGATCCTGTCTGACACAGTGAGCATATTGTAGTATTGCACTGTAATCTTAATTTATATTGAAAGACCATTTTTTCTTCATAACTAATCAAAGAAGAAAATAGTGTTTACTTAGGAGGAGGAAATTATTTTTTCCTCCATCTTGTTAATTAAATTCCCTCCTTTTTGCTTTGCTAGTCTGGATATAGGCCCAAAGTTCAGGTTTCTGCTTTCCCGTCCCAGATAAAGTCTAGCTTACATAAAGGTTTAACATTCTGCCAGCTCAAGTATCTGTGCCATTTTAATTGGACACAAAGGACAGAGACCTGAGTCATAGCAAGAAGTAGTCCAGAGATTTTGGGTACATTTCTGAAATATAAGGAATTCTTATTCAGTTGCCTGGAAATATGACTTGGCCTCTTCTTTCTTGCTTACTTCCTCTAAATGCATGAAACATCACTCTGCACTATTAAGCAATGGCAATTTTACCCTAGGGGCAACGGCACTTGGGGGGGTGAATGTGGAGGTCTCTGAGGTTTATCACTTTTCTTAACTTTCTAAAGTGGTTGGAACCTTCCCCAGAAGGAAGTTACTGAGTAACTATTAAGCATCCTATGGTTAATATGTTTAATGAATCACACATTATGATGGAATCTTCCATGTTGATCATGAAGAAAAAAGGGGATCCTTATTTCTTCAATATTAAGAATCCTAAAAGTAACCCAGCTAGATAAGAACTGCATTTTTAAATGTTTATTCACTGTAGAAAATACTGTTGGCCAGGTGCAGTGGCTCACACAGTAATCTCAGCACTTTGAGAGGCTGAGGTGGGAAGATTACTTGAGCTCAGGAGTTCAAGACCAGCCTGGGCAACAGGGTGAAACCCCGACTCTACAAAAAATACAAGAATTAGCTGGTCCCAACTATTTGGGAGGTTGAAATAAGAGGATCACTTAAGCCCAGGAGGTCAAGGCTGTAGTAAGCTGTGATCGCACACACCACTGTACTTTGGCCTAGGCAACAGAGCAGTATTAAGTCCCCATCAAGTCCCTGTCTCAAGAAAAAAAGAGAGAGAGAGAGAATATTGTCATAGATTAAATAATACAACCAATTGTAATACTACACAATAAAGTGAGAGTTTTTAAACCAAATAATCCCAAGGTGACTTAAGAAAATAATTGTTTGCGCACTCAATGCTTTCCTTTTTTTTTTAATTGTACTTTAGGTTCTGGGGTACATGTGCAGATCATGCAGGATTGTTGCATAGGTACATACATGGCAAGGTGGTTTGCTGCCTTCATCCCCCCATCACCTATATCTTGTATTTCTCCCGTTGTTATCCCTCCCCACCCCCAGCTGTCCCTCCCGATCCCTCCCCAACACATCACAGTGTGTGATGCTCCCCTCCCTGGGTCCACATGTTCTAATTGTTCAACACCCACCTATGAGTGATAACATGCGGTGTTTGGTTTTCTGTTCTTGTGTCAGTTTGCTGAGAATGATGGTTTCCAGGTTCATCCTTGTCCCTACAAAGGACATGAACTCATCATTGTTTGTGGCTGCATAGTATTCCATGGTGTATATGTGCCACGTTTTCTTTATCCAGGCTATCATTGATGGACATTTGGGTTGGTTCCAGGTCTTTGCTATTGTAAACAGTGCCGCAATGAACATACATGTGCATATGTCTTTATAATAGAACAATTTATAATTCTTTGGGTATATACCCAGTAATGGGATTGCTGGGTCAAATGGTATTTCTATTTCTAGATCCTTTAGGAATTGCCATACTGTCTTCCACAATGGTTGCACTAATTTGCACACCCACCAACAGTGTAAAAATGTTCCTATTTCTCCACATCCTCTCCAGCATCTGTTGTCTCCAGATTTTTTAATGATCACCATTCTAACTGGTGTGAGATGGTATCTCAATGTGGTTTTGATTTGCATTTCTCTTTTTTTTTTTTTGAGACGGAGTTTCACTCATGTTAGCCAGGCTGGAGTGCAATGGCGCGATCTCCGCTCATCGCAACCTCTGCCTCCTGGGTTCAGGCAATTCTCCTGCCTCAGCCTCCTGAGTAGCTGGGATTACAGGCACGCACCACCATGCCCAGCTAATTTTCTGTATTTTTAGTAGAGACGGGGTTTCACCATGTTGACCAGGATGGTCTCGATCTCTTGACCTCGTGATCCACCCGCCTCGGCCTCCCAAAGTGCTGGGATTACAGGCTTGAGCCACCGCGCCCGGCCTGATTTGCATTTCTCTAATGACCAGTGATGATGAGCATTTTTTCATATGTTTATTGGCCTCATAGATGTCTTCTTTTGTAAAGTGTCTGTTCATATCCTTCGCCCACTTTTGAATGGGTTTGTTTGTTTTTTTCTTATAAACCTGTTTTAGTTCTTTGTAGATTCTGGATATTAGAACTTTGTCAGATGGGTAGATTGCAAAAATTTTTTCCCATTCTGTTGGTTGTTGGTTCACTCTAATGATTGTTTCCTTTGCTGTGCAGAAGCTCTGGAGTTTAATTACATCTCATATGTCTATTTTGGCTTTTGTTGCCATTGCTGTTGGTGTTTTAGCCATGAAGTCCTTGCCTATGCCTATGTCCTGAATGGTTTTGCATAGGTTTCCTTCTAGGTTTTTTATGGTGTTAGACGGGAATCCTTTCCCCATTGCTTATTTTTTTCACGTTTGCCAAAGATCAGATGATTGCAGATGTGTGATGTTGCTTCTGAGGCCTCTGTTCTGTTCCATTGGTCTATGTCTCTGTTTTGGTACCAGTACCATGCTGTTTTGATTACTGTGGCCTTATAGTATAGTTCAAAGTCAGGCAGCAGGATGCCTCCAGCTTTGTTCTTTTTGCTTAGGATTGTTTAGGCGATGCAGGCTCTCTTTTGGTTCCATATGAAGTTTGGAGTGGTTTTTTCCAGCTCTGTGAAGAAGGTCAATGGTAGCTTGATGGGGATAGCATCGATTCTATAAATTACTTTGAGCAGTATGGCCATTTTCACGATGTTGATTCTTCCTAACCAAGAGCATGGAATGTTTTTCCACCTGTTTTTGTCCTCTCTTATTTCATTGAGCAGTGGTTTGTTGTTCTCCTTGAAGAGGTCCTTTACATCGTTTGTTAGTTGTATTCCTAGGCATTTTATTCTCTTTGTAGCAATTGTGAATGGGAGTTCGCTTTTGATTTGGCTCTCTGTTTGTCTGCTATTGGTGTATAGAAATGCTTGTGATTTCTGCACATTGATTTTGTATCCTGAGACTTTGCTGAAGTTGCTTATCAGTTTCAGGAGATTTTAGGCTGAAATGATGGGGTCTTCTAAACATACAATCATGTCATCTGCAAATAGAGTCAATGCTTCCTATGTCTAGAAAACATAAAAGCTGCTCTCTATATATATTTATCAAAGATATGCATATATTTTTATATATTTACCAAAAAGGGTCCTCTTAGGGAGATACATACATATTTAAATGTAAATATTTAGATATATATATATATATATACACACACACACATATATATATACACACATATATATATATATACATATAAGAATCTTTTAAATTTTTGATAAATTTATTAACAGAAATGTATAGAAGGAAATTGACGTTGTGGAAAATACATTCTCAAATATAGCAATATATCCATAGAAGAGTGATTGTATCTAACAGGGAATGTCACAAGAATAATTCCACCTGAAGCTGTCTTTGAGTCATCTTTATAATAAGACTAAAAAGAAATTTATTCAGATTTGAATCCCCTGGCAAGGAAGTGCAAAATATATGCCAAAATATTCAGAACTCTGAAAGAAACACCTGAAAATTATTTATAATGAATAACCTTCAGCTATCATAAGCAGTAAATTTGAATTTCTGCTGAATATGGAAAATTATTAGTCCTTAAATCTGATTTTAGAAGCAAAAGTCATAGGCAACAAACTGACACAAATCCATGCAACAAACTGAAGGAGTAATAAGTGATGATCAAGTTCTATTGTATTTATGAAAACTCAGGCAGTCAGTCCATTCTACATTACCTATTTTCAGCATTTCTTTATGCTCCTTTGATAAAAGTTCCTTGGAAATAATTTTTCAACATGCATTTGTTCTATTCTGTTGGGTATGCCCAAAGCTAAAATTTTCCGTTGAAATAACACTCTTAAACAAGACTATAGTGATAGAGCTAACAATTTTCAATTAACTGGAAAAAGAAAGTTATATCCCTGGAGAGTTAGAAAAATACCAAATAAGCAACTATAAATTTCTCTTTTAAAATAATGATGATTTTCATTAACTCTGGCATGGTATACTATGAGCTCTGGCATCATGATATGGTGACAGAAAATGGGGCCTAGAAATTTGAATGTCTTCACTTTCTAGTTTAAGGCAAACTAATGTAAATCACTCAATATGCCAGGAGTATATATATTTTCTTTCATTTATTTTATAATATATATGTATTCTCAAATCTTCTTAAGGATTTTGCAAGATGATATCATTACCAATATACTAAATATTATCATCTCTATTTGCTAAAACAAACAAACAAAACAACTAAAGCTTGAAAGCCCCAGGGTCACATAGCCAGTCAGTGATAGAGCTAGAATCCAAACCCGGCTGTGTGTGGTTCTAAACCACATTGCTTTCCACTGCTAAGAAATCTCTTTATTTCATTGTTTTGTCAGGTGACATTCCTGATGTGGTCATTCTTCCCCCCCTTGACTTATTGTTACTAAAACCTCCTGTGATTGGTTCAAATCAATGAGCACAAATACTAACATTGTTAAAGTGCAAGCAGGGTGAATACCTATCCACAAGGTTCTTGAGGCTGGGCTGTGCCAGAAGACATCTGGACGGGTGCTAGTCGGGCTTTGCAAGTGCTCTGCCATTCAGCTCTAACTTCTCTAATTTCTGTTAAAATTTAGTGGATACCAGGTCTGTCACCAGTCCTGAGAGCAATGTCAACACTTGGTCTAGCCTCTCTCAACACTTTTTCTTCCCCCTTCCATTGCTTCTCAAACCAATGTGCAAAATCTAGGCAAGCAGTTTGATGATGATGTGCCAAGGTGTAGTTTTCTTTGTATTATTAAGGCTTTGGATTCACTAAGATTCCCTGTTTCTCTTAATTAAAAAAACATTGTGTGAGTATATAGAAGGTATATATATTTATGAATTCCATGAGTTATTTTGATCCAGGCATGCAATGCATAATAATCTTTTTAAAATTGTTTTTCTTTTCTTAATTAAAAAAATTGTGTGGGTATGTAGGAGGCATATATATTTATGAATTCCATGAGATATTTTGATCCAGGCACGCAATGCGTTAACGATCCCATCAGGGTATGTGGTATGTCCATCACCTCAAGCATTTATACTTTGTTTTACAAACAATCCAATCATACTCTTTCAGTTATTTTTAAATGTACAATTACATTATTTTTGACCATCGTCACCCTGTTGCACTAGCAAATACTATGTTTTATTTATTACTGAGATGCTTAAATAATACTTTTTACTAGTTGCAGAAATTGTGCAATGGTTATTTCTCTATGTTTTACTACTGCCACAGTCCCCCTCTTTCCTCCTTATGGGACTCCAATTACAGTTATGTTAGGGTTTCTGGCTTACTCTCATGTGATTCTTATATTTTCTTCTGTTATCCTGCCTATCTTTGTGCTCTATTTTGAATATTTTCTATTAACTTGTCTTGGTGAGTTCAGTACTTTTGTCATTTGCCATATACTCTACATTAAAATAAAAAACAACAAACAACTTTATCGAGATGTAATTCACATACCATAAAATTCACCCATTTGAAGTGAAATCAGTTAGGGGGAGAATGCAGTTTGAGAAGAGGGTCCAGGAACAAGCCACAGTCACATGCATATCTGAGAAGGCTGGATTAGCAAGTGGGTCCTGCCCAGAAACACATTCCTGCTCCTATGTGCAGAGTCCATGTTTCTTGTACACTTCCTGGTACATTCACCTTACTGGGCTTTTTGTTTCTGGACAAAGCTTGCTTTAAACTTAAATCTATCCCTACCTCTGCCTTGCATTTCAACACAAGATACTTTTTTTTCCCCAGATCTCTCTCCCCACAAGGATCTTAGGTGACAAGGGAAACTAGTAACTGATTCACTTAATGTATTAATATAATGTGTTATACATTACACATTAATATATATGTTGTTCTGGCTGTTTAGAATGCACCAGAAGATTCCTGGAGATGAAATACCATAACCTATATTTTCTCAAGGAAAGATTCGTGGACCATTTCTTAAGGAGTGCATGTAAAAATGCACATGTCTGGGCGTCATGCCAGATCTACTGAATCAGAATGTCTTGAAATGAGGCTCCAAATCTGAGCTTTTACAAGCTCTCCCCAGCTAGTTCTTATGGACCTTAGTGTTTGAAAACCAAAGATTTAACTCGTCAATATAAATCTCAAATCTATGGACTTCAAGCGCAGGTCAGATGGGCACAATGGAATTTCGGAAGTCTCTGAGAGTTTCAGCTGTGCCACTCAGACTACACTACCATGCCACCACCAGTTTCAACATCAAGCAAAACCAACTGAGTTTTAAGTAAATGAATATTTTTATAATACATGCATAAAATTCAACTGTATATGGACTCCTGGGGGAGAGATGTGGAAGCAAATGAAAATAGTCCTTAATATTTGAGTGGTAGAAAGGATTGCAGGACCAGACTTCTATTCTGGGCCAAAACAGATAGAGAAAGTAGTTTGGAAATGATTAATTTAAAAGGATACATCCACTTTGAGGCTCAGCTGAGAGCACTGACGGAGTGGCTGGAGAGCATCATCACACAATATGAGTAGGGCTGGCCAAGGCTCTTGTCAGCCTTGAGCTTCCAAAGTGTTTTCTACACGGCTCCTTCATTCTGTGTTTAATGCTATCGGCCTAGAATTCCCTTAAGGGAAATTAAAACTAATCTTAGCATGACATGAGGGCTATCTCTCGTATTGCTGACCTTTAGTTAAATAAATATGTTCAAAATGTGTGTGGGGAGTGGTTGCATGTGATTGGAAAGGCTTTAAGAAAGGCAAGATAATGTGTCTACTAGGTACTTTGTTCAGACTCTAAAAATCTAGGCTAGTTAGTTTGTGTTATTGGTCTTTTTTGGTAATCTGCCTCTTTGCTTCTGGTGTCCTGGTGACGTGGCTCTGCAATTTCTTTTTGTTTGTTTGAGACAGGGTCTTGTTCTGTTGCCCAGGCTGGAGTGCAGTGGCACAATCTCAGTTCACTGCAACCTCCGTCTTCTAGGTTTCAGCAATTCTCCTGCCTCAGCCTTCCTAGAAGCTGGGCTTATAGGCACGTGGCACCATGCCTGGCTAATTTTTGTAGTTTTAGTAAAGACAGGTTTCACCACGTTGGCCAGACTGGTCTTGAACTCGTGAGCTCAGGTTTTCTCCCTGCCTCAGCCTTCCAAAGTGCTGGGATTCCTGGTATAAGCCATAATGCCTAGCTGGCTCTGCAATTTCTAGATAGACAACTCTGGTACATTCATTGTTGGTAATCTAGCAGTGAGAAAATAATGGAAAGCTACTATTACTATAATATTTTTCATAATTTATTTTTTAAATCATGGTCTATATAGTACAAACACTGAAATGTGTAAGAGAATACTTCAAACCCCTTAGGAAAAAAATAGGATAATATATTTATGACCTCAGGATTGAAAGGAATTTCAATGAGGCACAAAAAGCCTAACTGATAAAGGAAAGGCCTAATAAATTAGATCCCATCAAAATTTAAAACTTCAGCATAATAAAAGACACTATAAACAAAATTAGGCCGGGCGCAGTGGCTCATGCCTATAATCCCAGCACTTTGGGAGGCTGAGGCAGACAGATCACAAGGTCAGGAGATTGAGACCATCCTGGCCAACATGGTGAAACCCTGTCTCTACTAAAAACACAAAAAAATTAGCTGGGCATGGTAGCACATGCCTGTAGTCCCAGCTACTTGGGAGGCTGAGGCAGGAGAATTGCTTGCACCTAGGAGATGAAGATTGCAGTGAGCCAAGATCGCACCACTGCACTATAGCCTGGGTCTGCGTGGCAGTGCAAGACTCCATCTCAAAAAAATAAATAAATAAAGTTAAAGGCAAGTTAAAAAGTTAAATCCTGGGCTTGGGCGGCAATGCAAGACTCCGTCTCAAAAAAGAAAAAAGTTAAAGACAAGTAGGCAAGTGATAGATTGGGAGAAGATATTTGTGACACATAGTACAAAGGTTTAGTATCCAGAATATACAAAGATAGCATACAATTCAATAAGAAAAAGAAGAAGAACCTGACAGAAGACACACAAAGGCATTCTCATTGTTCAACTCCCACTCATGAGTGAGAACATGCGGTGTTTGGTTTTCTGTTCCTGTATTAGTTTGCTGAGAATCATGGTTTCCAGCTTCATCTATGTCCCTGCAAAGGACATGAACTCATTCTTTTTTATGGCTGCCGAGTACTGGGAGGGAAACATCACACACTGGGGCCTGTTGCAGGGTGGGGAGCTAGGGGAGGAATAGCATTAGGAGAAATATCTAATGTACATGAAGGGTTGATGGGTGCAGCAAATCACCATGACACGTGTGTACCTATGTAACAAACCTGTACGTTCTGCACATGTATCCCAGAACTTAAAGTGTAATAAGAAAAGAAAATGCACAAACGCAGTTAGCAGGCAATTCACAGAATGCAAAATTCAAATGACCCATAAACCTATGAAAAAGTGACTAGATTCACTAATATTGATAGAAATGCAATAAAAGCCATAAGATACCACTTCTCATTCATCAAAGGAGGAAACATAAAAATATCTGAATGGACTGGACGTTGCAAACTACTGAAACCAACCACAGTTACTTTAAGCAGAAAACAAAGGTATGAAATTCTACCAGGTAACAGTTACTGACTGCTGACTGTGGGCAGCCACAGTTTCAAGTACTTTACAGATATTTGCTCATTTATTCCTCACAAAAGCCATATGATAGATGCAATTATTTTCCCCTTATAATAGAGGAGGAAGCAGAGTCTCTGAGAGGTTTATTTGCCCAGGGTTATGGAGCTAGTCTATCAAGAAACAATGGGTTCCACATAGGCATTCCGTTTCCAGAGTTCTCCCTCTTTAGAGCTGCATTCAACTATCTATTAGAAAACTCACAGGGTCTATGGGAAGACCAGGAACCACACCCCAAATCACATCATTCAACACCACTGACACTCCACAACTGTCAGAAATCCTGACTAATGACCACTATTTGTGTCACCAATACCAGCACCAATACCAGAATGTTGCTTCTGGAATCCCTTGTCTCTGAGTCCTCTGAAGAATGGATGCAGCTACTGCTAAGAGTGGCTTCCAGGGAGCACCTGCTTCCTGTTAAGTCACTGGCTTTCCATTCATGATCTGATTTGGGTGCATCTGATTGGTAAAGCCTAGGGAGGGTGGGAAGGAGAATATCTCGTGTCTGTAGTGGAAGGTGGGGACTCAGAGATTCTCCAGATATGGAAAGGATAGTAAGGGTGCTGGGTAGCCAAAACAAATGACAAATATTTACTACGCTGACTGCTATGAGCTGAACAGGAGGCAGAAAGACAAGGACCCTGTGGTAGAGCTGTAAGTGGTACAGCTGATGCACAGAGTATTTTGGTAATATCTAGTACAACTTAAAATGTACCAGCCTCACAGTATGTATTTCTAGAAAAACTCCAGCACATGTGCACAAGAAGATATGTAAAAGATGCCAACTGCAGCAGTGTTTAAAATAGCATACTATTAGAAGCAGCCTAACTTCCCATCGGCGAGTAAGTAAATTGTGTTATGTAATTGCCTACTGAAAAATTACACAATTTATGCATTTAGAAAAGAGACTTTCTTTCTTCCCTTTTTTTTGTTTTTAAAGACAATATCTCACTCTGTCACCCACACTGGAGTGGAGCGGTGCTGTCCTAGCTCACTGCAGCCTCAAACTCTTGGGCTCAAGCGATCCTTCCACCTCAGCCTCGAGTCACTGGGACTACAAGCATAGGCCACTATGCCTAGATACTTGAAAAAGTTTATTTAGGGACATAGGTCTTGCTATGTTACCCAGGCTGTTCTTGAACTCCTGACCTCAGGCAATCCTCCTGCCTTATTCCTTTAAAGTGCTGGGATTACAAGCATGAGCCACAGAGCCCAGCCCAAGACTTAATTCTTTTATAAAGGGCTGCAGCCTGCAGGGTAGCCATGCTGACAGGCTGGGTGTAGCCTCTGACAGAGATTGTTAGAAGGCACTTCAAAGGAGGAGGGATTGGGTGGGAGCTTTATGCCAAACAGGTTGGCTAAACATACGTATTCAACAGACTATAGGAGGAACTATGAACCTTCACAAGGGGGATCCTGACACACATGTACCGAACAAATATGCATGTTACATGAGTCCCATGTTCACTTTGGGGGGGAGGCTTAACATTAAACTGCATTATGATTAGGGCCTATATGTCAAAAGGTGAAGCAGGGACACATGGCACTCAAGTGAAGAGACTCTATAAACCAGCCAGAACCAGTCCGTGGTCAGTGATTTCTTAGGAGAAAGTTACTGAAATCAATCTTTTGTCCAATCAAAGCTATAGTTATGGCTTGTGGAACAAGGAGTCAATTAGTCAGTGTCTGGCAGTGAATGAGCTGCAATTTTTGTTTGTTTGTTTGTTTTTTTAGAGACAAGGTCTTAACTATACTACCAGACTAGAGTGCAGTGACTCAATCATAGCTCACTGCAGCCTCGAACTCTTGGCCTCAAGTGATCCTCCCACCTAAGCCTTTTAAAGCACTGACTGGGATTACAGGCATGAGTCACCATGTCCACCCCTGCTATTGTTTTAATATTGCTTATCTCGAGGCCAGTGCTTGTTTAGCTGCTAAAGAAAAAGAAAAACCCTGTGGCAGTTAGAACACAGTGTATTCTTAAGTGTGGTGTTGGGGTTGGGGTTGGGTTGCCAACGTGGCCTTAGCGCCTGTATAATTTGGTATCTTATTGCCAGAGTCTGTTCTGTCAGTCTTATGATCTCTATTTTAACATTAATGCTGGTCAGCTGTTGCGTCTAAATTGCAAAACGGAGGGGGTATAATGAGGCGTGTTGGACCTCCTGTCCCATCATGGCTGGCAACTCAGTTTTTAAGGTTTCTCTGGGGTCCCCTTGGCAAAGAGGGAATCCGTTCTGACAGCTGGGGGGAGCTTAGGATTTTATTTTTAGTAATTGGTGCAGCTGATATGGAAAGTATTTTGGTAATATTTAGTACAACTTAAAACATTCCCGCCTTACAGTATGTATTTCTAGAGAAACACCAACACATGTGCCCAGGAAGGTATGTAAAATATGCCAACTGCAGCAGTGTTTAAAATAGCATACTATTAGAAATGACCTAACTTCCCATCAGGGAATATGTAAATTGTGCGATGGAATGAAATATTTTACAGCAGTTAAAATGAATGACGTAGATCTACACGGTTGTCCTTAATAACATGATGGTGAATTTAAAAGTTTCAGAAATGGGAGATACCATATGAGAGCACTTACATAAATTAAAAACAAACAAAAAGAGCACAAAAATGACACATCACATTCATGATCATTGACGTAGGAGTTGCCTCTCGGAAGGAAGAGAGAAGATTGGGACAGGGGAGGGAGACGAAGGAAGTTTTAGCTTCATTTGAAATATTTTATTTCCTTTATCAAATTTGAAAGACAGAAGCAAAATGTTAAAATGTCAACAGGATTTGTTGATTTTTGATGATGAGTACATGGAAGTTTGTCAATTATTTTTCTGTATATTTATGATTTTCTAAAGAAAGTGAAAAAGTCATGGTTATTTAACTATATATTTGAGATTTGGGTTCCAGCTAATTTGATCCAGTTTTTCCAGAACTGTTTTATTCTGTTTTGTAAGCTTTGGACAAGTAAAGAGCACAACTTTTTTTTATTAATACTAAAGCTATATAATTCATATAAAAGTAGTATCCCATTTTGATGACTACAGAGATTTGTTCATTTTCTAGGATATTTAATATTAAAGGTTCAGATATAATCTTTCTTGAAGGTATAGTCTATATTTAACTATTTGTTCTTTGTATAATTTGCCAAAAGTGAGTTATCTGTTGCCTTCTGGCTAATGAAGATAGAATTCATCTGGTTGTAGAGTAAAATCATTTTTCTTTAATGAATGAAAGAAAAAAAAACACTTTTAGACTTGGTTTTATTTCAATTGCAAGAGTATTAAAACCAAACATTATTTCATTGAAGTATTTAAGCAGCAGAAAATGGAGAATATTTGCTTCTAAAATATGTGTTCAGAATATCCTTGCATCTGCAGCGTTAAAGACAGATGTTGAGATACTTATCACCTCCCTGGGTATTCTATTTTATTGACCAAGTTCTTTGAAGAATTTGACATTTCAGTAGGATCAACAGTCTCTAATGTGGAGAAAATTTAGTGAATTCCTACTAGATTTGGAACAAACAATATGCTGTATATGTAATCACTTAAGGTTCCTCAGGAAAGCTGACATAAATAACCATTAGATTCCACTTGAAGATTAACCTATTAATAGATTTTCAGAACCGCAGAGATGTGAGGAAATAAATCTAATCTTTCTGACAGAGGCTCAGATTACCAAACAAGTATCAGCTTTGATATAGGAAGTGATTACAGTTTATGGCTCAAACTTTTTGCAAAGAAAATATAAAATAATCATATACCTATCCACACTGGTAAAGAGATATTTTCACAGATTTTAAACATGTCTTCAAATTATATTGAAGGGGCCACATCGGACATGGAGAGCAAGTGTTCTCTATTTCCATGATTGTCACCTCTAGATTTAATTGTATTAGTTGATCCTAGTTAAACAAGTTAAACATTAAGAAATCATTTAGAGGAATGATAGTGAAAAGCTGGAAAACAAAGATTAAGAGCTACAACTTACACTAACTCTCTTCTGGAAGGTTTATAAAACAAGATTAATAGTTATCAGCTTCAGATAGCATGGTACCATAAAGGATAATTAAAACTGGTATTTGGTGGCATTAAAGATATATTGGAATGGTAAACAGTGATTATCATTCTGTTCATGATAACAGTAATATCCTGCAGTGATTACCTCTGGAGGACAGGAAGAGGAGGCTAAAGGGGAGGGCATATATCATTTGTTTGATAATATTCTGTTTGACCTTGTTAATAGGAACATAGGTATTTGTTGTGATATCGTTTATGTATTTTGTCTGGAATGTTTCATAATCATTTTTAAAAGAAAGAAGCATTTTGAAGTCCAAGAATTGTGCTATTCTGGATGTCATACTTGAGGAGAGATTTAGACAAACTAGAGAGTGTTTAAAAAATAATGATCCAAATACTTATGAGCCTGGAAATCCTGATATAAGAAAAAGTTGAATAACCCTGCCCCCACCCCCCGCCCCAGAGGTTTAGCCAGAGAAGACTTGGAGGTGAAGGGATTAATTTGGCACAGTAAGAGGACAAAAATATTTGAGTAATAGTGGTAAGTGAAAAGGTGTAGATTTATTCTATGTGACCACAAAAAGTTAAAACATACACACACACACACGATTTAGTGGAATCTGTATGAAGAAGAGTGATCCAAAGATGAAATGGCTGACATCTCCATACTGGTCATGTAAAAGCCTGTCTCAGAGGACTCTCTGATGTGACTGTCATAGAAGAAATCCAAGCAAAGTTGAACTACTTCAGATTTTTTCAACACAACTACTTTTTTTTTGAAATGGTCAACTATATAAATTTTTCATTTGATCAACACCTTCCTTGCTGGGGAAGCTGTTCAAAGAATTGGTCAAGCTAGTCATTCCCACAATACTGAGGATCTGACAATGTGACTTAACCACCATTAAGGTACATAATGCCTGAGGACAAATGTCAAGATCTCAGAGAAAATGCTGGTCTAGACAAATTATATTATTCAAAGGGGTTGTTGGAAGATATATATTTAGATAGAAGCTAGAGAACAAAATTAACTGAGTTGCTGATCAGAATGAATGACCTAAGACTAAGTCTAAAAAGTTTCAGCCGTATAAGCCAATGGGCTTTTGTTCATCTCATGCCTGGTTACGCAGCTAACTTGAGCCCATTTAAAGGACTCATGATGGGTGAAGTAACTGTTCTGGAGAAATAAACAGAACTTCATTTCCATCATTAAGGAGCAGAATGGCTTTGTTAAACAGCTAACACAATATTTTATGGCATTCATAAACATTGACCTCGGTTCAAATCCAACATCCTCAAATTACCATCTGTGTGACCTTAGAAAAAAATACGTATTTTGAGTCATAATTGCTTTACCTGCAGAATAGAAATATTAATTTTATATATCTCTTACATTAAATGAGAAAATGTTTATAAGTATACAGAAATCTATCAGCTTGCTTCCTGGTGCATAGTAAATGCTCAATATATGGGCTCAAAACTGGGATGGGGCAGTAAGAAGGGAGAATTACCTTTATTTATTGCTGCATTCTCAATGCCTGGTATGTTCTAGGTATTCAAACAATATTTGAAAAATAAATTAGTACTAAGACTATGAACAAAGGTCCATAGATGTGATTCAGGCAATTAAGCACCAAGAGATAGAATATGGACAAAATAACAGTGGTTGGTGCTGTATTGGACCAGAAATGGGAGAGGTAATGCAGAAAAATAAATGTGTCATTCCTGAAAGAGGGCTTCTCACTTATGAGATGCAGTTCTGGCTGGGGGAAAAACTAAGGTTAAAAATGAAGGGTGATGATGTTGCAGACACATTTGCATTGGTGAGCAAGTTCAGCAGTTCTTTGGCCCATGACAGATATGGCAGAGAGGGCTGTGTTGGAGGATTTCAAATCAAATGAGTGGACACCAAAAATCCTGGTAGACTGCATTACAAATTTCAAATGGTTTTTATGTATTAGGCCTATTTGGTCTGGATATAGAGCTCATCAACACTCCATAACTCAACGACTATCCCTGTGTAGAACTGGATTTCTGCTGGGCACTACTGCCATGGCACATCATCTTCCCTAGCTACGCTGGTGTCAGAGGATTTCCCAAGAATGCAGCTTTCTTCTGTCCACTGACATTCTGGTTTTCAGAGGAAGGTCCTGCAGGTCTCTTTGCCCAGCGTGTAATGCACATATTAGCTTAGGTTGTCCATTCCAAGTGTCATGAACTGAGTCTACAGGTTTCCCTCCGCTATTCATGGTTGCCTAGGAGCACCATGTAGGGTTGCGGGCTTAGGAAGATCACCACATTTCAAAGGTGGCTGTGATACCTAATACCACTTGTTCTCATATACAGTAGAGTAATTGGCCTAGGCTGTAATTACCTTCTAGAAAAAATCATAAAGAACGAAGGCTACCCAAACTTGGGTCTGCTTCTGAAAGAATATGCTTTCCTACTGTGATATTTGAGGTATCATTAAGGTTAATGAAGAACGAGGTCGGGTCTGAGTAAGTAAGGTTTGGAACTGAGATGAACAAGATTTTCAATAACTGTGAGGCTACAGTCATGTCTGTGTGCCAGGAAAACTTTTTTTCCACATAAAGCTTTCAAGAATAGTCTTGTTGCATGTATAAGAATCATCTGGAGGGCTTTACGGTCCCCTGCCACCAAGATTTCTGATTCAGTAGGTTTGTGATGGGGCCAAAAAATGTGATTTTCTAACAAGCTCCTAGATAATGATGCTAGTCTGAGGAATACATTGAGAATCACTGGGTTAGAGAAATGAAAGATAAATGACCAGAAAACCCCAGAAACCATCTGTAACTAAAATAGTTTTGGAATAACTTGGAGTTCTTGATTTTGTAGGCCACTTTCATATTAAAATTGTCGTCATTTTCTTTGACATCATTGGATTGTCTTCCACATTCTCAGATTTGGCCAGGAGATGGGACTATGATAAGCAGCCCATGAATCAAGAGTTTATTGGAGGTCATGTGCATAAGGAAATCTTTCCCACTGGGAGCGATGGCTTATGCCTGTAATCTCAGCACCTTGGGAGGCTGAGGTAGGAGGACTGCTTGAGCCCAGGGGTTTGAAACCAGCCTGAGCAAGATGAGACCCCCCCGCTCTGTCCCTACAAAAATTAAGAAATTAATCAAATGTGGTGGTGTGCACATGCAGTCCCAGCTGCTACTCAGGAGGCTGTGGTGGGAGGATCGCTTGAGCCTGGGAACAAAAGACTACAGTGAGCCATGGCTGCATCACTGCACTCCAGTCTGGGTGACAGTGCAAGACCCTGTTGCAAAAAAAAAAGAAAAAGAAAAAGAAATCTTCCCATCTAGAAAGTCATGAAGTCATGGAACATCCCATTTATGCCTCATTAGATGATGACAGGGATATTGGACAAGCTGAAAATTACCATTAAATACCTGAACGGGTTGAGACGTTTCTCTGAAACCATTGTTACTTATTACCCTTTTTGTTTTGCCCAAAGTTGTAGATTTTCTGAAAGTCTTACTTTGTCAAGCCCAAAGTTTTATGGAACTGGTCGGTAATAGGGATTAATTTGTGAGAGTATCTAGTTGTCTTGAACAGTAAGGATGTTAGCCCACAGTAATTTTAACAGAACCCTAAGGTACTATGGGAAGTTGTAGAGGGGCGGAGGGACTACCACCACAACGGGTGCCTTTGAACTTGCAGAAGGCCTTGGTTCTGAGCAATAAGAGTGATTATGTCTGCTGCTGAGACCCAGGTGCTAAATCAGGTGAGTTCAGCTGCCTACTTTATTTCACTACAGAGAAGGGGATCCCCTCCCTCTTTGTGGCAAATTTACATAGCTTTTAGAGAAAAGGGGAGGGATGAAGTGGAGACAAAGAAAGCCTAAGCAGTGCTGGTGGCAGAATTTTGTGGAAAGAGAATATGGGAAACAGGGGTCTTCAGTGGCTTATTTTACAAATATTTATGTGACAGGCTGTTTTCTAGAAGCTAAGAAAAAAGCCAAAGTCTCTGCTCTCAAGTGGCTAACATTTTCAGGTGGAAAGGGCTGAGGAAAATGAATAAAGGTAATGAATAAAGAACTCCATTAGTCTCTTGATATCTTGACAGGCTTTCTAATACTAAGCCCAACAGAGGGTGGTTATTCATTTGTATAGTAGTGGCACTAGGTCAAGTGTGCACCCAAGTTGCTTGAACAAGGGCATGATCCATGAAGCTATGCAATGATCATGAATTTATCATCCTTTACCTGAAGGTAGGAGGGAGCCTGTTTTAAATCAATTGAAACAAAAACATCTCCTTTTTCCAAGGGATTCAAATATGGATATGGGAAGCAGGGATAGAGTGTTGGACAGAGCCAGAGTGGAGGAGCATGGTGCCAGAAAGCCAATATTATCACTGTGTCCAAGAGCTGTAATACATGTCCAGCATGAAAGATCAGAATTGGAAGTAAAAATCAAGAGCAGAGCTGGGGAGGTTGTGAAGGAAGATGACAATAAAGATTTGTGTGTGGGAATGAATACATTGGGGTATGTTCTGGATGAATGCCAGAGACAAAAGCAAATAGCCAAGGCTAATTTTTATATGCTTTTAGTGCATTCTTACTTGGGCGGGGAGGATTCCTGTAAGGTGGTCAAAATGGAGCACATATTTTCTGACACATATACTAGAAATAAAAGCAAGCAGAAGTAAGGTAGTAGAAAATAAAACACTATTCAATTACTGCACTGAGAGATCAAATGAAAGTATATTTATTGAATAATTAATTATGCCTTGACAGTACTAAGTGCTTTAGCTCATTTAATCCTTCAGCTAATATAGAAGCTGAGAACTACTATAATCTCTGTATTAGTTACAGTAATACCAGGTACTATAAAAATAGACTTAAAATCAAAATTGGCTTAAATACAATAGAAGTTTATTTCTCACTCATGTGTCAATATAAAGCAGGATTCCTGATCAGCAGATAGCTCTTCTATCTTTTGGTCCCATCATCCTCCAAGTCCTTATAATTATTCTCTGCATCTAGCCAATAAAAGAGAAAAGAAGAGGAAAACAAGACACATCCATTTCTTACAAGCCTGGCCCAGAAGTGACACACATGATTTTCACAAACATTTCTTTGGTGATAACTAGTCACTCAACACACTTTGATGAAAGAAGCGTTGAGAAAATGGTGTGCCTTCCTGGGTACATCAAACTCTGGAAAAGGGAGCACAGACTTTTGTCTTCAGCGTGCTCTTTACACAGCCTGCCCCTCTAGTACTAAATATGTTCTCACCCTTCTTTGACCAAAAGGACACACTCACTCCTCCTTAAGGGAATTAAGGATAACTACCATTTGCTTTCTGCAACCAGCTCAACCCCTATGATCTCCTGACGCTATATGATCCTCTTCACCCAGGCCAAAAGTTCTTCTTTTGGTCTGGCCACAAATTAACTGAAAATGAAAACATGAAATGGTAGAGCAGGGACAGAACTCATCTGGATGAAGGAATGGGAAATACATAGCAGATGCAGCACAATGGCAGGGATGAGATCTTGCTGGGAAGACGTTGTCAATATGTACCTTGGAAATGGGGGAAGTTCCTTAATTAGACCCCAGTTCTGCTCTCCAGGAGGAACTCCCATGTTCTCTTTTGGATCTCTGCTGGGCTCCTTCTCTGCCTCTTCCCTTCTGGGACCACATCTGAAATACCTGCTGAGGAACATGCCATACTTGGGAGCTGTTCAGCTTTCGTGGCCCTCTTCCTATTCATGAAATTTGAAGGTCTGACTTTTCTAACACTCAAACAATCAATTTTGGGTCAAGGTTATCATCTCTTTAGGAGTTAGCAAGAGCTAACTGTTATTAAAGAGTTGAAGTTGTCACTCTTGTTAAAGAGTAAAAGTTTTACTGTGCTAATAAATAGTACTGAAATCTTGGTGGCTTACAAAATAAAGGCTTAATTTCTTGCTCACGTTAAATAGCTGTAGCTTATCAGCATTTTGTTCTATGTCACCTCTCCCTTTTAGGGCCGGGACTGAAAGCTCAGCTCCTGTTGGACTTAGCAGAGCCATGTAGGCTTCTAAGATGTATGAAAGAACATGGTGACATTCATTGCTGCTTCTTGCATTCCATTGGCCAAAGTCTGACATCAGTGGAGCAGGGAAGTAGATTCTTCATCAAGGAAGCATTGCAAATCTTAAGGCAGTGGACAGAGGTTTAAAAGGAGGGGATAATAATATAGTCTACCTTTGACAATACAGGTCTCTCAGAAACTTAGACCTTAGTTTATTTGCTTCCAATTAGTTCCATGTGTAATCACGCCTGACTTCTTTCCTATAGATAGTCCTCAATTCCACTTGTTTCTTTGCTCTCTTTCCCATAGGCATTTCTCTCCCAATTTAATGAGACCCTCAAAAACCGCAAGTTAAGGTGAGAGGGTAACACTCTCATTGGACATTTGCTGTAGGGTTGAATCACTTTATTTGAGGAATCTCATGACTGGACTTTTGTCATTCAAGGCCTTCTTGAAATTTTAATTTCTTTTTTTTTTTATAAGGTCTCACACTGTCACCCAGGTTGGGGTGCAGTGGCTTGATCAAGGCTCACTGCAGCCTCACCTCCTGAGCTCAAGCGATCCTCCCATCTCAGCCTGCTGAGTAACTGGGACTACAAGCACTCACTACCATGCCTGACTAATTTTTTTTATTTTTGGTAGACATGGGGTCTCACTATGTTGCCAAGGCTAGCCTTGAACTCCTGGGCTCAAGCTACCCTCCTGCCTCAGCCTCCCAAAGTGCTGGGATTGCATGTGTCATCCACAGTGCCCAGTTTATTTCCTGTTGTTTAAAGTCCAGAAACATTCTTCAACACTGAAAAGCTTTACATTTCTGGACTCTTTCCATTTGCTTCTTGCTCTCTAATCGACAATCTTTTCCCTAGCTCATCACTTTCTTGCAATATCTTACTAAATGCAGCAGCAAAGCAATTGCCAACACACACTAAGATTCCAGCTTTTTTCAACCCTCTTTCTCCGCAGACCCCTTACACCAAGCGCTACAGACCCAGAAGGCATTTCATCATCTTTCCAAGAGACTGCAGGTGATAGTTGTTTTGCTAATTGTTTTGCCTTTGCATATCTCTGTTATTCTAGCATTAGATATATTTCCTTAGTGCCTACCATCCTCCTTCTAAGCCAGTACCCATATATTTAACTTTTAGCATGATGGTGGCATCATACTTCAACTTGCCAATTTTTGTTAGTTAGGATGACACTAGGTGCTGCAACAAATACCCTTTAAAAAAAATTATATATATATATATATATATATATATATATATAACCTCAAACTAAATAGAAATGTATTTCTAATGCAAGTAGCTATCCAAAGTAGATTTCCTGTTTGTTAGGAGATTCTCTTCCATGCAATGATACAGGGATTTTGATTCCTTTAATATGGTGGCTCCATCATCCCTTACTGTATAGGTTGGCAAATTATAGGTTGTGGGACAAATCTGGCCTGTGGCCTATTTTTGTAAATGAAATCTTATAGGAACATTACTATGGCCATTAATTTATGTTTGATCTATGCTGCTTTTCCATTACAATGGTAGATTTGAATAGTTGCAATGGAGATATTATGAGCTGCAAAGCCTTAGCTATTTACTACTTGGCCTTTTATAGAAAAAGTTTGGGACATCCATCCTAGAATCTAACGATCATCATTTGAATTTAGTTGGGAAAAGGGGAAAGAGAGCCTAGAGAAGGTACAACCCCTGGCCCATAAGTATTACATACACATTCCTCTCTCACATGGCCTCACCTAGATGCAAGGTGGGGTGAGAAATGCAGTCTGTTGCCAGGCAGGAACTTCACTGCTTTCCAGCAACTCTAAATTATAGTAAGAATTTGGGTGGACAGCTATTCATCTCTGCCATAATGCCCATCTTGTAGGTTTTTTTTAAAAAAAGTTAGGCTCTTAAGAGTTAGTAACTTGAGTAATGACTTTAAGACCTGTTTGAAGATATTATATCAAAATGGTTAACAATTTAGTCTCAAGAATCATAAAGACCTTGGTTTTAAAAGTAAATGCTGAATAATTGTTATTAATATATTCTTCCCTACACAATATAGTAGAAGCTCTTGCTAGAGAGGTAAAAATTTATCTTCCTTATCTGTAGCTTGGAAGTTGCAAAACACTGGCCTGGAAGGTCCTTAAGTTCTTTTCACCCCAGAAATAATTGCTTCATGCTATAACTTTTACTTGGTCCCTCCTGTGTACCTAAAACTGTGCAAGCAGAAGAGTCACAGAGAAGAATAAGGCAGTGAGGCCATTGGAGGCCATATTCCAGCCATTGATAAAATGGCTCAAGGAGGAAAACAGATGTGGCATCAATCAATGCCTAACCTTAACATCTGGGAGTGGAAGCACTGACCTAGAAATATTCACAGAGAGCTGAGATCCATAGTAACTCTTCCCTGTCTGACAACCTTCAACCCAAACTGCTAAGCACCTAGACCTTGTTGGACGTACCCGTTAACGTCTCCCATCAGTTGGGTCTTTAAAATACATGATTTGTGCATTCTTTTGGAATATACATTTGATCTTTGACTCTGGACTTCCTCTTCATATAAAGTTTTTGCCATAGAAAACTCTCATTCTCCCTATATTTATTTTCCATGCCTCCACTACACTCCTCTTACAACTTTGTTCTTATTTGTAAAAGAGATTGACAATGATGTTTTATTCTAGGAAGTATTTGAATACTTCAAATCCTGCTACAGATGTGTGAAAAAAAATTTTTAATAAATGAATACCTCAAATCCTTTGTATTTCATTACTCTTCTTCCCTTCAGTAGGCCCTGGACTAGAGTTTCAAAAACCAGCGTGTAGGGCTCTGGAAGTACACAAGGGTGCTGTACAGAATCTTGATTTTTGGAAAAGCTTTTTAACTTTGTGTTTTTATTTCATCGATAAACTTAAAAATTAATGTAAACTTATTCTGGCTTATCAGATTTACTACCTTCTAACTGATTATGCATTGTAATCCTAATGCCTGAGCTTGTGTTTATATTTATTACTATGTTTGCATCAGATGACATTGTGGAGCGCTGAGTGGCCAAAGGTTTCAAAGTTATAAGTACAGAGGAAAGTAGTAGAATAATTGAGTCATCATGTGGAATATGATGGTGCAGGCATTCAGACTTGAAAAAGGAGAAGGCAGCCTATCTGTTGCATCTGGTATCATGCTTATTTTCCAAGTGGGTCTATTGTTCAGATGCTAAGTAGGAATAATTCATTAACAATAAGTATACTATAAAGTATTCATTATTTTAATAATTAAATTAAATAGCCATACACATATTTTAAAGGCCACAATGTCAATTTTGTAAATTATTTTTAAAACAATTTACAAAGTTGACACTTGAAGAAAATTACTCTAGGATCATTATTCACTGGAAGACATTTGATTCTATTGGAAAGCTATTTATTCTAAACTAGTATGCAATATCATACCTAGGAGAACACTTTTTTTTTACATTACTGTTCTCAAAATGAAACTATAAAAACTATTTATAGACCTTGACCTGAGGCTGCATCCTTATATATTAAACCCAACATCAGTAACGTACTTCCAGTAAACATCATATATCACATTAAATTAATGCTGTTAATTTGAATTTTAATGGGTTTCCAATGTTGTTCATATTTAATTTGTAAATTTGCTTTTTGGTTGGATAGAAGCATATACTTCTTTTACATTCAAATAAAATATGTGCATATTTATTTTATATTATAATAAAATGACGTAAGACAACACAGGCGGGGTGGGGGATTACTGTGAGAATGCCTTTCCTTTAAAATGAGAATATGCATTACTCAAGCTATAGAAACACTCAAGCTGTCATTCTCAAGTGCATAGAAGTTCTAGTCTTTGAAGAAGCACAGACTGCTAATGAAGACTTGATGGACTTGAGACAAAATGGGCAAAATAAGGACAATGTAGTAAGTTTTGGATGCTACTAAATAACATTACATTTAAAGGAATGTCTATTAACTGACTATTCTAGTTTTTTTTTGACAGCTAAAATTATCCTTTAAAATGTCAATGATAACACATGGTAGGCTTATTTAATGCTTTTACTTGACAAAAATTTTATCGTAAAATTTTTATGACATTCCAAATCTATAAACTCCCGATTATCATGGTCCTCTGTAACTGCCAAAATCTGTGGCCTTTTTTTCGCTAGTGTTCTCGCCCTGGGACCACTGACATTTCAGAACTTGCAAGCTCAGGTGCTTGTAGACCACACAGAAGTTTGTAAACCAATAGTAACAAGATAATAAATTGTATTAGTTCATTCTCTGACTGCTGTGAGAACATAGCTGAGACTGAGTAATTTAAAGAGGACAGAGGTTTAATTGACTCACAGTTCTGCAAGGATGGGAGGGCCTCAGTAAACTTACCATCATGGCGGAAGGGGAAGCAAGCACATCCTTCATCACATGGAGGCAGTGAGGAGACAAATGTGTGCCCAGCGAGGTTGGCAGTGGGGGGACGGGGGGGGAACCTGTTATAAAACCATTGTGAGAACTCAGTCATTGTCATGAGAAAAGGATGGGGGAAACAGCCCCCATTATTCGATTATCTCCGTCTGGTCCTTCCCATGACATATGGGGATTTATAGGAACTATACTTCAAGATGAGATTTGGGTGGGAACACAGTCAAACCATATCATAAATTTCTTCTTATTTGTAATTGGAGCTCATTGCTCAGTGAATAGAAACAAAACAGACTGAAACAGAGAATCTGAAAGTTATTATTATTTTTTCTCACCTAATATAAATTAATGCGCATTCACCAATATTTTGATGGAGAGTCACAAAAGTATGGGCCCATCAATTGGTGTTTAAACCACATTCAGTTTCAAATTCTTCAGAGCAGACAAGAATAAGGCATATGCTATCAATCTGAGTGCAGGATCCTGTCTGATTTCATTGCTCTGTTTTTTATAGTTGTGTCACTTATATCTATTTCAACAGGGTTTTTTAGTGGCTTGTCTTCATTAGTAGTTTCTAAATCATGCAAAATTTTCATAGAAATGGCTTCCTGGCCAGGCGCAGTAGCTCACTCCTGTAATCCCAACACGCTGGGAGGCTGAGGCAGGTGGATCACCTGAGGTCAGGAGTTCAAGATTAACCTGGCCAACATGGCGAAATCCCGTCCCTACCAAAAATACAAAAATTAGCCAGATGTGGTGGTGTGTGCCTGTAAACTCAACTACCCAGGAGGTTGAGGCAGGAGAATTGTTGGAACCCGTGGGAGCAGAGGCTGCAGTGAGCCAAGATTGCGTCACTGCACTCCAACCTGGGAGACAGAGCAAGACTCTGTCTCAAAGACAAGAACAAAACAAAAAGAAATGGCTTCCTTTTTATCTTTATTTTATTAGTTAATATAATATTTCAAATACATAAGTGTGACAAGTACAGTTGAATTCAAGGAGTATGGGGACCAGCCCAAGTGACCCTTGCTTACCAAACGGCTTGACTGGTGTGAGTAGCACGAGGGCACATTGAAAAGTGCAATCCTTAAGCAGTAAGTGCTGTGAGTATCAGTCAGCATGTTTTATAGAAGGGATGGAGAACATCATCTATTTTGGCAACATGGTTAAATGGATGCCAGTTAAAAACAAACTTCTATTGCAAAATGTAATGAGTATGAAAAAAATGTAAGTACAAAATGCTATGAAAACCAAAAGGAGGAAGCAACTAACTGCCTATGATTCCAGGCTTCTTCAACCCTTGATGAAACAACAGCAGAAACCAAAAATAACTTTAAAAAATATATTTCTACATCTTCACTAATTAAAATACTAGTGAGTTATTCCAGCACAAAAGGTTAATCCGAGTTGATGTGTTTTCCATTAAATTTGAGGAGTAATCCATACTATATTTTTTCTCGTTGTTTTGTATTATAAGTATTTGTTATGTCAATTGCTGTTTTTAATGATCTGATGTCCTGAGTTGTGAAGAATTAGAATTCCCAGGAAAAGGGTTTTTTTTATTCTCACAGAAAGGGCAAATTCTCTGCTCCAACTACGCAGGTCTCATTGCAAATGGTTTCTCCTGATGGCCTATTCAGTTACCTTTCTTCTATGTACTCATTCTTGGTACTGATCAAGCCTCATCCCCTATTCTCTTCTCTTGGCTCCAGTCTTTATTGGTCTCTCCCCTTAGAAGAACTCCTAGGGCACTGTGACATTTAATGATACCCTATCTTGGATCATTCACTGCCCAAGGGATCATGTCCTGTCCCTCTAAATTGGACTACAAATCTCTTGACAAAGGATTGTGTTTCACATGCCTTGTTTCTGTTCACAGCATCTCTCTATTACAGGCACAAATAATTGCCTGTTGAATTGAATGTAAACAACCAGCAGGCTGCCAGAAGAAAAGCATGGGCATATTTAATAAATGGACTAGATTTTCTGAGCAATTACCAAATTTTATTCTATAGTAAGTGCCATAAAAGATAGGTATAGCAGGTGTAGCACAGAGGAGTTAGCAAACTTTAAGGTGGCCTTTAATGAAATACAAAATCAAATGGTTCATTTATCTACCATTGTAGCTTAAGGGCTGAAAAAAATTTCATTCTATTTCTACTGCATAAACAAATGTAAGGAAGGCGTGTCATGCTTCTTATTCAGTGAAAATAATGCCTGACACATAAAAAAATGTTATCATAAAAAAGTCTGCTATCGTTGTCATCACCACCACAAACATAATGAGAGCATCAATACATGAGCTGATTATTCGTTGTTCAACAGCAAGAACGGTTGAGCTTGGATTTGGGATTCACAACAAGAACAAAAATTCTAAATAAAATTTTTGCAACGAGAAATTCTCTTTACAAATTCTTTCTCCATCTGTTTCATTTGTTTGCTGAAATGAAAAGGATTTGCCTCTAAATTTTTCCTTTTCTGCTGCTTCTTTCTTTCAGAAACAATTTTCCTCTTGTAGGAACATGGTGTGATGTAAACTAATATATCTTCAATGGAAAGTTCAGGACTTAATAGGACTTTCTGATAGAAAAGTTCATTCTCTCCGTTCTTCCTGTTATTCTGTAAAGTGTTCCTATTTCTTGGGCCATTTCTAAAACAGCTCTATTGTTAATATTTAGGTATTCTGGCTCAAAGTCACTAGGCATACTAATACACAAGGAAGAGAAATACACATTTTTATTTCTGTTTTCCTTGTTCTTGGTATCAGAAACCAGTATAATAATTTTATTTCCTATTTCAGACCAAAGCTATGTGGCTTTTTTCATTGGATAAGAGTATGTCTGTGGAAAATATTAGTTTTTCTTTGGAGCAAGCACTAAACATTAGTGTTAGTCTAATGCTAACACATTAGTGTTAGCCTTTGGAGCAAGTGAGTCACTTGATCCTGTGGTAAGGAGGCACCGTGATTTAAATGTGTCCCCACGGTTCATGTGTTGGCAATTTAATCCCCAATGCAGCAGTGTTGGGATGTGGGGCCTAATAAGAGGTGATTAGGTCATGAGGGCTCTGACCTTATGAGTGAATTCATGTCATTATTGCAGGGGTGGGCTAGTTATTGCAACAGTGGCTTGTTATAAAAGTAAGTTTGGCTCCCTCTTGCTCTCTCACTCTCTCTTGCCTTCTTGCCTTTTGCCATGGGATGGTTCAGCACAAAGGCCCTCATCAATACGAGCATCTTGGTATTGGTCTTTCCAACCTCCAGACTGTGAGAAGTTCATTTCTTTCTTTATAAATTACCCAGTCTGTGGTATTCTGTTACAGCAGCACAAAGCAGACTGAAGCAGGAAGTGACTTATTTTTAAGGAAAAGACAGATACAGTTGCCTAACAAGAGGTGTGTTTCCTCATTTTTAAGTCATTCCCACATTACTACTGTTGAAAACTCTTCTCTAATGGGGAGAACTTACTGAAGACTTAGACTACTGGAAAGGGGATACCTGCAGGTGAACACAGAGGATCCTCCAAAGGAGGTATCAATGAAGGGCTATCTCCTGACTGCAATGAGAAACACGGCTCCCAAAGGTCCTGTACACTAAAGAGAAGAGAGATCATTCAAAGGCAAAAGGAATGGTTTATAGGCATGGCTCTGCTTCATGGGACTTCCCACTGAAGACCCATAGGTGCTTAAGCTCTATGGATGTTGAATTCTTTTTCCACCTGGCTGTCTAGTTTTGGGTCTTTGTAATTGCACCTCTCCCAAGGTTCTCTAAGATTACCTTTCCCTGTATTAGTTAGGGTTCTCCAGAGGAACACAGCCAATAGGATATGTGTCTGTGTATATGCATATAATATATAATGTATTAGAAGGAATTGGCTCATTTGAGACTGGCAAGTCTCAAGTCTCAAGCTCTGCAGAGTGAGTCAGCAAGCTGGAAAGCCAGGAGAGCCAGTGAGTTAGTCTAAGTGCAAGTCTGAAGACTTGAGAACTGAGAGAACCAATGGTATAGTTCTCTAAAGACCTGCAGGTTGAAAGAACAGGAAGAACTGATGTTTTGGTGTGAGTCCGAAGGCAAGAAAAAAACCAATGTCAGTTCAAGTGCAGTCAAACGGAAGAAATTCTCATACTTGGAGGAGAATCAATCCTTTATTCTATTCAGGCCTCTAATTGATTGCCTGAGGTCACCCATCTTAGGGAGGGTAATCTGCTGAAGTTGGTCTAACAATTTAAACGTTTACTCATTCAAAAACACTCTCACAGAAACACCCAGAATGTTTTACCAAATATTCAGATATCCCATGACTCAGCCAAGTTAACATACAACCATGACATTCCTTAATCCCCCCTGCCAACACACACACACACACACACACACACACACACACACACACACACACACCACCAGGCTTTCTTCTCTTTTCCTGGCCAAGATAGTCTCATCAGAAATTTCCAGGGCCAGCATCAACTATTTTCAATTTTATCACTTTTGCAAGTGAGGTTTGAAACTGAGTTAGTGGGCAGAATGTTTGCTAGGAGTGCTCCCTTGGGATCCATACCTGTGGCAAGAAGAGAAAGAGGTAGGATTTGGGCAGAAAGAGAAATCTAACTGTGATGCAGCCTGACCACAGCTTGGCTGACCTCACAGGGAGCTCTGGAACCAAAATGATCCAGTGTAGTGGTACTGAGTTGGGCCAAACGGGTCAAGTTTTTACACTCCCTTCTTCATCAGCCACTGGATATGGGTCATCTTGTAAATATTGCAACCTTGGATGAGGCAGCTAGCTCTCTGCAGCTAGGCTGTCTCTGAGGAAGCTGACAGCTGATGTATCTCTGGCAACAGCATCCCCTTCTGCTGGGGCAACAAGTCTGCATTGGAAGGAGCTGTGGGGGTGCTCTCATGTCCACCACAGTGGTTATGGTTTAAAGGCTGGGTCCTGTTTTGGGGGACTTCGTTGATTATCAACATTCTCTTTTTGAAAGTTAAAAAAAATTAAACATTTATTATTTTCTTTATATCCATGCTATAAAAATTCTTCTCAAGGAAGTATGAAGATCTCTTAATGACTGGGGGTGGGAAGGAGGGGAGAGGTTTACATAGGGATGTGCTTTAAAAAGACAAATATTGAACAACAATCAGAATTTTAAAATTATATGAAGGATCATTCTCTTTTAGAGTAGAAATGATTTGACTTAATTCCTTGTTTGCTATTCTTAGGGCTCAATTTGGCTTAATTTTCATCCTAAACTATGAAAAAACCAGGTTTTTGTACATTTACCTACAGTCTATGACAGAACTGAGAGTCGTGATAAAATTATCTCCATCCTAGATAGAAATCTAATCTCCCCAAATAAGAACTTTCAGATCTTCAGTTTAAAAGTGTTGCCTACTTCCAATGCCAGAATTGACCTGATTCATGAGCAGACTAGATATAGGTTTCAATTCCAGATATCCTGCTTGGTAGCAAAAAAAGAGATCAGCCAGCTGAATCACATTTTAATATTTTCTATCCATACTGAATACTTTGAGTCTAATAGCAGAGCATAAAAACCCAACTCAGCTGAAATATGAACTACCATTTGTTATTATCAATGCTGTGTTTCATCATTATCAGCCTCATATTTCAAGAGGACAGCTGGCACTTCCAAGGTCAATGACAGTTTTATATAAAAACTCCAAATGAAAGGACTGCAGAGATCAAAGATTTGGGACAATCATATAGAGAAAGATTGCCATAAGCTAGCTCATCCATTCCAAAAATTGGGTTTTTATTTTTGGTAACTATGATAAAAGGGGCAGAAAGATATTTAAAAGGAGGATTTAATAAAAGTTATGAAGATGAGACTACACTTTCCAAAATAAGTAAAACATTCCACAGAAGTTAAGGAGAAATGCGAGTCAATAATTGTTACTGCTGAATGTCCACTCCCTGTTGGTGAATCATTGTGAAAAGGCCTGACGCTAATATGCAACAATTTAATTATACAGCAGGATAGTAATGATCTTGCAGACAGATGAAAACAAATCAAAATCAGCTCAGTGGTACCAAAGTATAGATGTAGGCATGCTGTGCTAGACTTTCAATGACCTTGAAGCTTGTATTTACATTAATGGAAGAGGGAAAAGCTTTTTGATTTTTGTAAATAAACAGAAATCAGAATTATTCTCACTTTTTTCTTGCTGCAGGGGAATACTGGGATTATTATGAGAAACTATTGAAATCCAGAATATTCAGCCGAGAAGACGCCAGCATCTACTGCAGTGATCTTGATCCTGTCCATGAATGAAGTAGAATGAGATCGGCATTTGGGAGCAATGGAAGGAAACACAAGATGTTCCCAATTATTCCAATTTTCCATGCTACCCTCCTCACTCATTTGCCTTCATTTTGAAGTCATGAGTTGAAGCTGTTTGGAGAATAGTGTGGAGAAGAAAGAGTGACCTCTAGCTAGAAAAATGGAGAACATTGCCGGGACACAGGAGAGATGTGAACTAAGCAAAGTTTAACCTTCAGGCTTCGGCAGTATTTGTGCGCATTCTTTGGGCCTCCCTGACACTCCAAACCCATTTTTTGTTATCAAATTGTATGTTCTGGTTTACCAAGAAATTGGAGGGATCCACATACACAAAAGTCTGTTTTACTTATGAAAGCAGTATTTTATTCGAAATATTGAACAGAGGTTGAAAGTAAAGGTGTTATTCCCAGTCCCATGTCGAACTCACCAGTCCCAAACCCCACTGGGCCTGCTCTGGATTATGGCAACATCATCATGGAGGCTGTGACTCTCTTCAGCTCAAGCCATTATCGTGGGATCTGTGAGCTCATGGCAGAAGGTAAGTCTGGAGTTCTCTTAGATATGATGCATGAATGAGCTGTATAGAACCCCTCTGCAGTGGACTGAAAATAAAATGTAAAGTTAATGCAATTCCTCACCTTACACTTCATTTTTGAGACTATATGGAAAGAGATACTGTAAGAACTGATTTCTGGTGTTGCCATCAGCAGTGGAAGGTGCTGAGTTAGGGGAGTCATGGAAGGCAAATTTTTGTGCAACTTCTCTTACAAATTCTAGATGCTCAGCAAATAAATGTTTGTATCCTTTCTGGAAATATGTGGTGTCCATGCTGGGGCTTGGATTGAGCCTGACACTGAACCATGGTCCAAGTTTACTCTGAGACAATCTGAAAGCAGAGTGTGAAAAAGAGTGGTGGGAGATAAATCGTTAGGGGACAGTGGCATGCCTTACACTGTTTGGGATGCCGTAGCAAACAGCAGTCGATGCACTGGGTGGCTATAAAGGAGGCAAACAATATGCATGTTCACTGATGGCAAACAGGATATGTCTTTGCTATTTTCCTCCTAGGTGCTAGTTTAACATGGTCCACATATTTTACTGCCATTTATCTACTTTATTGTCCCTGTCCTTATTGGAATATTTTCCCATTGCGTATATTAGTGCTCGGCACATAGTACATGCCTGATTAAAAATTTTGGTCCCACCTGTTATCCCAGTTTGTGAGGCCAAGATAGGAGGATCACTTGAAGCCAGGAGTTCAAAATCAGCCTGGGTAACATAACCAGAGCTCCATCTTTATTAAAAAAGAAAGTAAAATTTGGAATCAATTGTTTATATGAACACTACGCTTTTGCCTATACTTTGTCAGTCAGTGATCTGTGTTGTAATCATGTTTCTCTACGTAGCACCCATTTTGTCATTGTTTTTATTGGCATCTTGGTAACATGAATTTTTTAATATAGTGCATTTAAATTAGCTTCCTTTATAGTTGTTGCTATTTATATACAGTTACATAAGTTCTTCATTTTTCCAAAAACATACTCTCCTATCTCTTAAGTGGTTAAGGCTTTAGAGGAGTTACATATCTTTTAGTTGAGCTTATTTCTGAATACTCACACATTTTGAAAATTTTATTTTTTGTTCTTAATGTCAATCTTAATTATTATTGCTTACTACATTTTAGCTTCACATATTATACATACAGCAACCTTGTTAGCTTCTGCTAGGAATCAAAAGAGTTTATGTGTAGATTCTTTGATATTTTCTATGTACACAGAAATATCATCTTAGAAAATTACCAATTTTTATCTCTCCTAATCTTTTCAATATCACATAATTTTCATTTTTACTGTGATATTGAAAACTTTTATTACAATGTGAGATGGAAGTAGTGATAGTGTGCGTCTCTGTGTTATTGCATATCAAAGCAAAGTTTTCATGTGTTACTACTAAGTAACATATATTCAGTAGGTATTTTTGTAGATAACCTTAGGTTGATTAATTAAGTCCTCATTTACTTTTAGATTTCTAAAAGTAAAGTAATGAAGTAATGTTATATAGTATTAAATGAAGTATGAAGTCATGTTAAATAGTATTAAATGATTTTCCTGTTTCTTGGTATGATGGTAAAATATTGTTTTACAAAATGCCAGATTTGGTTTGCTAACACTTGTATTTTGTTTAGGAGCTTTGCATATTGTTCATGAGAGAAATTGGTCTGTAATTTTTTCTCATCCTTTTATATTCTAGTATCAAGGTTTTGCTGGCCTGATAAAATAAGCTGGGAAGTGTTCCTTCTTTTTCTGTTCTCTGTTAGTGTTTATAGAAAATTGGACTATTTATTCTTTGAGTATTTGGAAGAACTCACCAATGAAACTATTTGGCCCTGACAAATTTTTGTTGGTCTGTGTAGGAAATTTGACTACAGATTCAATTTATTTAATAATTACAGAACTATTCAAGATTTCTGGGTCTTCTTGAGTCTCTTTTGGCTAGTTCTATTTTCGTGTGGGAATTTATCAATTTTGTCACAGAGTTGCCTGTTGAATTCAACTTATTATCTTTTAGATGTCTAAGGCGTCTGTAGTGATATTCATCATTTCATTCCTGAGATTGTTCCTGATATTGATTAATAGTGCCTTCACTGTTAATTTCTTGATCACTTTCACCACAGTTTTATGACGTAATTATTATTTTCAGAAAACAGCTTTGGCTTCATTGTTCCTCTCTATTGTATGTTTATTTACAATCTCATAAATTTCTGCTCTTTATTCTATTTCTGCTTTCTGCTCCCTTTGGGTTTTATTTTGATCTTTTCTAAACTTTTTCAGCTGAATATTTAGCTCGGTATTAGCTAATTTTTTTCTCTAATATTCGCATGAAAGATTATAAATTTCCTCTTAGTACTCATTTGGCTATATTCCACAATTTTTAGTATGTAATATTTTTTATTATCACTTACTTCAAAATATTTTTCAATTTTTATTATGATTTCCTCTTTAACCAATATAGTTGTTTTAGATACATATTTTTTAAAGTTTCCAAACATATGGGTATTTTATAGTTACCTTCTTGGTTTTTACTTCTAGCTGAATTGCAAGATAGCCAGAGAATATATACTGCATGATTTCAATCATTGAAACTTGGTGGCTCAGGAATCAATTTCATAAATGTTCCTGTGTTTTAAAAAGAACATGTATTCAGCAGATATTGATGCTGTGTTCTGTATATATCCATTAGGTCAAGGGTGTGAATTGTATTGTTCAAATTTTCTATTTCTATGCTGAACTCTTGCCTCTTTGTTGAACAAAGAAAACATAAAAACAGTGTTAGAAAACTCCCACTATGGTCATAAATTTATCTGGTTTTCTTATATGTTTATCAATTTTTGATTCACAATTTTTGATATATATTTTATACAAATTTAGAATAGTTATATTTTCTTACATATAATTATCTTTATCTCTAGTATTTTTTCATCTTGAAATCCATTTTGTGTATTATCTTATTATACCAGCTTTTGGTGGGGGGATTATAGTATTTAACTCATCTTTTTTTTCCCCAGTCCTTTTAAACTTTCTGTATTTTTGTGTTTTAGCTCTATAACTAATAAACAGCATATAACTGAAAAATTTTGGGGCCATCTTTGTCCTTTATTTAAAGCCTTTGCTAGTACATTAGTTTTATACCTACTTTATTGTTTTAAACGATTTGTCCTACCTAGTCTATTTTTCTCTGTATTGCCTTATTTGGACTTGATTTTTCTTCTACAAGTTTGTAATTTTATTTACTTTGTTTCTATTCATTTAGTTGTTACTCTATATTTACTGTAGCATGTGTACTTTAATTATACAAGTATTAAGCTAATAAATACTTTTGTCATTGATCTTAAAATACTTTAATTCCATTTAGCCCTCCTATAATTGTATTTGATTATTTTAATGTATTTTAATGATATCATTGTGTTCATACTTCATGGCATTATTACTGTCATTTATACCATTCAATGGTCATTTATATCAATCCCATATTTAGCTTCTTTGTTCTTTATTTCTTCTTGGATTATAGATTTTCTCTGGGATTATTTTCCTTCTGTCTTAAATACTCCTTTAGAATTCCCTTTTGACAGGATTTACTAGTCATTCTGTCAGTTTTTGTTGGACTGAAAATGTCTTTATTTTAACTTCATTCTTGAAAGATCATTTTGCTGTGCATAAAATCTGTTGATAGTTACTTTCTTGTAGCATATTGAAGAGGTCATTTTCCTGTCTTCTGGCTTTCACTTTAATTGAGAAGTCTCTCAGTAGTTTCCCGTTTTGAAATTAGTCTATTTTAAGATTTACCATGCTTGGGTTTCTGCAACTTTACTCTGGTATGTTTAGATATAATTTTCTTTTTATTTAGCCCACTTAGGAATTACTGGACTTCTAGAGTGGGTTGATTGGTATCTCTCATCTCTAGAAAAATTTCAGTTGCTATCTATGCAAATATGCTTTTGTCTCATTCTCTGTCCTTCAGAGCTCCAATTAAAAACGTATATAGCCATCTCTCTGTATTTCCTATAATTCTTTACCTCTTCTCTGTGTTCTCCATATTTTGCTGTCTCTGCTCTGCATTTTGGATAACTTCTCTGACCCATCTTCTAGTTTAGTAATTTTCTCCTCAACTGTATCTGAGCTCCTGTTAAACATACCTAATTTTTTTTTCAAATCTGCAAGTTCACTTTAATTATCTGTTTTTTGCTGATATTTTCAAGTTTGTTTTTAATTTCTTTAAGTATAATAGAAATAGTTGTTTGATAATCTTTTCTAATTTATCTTTATGCTAAGTGTATAGCACTTTGGGATTCCAGTTTTGTTGAGAGATGGATAGGTTCTGGGTGTCCCATCTACTTCCCTGTGACATTCAGGCAGTGAAAGCTGCAGCTCATTTTCTTCTGCTTAAGGAAATGTCCTCAAGACAAAAGATTTTGTCTTTGGCTTTCTATTCAGTTTCTTCTTGTACTTAAATTTTAACCTGGTAACTGTTTATATCTTATCGGTTTTTATGTGCTCGTGAGTTTTTTTAAAACATATTTTATCCAGTATTCCTAATTTTTTTTTTCAACAGGAGAGTTGGTGTGAATAACCCACATGTTATCAGAACACACACATATACAACTGGTTAGCTTCAAAGTTCCCGTCTTTTAATGTCCAAGCTCATTTACATGGAGTCAAGAGAATTGTGAGTCTTTTATGCTTTCCAAGGAATCTAGAAAACAGGAATGGGGTAGGAATTGGAGCGTTATTCTTCCCAAGTACCTTATACCCAAGCGTTGCTGACATGGCCTTCCAAGGAGGGTATCCTACTTTCATAACTCTCCAGAACAGGAACATCCCCTAGTCTCAGGGGTCACATAGAAGGATCAAACATTCTTTTCTCCATAGATACAAAGAAGTGCTTAAAATCACACTACCATGTCCCTAGATTCTCAGAGTCTCAAATCCTTTCCTAAGAACTCTCTCACCATGGCGTGCTGCCATACATGCCCAAACCTTGGGGGGCATATGGAAGAGCAAATGCTCTTTCCTCCACAGTCATAAAGAAGTGCTTAAAATTACACTCCCAGATTCCCAGATTCTCAGAGCCCCAAATCTCTTCCCAAGCACTCTCTCACCATGCTATGCTACTATATATGATGCTTGTACAAGAATCTGCCCCTGAGCCAACATCTAACTGGAGAAAAAGATGCTGGTACTGTGCCTTACAGGCATCCTAACATTTAGGGAGGATTCTTTTTTTTTTTTTTTTTTCTTTTTTCTTTTGAGACAGAGCCTTGCTCTGTTGCCAAGTCTGGAGTGCAGTGGCACTATCTCAGCTCACTGCAACCTCCGCCTCCCAGGTTCAAGTAATTCTCCTGCCTAAGCCTCCTAAGTAGCTGGGATACAGGCATGTCCCACCATGCCTGGACAATTTTTTTTTTTCTTGTTTTAGTTGAGGTGGGGTTTCTCCATGTTGGTCAGTCTGGTCTTGAACTCCAACCTCAGGTGATCCACCTGCCTCGGCCTCGCCAAGTGCTGGGATTACAGGCATGAGTTACTGCAGCCAGCCAGGTAGCATTCTGTTGAAGTCCTGTCATTCTGCTTCAGGGAAGAGAAAGAAACCTCCTGTTCTCCTCCACGTAGAAGAAGGACCCAAACAGTATACTCCCAATGATGGTCAACATCCTTCTGCCTTTCCCCTTCATCCTATGTAAACAGGTGGGTTGGGTGGATGTGGCATTAGTGCCTGATATTATACTGGTACTTCCTGGCAAACCTGCAGGAAGAAGTCTGGCTCAAACCTTAGAGTGTGAAGTAATTAGTCCCTTTTGTCCTCAACTGGCCTTTGCCTCGACTGTGGCAGAACTAGAAGAATCAAACTCATTATCCTGTTAACAATATACATGGTCTTAATGGTTATTCTCCCAGATGTCAATAGTTGCTTTTCTGTTCTAGGGTGTTGAGTTATTGGGTGGTTTAAAAATATTTCTTCCTTTTTTTCTTTTTCCTCATCTATGTTTTCCAGTTTTTCTACAGTGAGCACACATTCATTGTACAATTTTTTAAAAAGTAGATGCTTCTCTGGATGCTCCATCTTTATTAATGGGTAACTGCTGTACTCCCTTAAAATACTCATTGAATTATTACCAGTTGCATTTTAGTTTTCTGACAACTGGCTTTAATTCTCAAATGTAGAAATGAATTTCTTATCTTTTGACGCTTTTTTTTTTTTTGGTACACCTGAGTTTCAAACTCTGTCAAGCGATTTTGTTGTGACTTTCAACTCATACTTTAATAAAAGCAATTTCTGTTTCAAGGCTCTAAAAGAAATGGAAAATCAAAAATTAAATTAATTGTTGTACTTAATCTCTGACTTAACATTAAAATATCACCTCCAAAGAAGTGATAGGTGGAAATAATTGTTCCGTGCGAGACATTCTAAGGGGCTATTTGAAACAAGTCAATATAGGCTTCTTCTAATTTGGTCAACTCAGCTTTTGCCTCTCTCAGGTGGAAGAAACTCACTGGCATTCACCTGAAGTGCTGCTTTGATTACATTGAATAAATTCTTTGGTCAGGAAAGAAAACAGAGAACTGGGAAGTGGTTCTTGACCAGCCTGGTATTTTTCCATCTTGTCTCTGGCTAGCTATGTGTTCTTTTCAGTTGTACTGGTTTGTCCCAGAAAATTAGGTTCATTGGGCAGGCACTTTAAATTTTCAGATGAAAATTCTTGATTAAATATCAGTTGAATGTTCTTTTATGCTGGCATCATGACCTCAACAAGGCAAAAGAATTTTCAATTACGTGAAGCATGTACTAATTAGACATCTTCCCTGTGCCCCATTCTGTGCTAGATTCTATCAGAGATTGGAGGACAGGAGAGGGACCCTAAGTTATGCTGAGTCTAAAGAAACAAAAATGATATCTTTTTCTGTTTCGTGTCTGTTTATATTACTGAATGTTCCTTAGATAACATGTTACTTCTCTCAAGGAGGACAGACAATTAAAAGGAAGATAATAAGGAAATTATTCTGTGCCAAATAGTTTAGTATAGATAATTGATAAGGGACTTCAAGTGGGGGAAAAATCAGTGTAAGCAGCATTGATGGGAGTGGTTACTATGGACTGAGGAAATCAGATGAACTTTGAAGAATGAACAGGCTTTGGGTAGACAGAAAAAAGAGTGAGGACTTTTATGTGTGAAAAGTAACAGGGTAAAAGGTGCAGAGTAGGAAAACAGTAAGTCCATACATACCTGATCCAAAAAGAGTGGGTGGCTGACAAGTAGAACAAGAGGAGGGTTTGCAATAATTCATAATATGCACATATGGAATAATAATATCTTGAGATATTTATCAACTTTATATATAGGTAAAAAAATGAGCTAAAATGACAATGTTTTAATCTGAATTGATTTCCAAACACTACTTGTTTACTCCATGATTAAGTCTTTTAGAAATGCTACAAACAAAGGGTAATAGCACATATATGGATTCTTCATAAATATTATTTCATGTAATGTACACTGCAATTCTTGGAAGTAGGAATTGCATTTGGTTATTGGTAAAAGAGACAGGAGAATAGTAGACTAAACAAGAAAGAAATTTTTCTCTTGCAGTAGGAAAAATTCAAAGTTAGTCAATCCCAGGCTAGCTCCATGGCCATCAGTTACCCAGTTTTCTTTCATCTCTCTGTTCATTAGACTTAGTGAATGGCTTCTACTCTCATGATTGCCTTGTGGTGGCAGGATGGCCACTATAGCTCCAGCCATCATATTCATGTTCCAGGTGGGAGGAGGAAGAATGAAGGTGAAATGCAAAAGGGCACACTCCTAAGTGATTCAGCTCTCTTTTAAAGGGATTCCCAAAAAGCTCAATACAGTGACTTTTGAACTGTAATCTCACCCTTATCTGTAAGTAAGGCTAGGAAATGCTCTTTTAGTGCATTGTTGCTTCCAACAATAAAGAAATTCTGCTAGCAAGAAAGAAGAGGGGTGGTGGGGACAATGTGCATTGGCTAGGCTGCTAGCAGTCTCTGTCAGAGTAAGCTTACTGACATTTTACAGCAGAGGGAACTGATCCTCAAAAGTGCTAAGAAATGATCCCAAGACACACAGCTCTGTCTTAAATACACTCTATTTACCACTCTGTGCAGTGCTTGTGCATGAAATTCTAGGCCTTCTTTCTCTAGTGTTGATCTCATGCTTTCTCTTGTGCATGCTGAATTATTATTCTCCTCTTGGAATTTTATTATCACTGCCTAGCTGCAAGGAGATGCTTCAGTATCATTAAATGAACAGGGAACTTGAACTAAACAACTTCCCACATATATGTATTGCGGCTGATCTTGCTGAAGTTGATTGAAGTTTCTATAGGTACCATTTGTAGAAGTCTTGGGAATGAAGCATCTATACAATCTCCATGTATGCTATCATATGTGTTTCATTTCATCTCTGCTGACCTGGTCTCTTTCTTCATCTCTTCCCATTTAACATTTATCCATTTGTCATTTCTTCCCGAACCACCACATTTTTGCCTGTTTCAGATTTGTCACCCAATTACTAACACTGTTCTCATGATAAATTGTGAGCAAAAACATGCACAGGGCATCATTTTGCCTAGTCTCCATCCTCAATCTAAAAACAAGTCATTTTTTGAACACTTTGTACAAATCACCTACCAAGTACTATGAAACATAAGGATAATCATGCTTAACCTCAAACAATCTAATTGGAGAAATGAAATGCATACACATTAAAGGACAGCTAATAGTGCATGGCAGTATATAAATGCAAGTCAAATGAGGGATAGACAATAAATGCTCTCAGTGTTAAAAGTAAGGAAAAATCCTTTTTGGCTAAAGAGGTTAGGGAAAGCTTTGTAAGACAAGAGGAAATGGATTTGATTCCTGTGGGACTTAGGAAAGTTGAAAGGAGATGAAAGGTTTCCTTAGGAGAGGAAATGGCAAGATCAAAGCCACAGCAATGAAAACTATTGAATGTGTTCAAGAGATTGGAGTGGTTGGGTCTAGCTGAAATAGTTGATTAATATGGGAAAGAAGAGAAGAGACAGGCTAGAAAACTGGTTTTACTTCCGATGATGGAAAGCCTTAAATGCCAAGCTAAGGAATATGAATTGGATATACATTTGGACTTTATCCAAATTGCATATAGGATTTAGAGCAGCACTTAGTGAATATTCTGACTTAAAAGGAGTAACTCCAAGTCTAAGTGTCTAAGTAATCTTTGCTCTGTGTACCCAATTTTCTCCACCCTGGAATTCTTTATCTGATCTGTGGTTAGCTGGCTTAGGCCTCATGGCTTCCCTACCTTTTCCTGCAGCCTACTTTTCATTTGCACTGACCCCTTCATCAGTGCAATTACAAAGAAGAGAGGAAATGTAACTTAAACCAATCTATTTTATGAGTTAGGTTTTACTGGTTTCACTAATAAGTTTTAGAGAGAAAAAAATCTAAAAATCTCTAGAATGAATATGGCCTTTGATTATTGAATGACTGTCTCTAGGAAGACAAAAAAGTAGTGGCTTAGGAGAAATGTACATATGGATTGTTCACACTTTGGGAACTAGGAAAGATGTCGTAGCCCTTTTCTGTCATATCTATCTGTCACTCAGTTTTGCAAATGAGGCAGCTTGCAAAATGGCAGTGGTACTCTTGACTCTGCCCAGTTTCAGGAAGACAATTAGGTAAGAAAATTAGTAGCAGTGTCTCTTCCCAAGTCAATTCCCTCAAGAAAGAAAATGACATTATCTTATTTGGGGCTACCTAGAACATTTTGGGGTTGCAAGTAACAGACAACCTAACCCAAATAGACTTAAACAAGAGAAGAATTTACAGTATTCGTTCAAAGAAAGGAAAGAAAGAGAAAGAAAGAAAGAAAGAAAGAAAGAAAGAAAGAAAGAAAGAAAGAAAGAAAGAGAAAAAGAAAGAAGGAGAAAGAAAAGAAAAAGAAAGAAAAAGAGGAAGGAAGGAAGGGAGAAAGAGAGAGAGAGAGAAAGAGAGAAAGAAAGAGTGAAAGCGAGAACTTAGTTCATACACACAAAAAAGGAACTTACTAGCTTAGGGGGTGATGTCGTCAGGATACTGTCTCTTCCCATCTCTCAACTCTGTTCTCAACCATGTTGTGTTATGTCTTATATTCTTGGGATAGCAAGATGGCCGTCCACAGCTTCAAATTTCAAGGTTCAAGTCCAGCAGGAAAGAGCACATGCTTCCTCTTAACAGTTGCAGCAAAACTTCGTCTATGGAGTCAGGTGTCCAGTCAACTCAATTTGAAAATCCATGGACAATGAATTTTGTTCATGAATTTTGAACAAAATGGAAAAGGCAGTGCTTTCCATGGCACTTCCCTAGAAGAAGATGGACTAGTTACTGGATGAGGGGGGAAATAACAAATATCTACAACTGTTACCTACAAAATGCCTGTCTCTTTATAATGCACTGCACAATTTCCCCCATTCTTTTCAACTTTCCAGTGCCATTGTGCTATGACATTTGTAAGAAGAGAATACACAGAATGTAAAAATATACAGTGCCCAAGAGTGGACTACACTTTTAATTTAGAGTAATGTTTTGGGCACATGGGGAACTAGCCTTTTTGGAACAGCTGTTCCATAACAAGGGATTCACTTCACTATAATAGCTCATCTTCACAACATCCCTTTGAAATAGGCATATTCTTATTTTTTGATAAAGAAACTCCAGTTCAAAGAGGGTAAGCATCTTACACAGTGTCACATAGCTTAAAAAGAATGTGCATTGGTAGTGGTACTAGAAATCAGGGCTTTCAAATTCAAAAATCACTTCCACTATGCTGCCCCAAGTCTGATTTCTTTCGCAGGGCTGTTCTCATTTCCACAGCCATAAAATTATGCTGTGCATTATCATGTCTTTTTCTCATTAAATTCTAAACCACTGCCTGTTTGTGAAGATAAAAAAAAACCCTGAGGATTCAACCAGTAAAAGCTGAAAAGAATCTTAGAAATAATCTAGTTCAAAACTAAAATTCCTGCTTCAAAAGATGAGAAAGCAAGTGTTGGTTGTTCTAGATCATAAAAATAGAGGGTGGCACTGGTCAGGGAACCTGATTTCCAGGTGCTTGTTGAACTCGGATTAATACCCTGTCTCCCCCACTTCCTTTATCTTGCCTGAATGTGACCTTGGGAAAGTTAACTTAATCCCTCTGAGCTTTAGTGTGCTCCTTTGTAAAATAAGGACAATATTATTGAATTTCATTGAATCCTAAGTGCATATAATTTCATAGTTTAGCTCTAAAATCTAAATGTGGCTTAAAATGGAAAGCCAATCATAGTTTATGATATTACTGTCATAGCCATATACTGAAAAAGTCATGTCTCATTATCAATGGTGCCTTAGATTCTATGAAATATGGAAAAACATTCTGCATATGGGATATTATGCAAACATGTACTAAAATAATGAGGGTATATCATTTAGAATAATAATTCTGGCACATAGTAAATGCACACACAACTAACACAGCATGTGTTAGTTGTGGTCACGGTGGCGGTGGTGGTGGTGGTGATGGTTGCACTGTATATATATAAGAGTATGTGTAAAACTTGGCTGATGGATTCTTTTTAGGGGATGAAGTGGTCCCTGAGCTTGGTCACCATTTACAGCTTTGTCTCCTTGGCTTGTGGGCAGCATAGTGGTTTTCCTTGCTTATCCTGTATTCTTGAGTGTTATATTTGGTTTCCTGGAACCAAACCGTAGCCTCCCAAATCCATTTAAACTGAATTATCTAAATAAGTATTTTCCTTTGTTTAATCATAAGGTAAAGTGACCAATTATCACTCACGTTTGTGTTATATAGATACAGGGTATATAGCTTGGACTAATTTTCCTTATTCTTTATAGTCAATTGATAAAAGTGGTTTTTTACAAACAGTTTCCCCAAAACTCTCAGCTTCATCTCTTTATGACACAAAAATGCATCACAGTAGGCAAACTGACATGATGTGGAGGTTTGGGTTTTTTGGAAGAAATATATCTGTACTTAGAGTAGCAGCTATGGCTTTCTTTATTAGGAAGGGAAATCTGATTCCATTCAGTTGTAAGCTTAAATTGGCACAATATCAAACTAAGTCAAGTTTTATTGATTTCTAAGACAAATGTCTGAGTGTTTTTTTCATCCTATTGATAGGTGGAGTTTTGAAAGGCACAGTATTCTTTAAAAGATAAGGCAGTCATGAAAAGATATTATGTTCCTTTCCTCCAGTTTCCAAAGTGTCACTGCCTATAGATTTGAAACCAAAATAGGTAATATCTTTACTGATCTTGTTATTCAAAATTCACAGCTTTTCATAGTATTCTTCTATTCATCATTTTTCCCTTGTCTTTCAGAATGTCTATAAAATAATGGGTTATTATTTCTGCTACTTATGTTAGTGTTTATGCCAGCAGGGGAACATATTTTATTATTTTTAGAGAATAGAAGCTATTTCTTGAACCAGGAAATTGAACTTGCTATTTAAAAAATAAAGAAAAGGCATTTGTCTCATCAATCCCTATTTGATTTCATCACCAATCCCTATTTGATTTCCTCTCTAGGGTAATTTTTCTTCCCTAGTCCCTAAAATCACTGCACCCCACACACATAAACAAGAGGCCTTTTCCACTGTACACTGTGCAAATCTATATTATTTATTTTCATTGTACATTATAATATCTGGTTCTATTTTCTTTTTAAATAGGGTGTTCCTCAAGAACAGGAACTGTGGGAACTGTGGCCATTTCATTTCTGTATCTCTATAGCTTAGAGCACTAAATTAAAAAGCATGTTAAACAAAAAGATCTAACTTTGAAAACATTCTTGTACTCTGGGGATAACCATGCATTCAATTTTAAAATGTGTGTTTACCCATTGGGTAGGAAGATTCATCACCAAAGTAGATTTTTGTTTCTCAGAGCTGCACCTGCAAAGTTGCATGCACCACTTTAGGTAATAATCTAGCTAGAGACACTTATAGGCACATATTTACTTAATATTAAGCTGGGCTAGAAAAGAAACCAATTTGAAATTGCTTCCTCAGCTGAAAGCTCTATGCTAACAATAAAGTTTAATTTCAGCAGCTGTAGTTCTCAAATCAATAGACTGCAAAGAGGGTGGCAGAATTTCAGTTTTTGGTTTTGAATACTAAGCAGGTCAGAAGTTGCATTATTTAAGAACAAATTTACTGGATTTTAAAAACAGCTTTTGGTAAATTAGCTATATGGATTTATATTATTTTCAATACTAATCTAAATTTTAAGAGTAAGAAAATAATGTCCAATCATAAACCATCATATTTTACATGAATTATATGAATAAGAGGTTCTTTGAGCATTTGTGACGTCAAGAGAAAGACATAATAAATCTGTAAATGATAGATATTAAATAACATCAGACAATTGATATTCTTACCTGATAAAGAGTTTCAGGGCACATTGTTCGGTCTTTGTTTAAAGCAGAAGCAGTGTGGTAATACTTCCTGGTAACCAGACTATGTAACACTAATATCCAACTAGTTTTACCTTTTAGCAGTATCTACTTTAGAGTGTGAACACATTTGTGATGAACATTGACCAGGTCATGGCTATGTTGGCTTTTTTACCTTGATCTTGTTTCTCTAAGTATGTTGTCTTGCCTCATCTTTTAATAACTAATTGTGCTGGTAGTCACTGGGGCACAGGGCTATCAAATCATGGATATTTTTATAACCAAGAAGTTTGAGAAATATAATTAAAATGTAAATAAATTGGGTTGGGGCAGTGGTTCGTGCCTGTAATCTCAGCACTTTGGGAGGCCAAGGCTGGTGGATCACTTGAGGTCAGCAGTTCAAGACCAGCCTGACCAACATGGTGAAATCCCATCTTTACTAACAATAAGAAAATTAGCTGGGCATGGTGGCATGCACCTGTAATCCCAGCTACTCAGGAGGCTGAGGCAGTAGAATTGCTTGAACCTGGGAGGCAGAGGTTGCAGTAAGCCAAGATCGTACCAGTGTACTCCAGCCTGAGTGACAGAGTGAGACTCTGTCTCAAAAGAAAAAAGTAAATAAATTAATTGGTCCTTAGAAAAAATGAATGATATTAAATCTCTCCAGGATTAACAATGCATGCACTTAAACCAGAGTGTTCCAGGCCCCCTATTCTGGGTGTTCATAAGCTGGGGAGACAGCAACTTGTACCTACAAATATTTTCTAAGGTAAGGTTGTATTGGAAGGTCTTGAAGCATTCTGAAATAGCAGGTAAGAGCTGTCATCATTTATGAAAGAATGTTAAAGGGCAAGATGATTAGTGTTTAAAGCAGAAACACAGCGAAGGAGACAGGGCAAGAGATGGTGGTGAATGGGGTCAGGACCCTGGACAGCTCTACTAATCCTGATCCATGGCAGGACTTTTTTCTTGACAGCTTTTGGAAGCATGACCCATCTTATTCATAGGCTTTGCTTCTGATTAGGCTGTGAAGTTTCAATGTCATAGACTTACTATTTTATGCTCTTTTATTTTGGGAGGGTAATAAATAATAATTTTAATTTTCATCTACCTTTTATATCCACTGTGGGTGATATGGATTCTGGCCTGACTGAAAGTTCAGCACTGTGGAGGCAATATTTTCTTAACTATGAGTGGTGTAGAGGTAGGATTGTAGGCTACCCTCATACTTTAACATATTTTTCTACCATATATTTTTTTCTCAAAGGTAAGAATTGGCTCTTGAGCATAGACTATAGATATAGCCCAAAACTATTTTTTAAAACAATGTCCCCATGTTCAGTTTGTGGAAGACTTGGAATATATCCATTTAAGCACTTATTTTTCTCTCTAATTAAAAAGAAGATAAAAAACACAAGTTTTCTCTTTGTAATAATTTTGTGTAATTAAACTCCAGGCTTTTAGATGAGATGCATGCTAATAAATTCTCAATGGAATCTTTCAGAAGTAAAGCACAGCTGTTCAATTCATGAATTTATTTTGCACTGTCTTAATAGAGTGTTTTTCTCAAAAGGAATTTTATTCTTTTGATGGCCCAAATGACCTTCTGTATTTTTATCTTCTCTCATCTTTAATTTTTTCCTAATCTTTCTGTGTAGAGATGGGTCTCAGTATGTTTCCCAGACTGGTTGCGAACTCCCGACCTCAAGCAATCCTCCCACTTTGGCCTCCCAAAGTGCTGGGACTACAGGCATGAGCTACTGTGTGCCTAACCTTTTCCTGATTCTTGATCAAAAGTACTTGTCTGCCTTAGCAAATGTATACTTTTTATGTCAGATCAGTTATTTCTATAACTGTGTTTAAGATTCATTATTTTTTATTTCCCTTCTCTGTGCTAAAGATTATAACTATTGCAGGAGCCCTTAAACTCAGAGGGTTTAACTGGGATTTTATTAAAGTGTATGATCTGACATTCTTTTCTTAACTGAGCTGTTTTACAGGTTAAGTTCTAATTTGGGTTCATGAAACAGGCAACAAGATTATTCTAATTCAATACATGGCTAAAAACAGGGAAAGAAAGAAGCGATTATTTAATTTAAAAACAACTTTTACCACCCACCTTCAATATCTGAGTAACTTAAAGCAAGCCACAATGACCATAAAGCAACCTTTTAAAAATTGTTGGAGACCCCTGTCCACCAGCATGTTCCAAACAACATTGGATTGAGCCTAAATCTTTGAATTTTTGAAGACTTTCTCTAATATCCTGCTTATATGACCTTAAACTCTTTTCTCACCTCATTTTCCATCAAGTGTTACTATTGACTACTTTGAATTCTGATCTTTTGTACCAACTTGATAGAAGGTATTGGTTAGGAAAAATGGGAGAAGGAGCACAAAGGTGGAGGAGGGGAAGGACATGGAAGAGAAAGACTGACAGTAAGCTTAGAACATGGCCACTACATGCTCTTCATTGTATTCTATGTGAATTTCCCTTGGCAGCCCGATTTGGTATTATTATCCTCAAAAAAGTACTTGGACAAAATTTATAGCATTAAAAATCCCTAAACAAGATAACATCTCATTTCATCACCCACTTAAATAAAGCTCTCTCTTTTTATGGCTGGTCAAACCCAGTGCTGAGTTCATCTGACCAAGACAAATGGAGATAGCTCCAGTACTTTGTCAGAAATCTAAGGATGTTCTACCAAGGTGTCTCTAGGGTTTTAAAAAGTGAAAATACATTCTGATAAAAAATTATCCCTTACATTATTCAAATGAATTTTATTCAGGGGCATTTCAAATGAAACTTTTTGAATTAATCACTAGAAAGAGAATGTCAAAGGATAAATAAAAGTGTTCAATATTCAGAAGAGAATACATGAAGCGTGAGCATCAAAGATTCTAGAAATAGAAAAATCTTTAAATAGAAAAAGCCCATACCTTGTCAGTTCAAGAGATTAAAATTTTAAAAAAAAATCTGTTTTCCACTTAGAAGGAATTTGGGTCACAGCAACACTTGTCTCAACCATCTGAGCTCTTTGTTGGCCTCTTCCCTTTTTGTGTTTCTTTTCTCCCTAGGTTTATTTAGATAGCACCCGTATTCTAAGGAGCTTAAAATGGTAGCATTACACTCTCAACCTTTGAAACATATTAAGAGGTAATTAAAGGACAAATGTTGTTGATTTTTACATCCCACATCAGATGATATTTATTCTATGTTTAGCAGACATGTATCAATAGTATTCCGCTATGGTAAGCAAGGTAGTTAGATCTTGGCCTCAAAGTACTTATAATTTAAAACCATCAATAAAGATAAAAATATTGAAGTACATGCCAACAAGCATGAAACTGCATAATAAATCTAGAAGTAGAAGCCAGAGACAAGCTTCTAAAGAAAACAGTATCTAGAGTTTTAGAATTCAAGAGAAACATTATCTTTGCTTTTTAGAAAGTGTAGGAAGAAGGAATTATAAACATACCAGCTTTTCTACGGGATGCTCTGTGTGTGTGTCTGTGTGTGTGTGTGTGTGTGTGTGTGTGTGAGAGAGAGAGAGAGAGAGAGAGAGAGAGAGAGAGAGAGAGACGGAATCTTGCTCTGTTGCCCAGGCTGGAGTGCAGTGGCCTGATCTCGACTCACTGAAACCTCTGCCTCCCAGGTTCAAGCAATTCTCCTGTCTCAGCCTCACGAGTAGCTGGGATTACAGGCACCCACCACCATGCTGAGCTAATTTTTGTATTTTTAGTAGAGATGGGGTTTCACTATGTTGGTCAGGCTTGTCTCGAACTCCTGACCTCATGATCCACCAGCCTCGGCTTCCCAAAGTGCCTGGTCTAGGGGATGCTTTTCAGCAAAACTATGAAGCTACAAATTTTGGTCACCTTGGCCTCTCATTCTTTCCCCTTTTTTGGTGCCCTTTAACTCCTGACATTTAAGCCATAAGGGGACTTCAGTTCTCTACCTATTCTCTGCCACCCAGATCTAACTAGACCAGTGATTTTTATCTCAGAGTTCATTCTATTTGTCGAATTCCTTCTTTCAAATTGTATGTGTCCTTTAAGTCTCATCTCTCTTGTGAAATAAAAGACTTTACTCCTTGTTCATAGGATTTTAAGCATCAGTAAATATACATGAAGGTGGGGGTAGTATTTGAGGACTAAACATGCTTTCTTGGACTACTGCGATTCCAGGACAAAGACTGTACTTTTTCTTGTATAGTCATCCTTTTTAATTTTTAAGCTACTTAGGGCTTTTCTTTATGATTTATGAGTATCTGATTAAACTTCCAAGTATGATAGTGGTGATAGTGATGGTAATAACAATGTTATTCTAATTGCTTAGAGTGTCATCAGGTAAAGAACTCAAGTTCATTTTCTTTCAGGGAAGTATTGCATGCAAAGATTTGGAATCTACACATACAGAATGACGTCTGAATGAATAAATATTATCAGAAACCTATTAGGAAGAAATGATAGGAATATCACTAGTATTTTAGTGACGATTTTCCAAATATGAAGAATGACAAAGAGAAGAGGCAACATAGTAACCTGTGTTAAGAAGAGTTTGGTTTCATTATGATCTTATACAAGTTACTTATCTCTGTAACGCTCACCCTCTTTACTTGTCAAATGGGAATAATAAAGCCTATTCTACAAAGATATGGTGGGACTGAGACCCCAGCTCAGTAAATCGTACTTTCCTATTCTTCCCATGTGAAAAAAAAAAACCTAAAGAAAAAAACCTTAAGCCTAAATACAATACACAAAATATAACCAACAGAGACCATAGCTAGAAAACTCTTGCATACTATATGTCAATGAATACAAAATGTCACAGACATGATATATTGCTGCTATAAAATAGCCACAGTTTTAAAACTTACCTTGAAGACTTGAAATATGAGAGGTGAATTCAGAGCAACCCCACAAAACTTTATAGAAACATGATTGATTTTCCATTTCTCCTGTGGGATTTTCTTCTACTGAGCCACATTTTCCCTCTGAGAAAACTCTGTGGGATGTGGTGGAGGGCACCTGTAATCCCAGCTGTGCTGGGAGGTGAAGGATTGCTTGAGCCCAGGAGTTCAGGACCAGCCTGGGCAACATAGTAAGACCCTGTCTCAAAACAATCAATCAAACAAAAACCCCTGGATAAAATTTATTTCTAAGACTTTCTATAATAATTATACAGACTCAGATTATTTTAATTATTTTTTTAATTTCTTTTTTGAGACAGAGTCTCACTCTGTCACCCAGGCTGGAGTGCAATGACACGATCTCAGGTCACTACATCCTACACCTCCTGGGTTCAAGTGATTCTCCTGCTCCAGCCTCCCAAGTAACTGGCATTGCAGGTGCCCGCCACCATGCTAAGTAATTTTTGTATTTTTAGTAGAGACAGGGTTTCACCATGTTGGCCAGGCTGGTCTCAAACTCCTGACCTCAGGTCATCCACTCACCTCAACCTCCCAAAGTGCTGGGATTATAGGTGTGAGCCACTGTGCCCAGTCAGATTATTTTAATTATGTGTACACATGCTTACAGCAAAATTTACATGTTCATATGCCTCTATTAAGTCTTCCCACATATTTGTTATGCCAAGCTCACAGATATTTCCATGTGAATTGTAAGAAACTTGAGGGCCAGGCCATTGCTGCCTTTTAATGTTCAGTAAATACAATGTGCCCGTTTTAGCCTTATCTTGCTTGACCTCTCAGGGCTGTCTGTCGCTGGTTCCCACTTCTTGCAAAATTGTCCTTAGTTACTGTGATTCTGTACTCAGCTAGAGCTAGATTTCCTGTCTCAAGGTGTACTTCCCAAATTCCATTTCTTTTCTGTTAACTTCTTAGAAGCTGATGTTCCTTGGGCATCTACTCCATTGTTTCTTCTGTTTGCATTCTACAAATACTCCCTACACTGCTTCATCTGTTCCAGCGGCTTGAACTAACATTCACATATTCAACTAATGTCAAGATCTGGAGTTCTAGCACATTCTGTCTTCAGACCTCCAGGTGTATATTTTTAAATGACTACCAGACATCTCCACTTATATCTCTCACACCTCAAATCAGCATTTCTAAAACCCAACACTCTTTATCGCCCTCTCCATTGTGCCTTTCCTTCTATATTCTCCTCTCTTGGACACACCTCCATCTGCATCACTGCCCAAGACAGACACCAGGGAAACATCCTTAAATCAGTGTCTCCCATACCCAATAATCAAACTGAGATCTACCTCTTAAATATCTCTTGATACTCTCCACTTCTTTTCGTCACCGCTGCTATTTGGCCACTATACACCACATTTTTGCTGAATTACTGGAACAGCTTTCTGTTCTCTCCTGGTCTCTTTCTTATGATGCTTGCTTGCTCAGTACTGCCCCCATTCTTCATATTGTAGTGAAAGGCAAACCTGACTTAAGTCGTCCACTTGTTTAAAACATACAAATGGCCTTCACGGTCCTCAGGATGTATAAATCCATTTTTCTTAGCAAGGCCAACAAACTCTTCACAGGCTCCTCCTTTTTCTGCCCAGCATCATCACTTGCCACTTACTTTCTCATTACTCCTGCCCTGAATGATTTGAAGTTCTCCAAATGTCACATTTTCTCTTGCATGTTTGGCCTCTGTGACCACCCCACCCCTTTACTCTGCCTTAAGAAATTTCCCTCTTCCTACCCTTGACTAAGTTACAGAGTATCATTTAAGAATAATGCAGTTTCAAGCAAATTCTCCTCCTTTTCCAAAGTGTAACCGTTCACTTTCGAAAAGATCAGCTTTAATAGAAAATAGCCTATAAATTGGGTTTCCTTTTGATGTATTCATGTTAATGCTGCTAGAATGTGACTCTATAAAGCCACAAACTGCATTTTTTAAGATCACTGGTTCTGGATGTAGATGCCACCTATTTATGTGACGAATACTTAAGTAATATTTACTGTGCATCAGGTACCTTACCTATATTCTTTTTGGTTTGTTTGTTTTTTAGTTTTACGAGATGGGGTCTTACTATGGTTGCTCAGGCTGGAGTACAGTAGCCATTCACAGGCACAATCATAGTGCAGTGCAGCCTCAAATGCCTAGATTTAAGTAATCCTTCTGCCTCCGCCTCCCTAATAGCTGGAACTATGGGCACACTCCACTGTGCTCATCTTACATTAACTTTTTAGTCTTCATAACAGCCCTAAGAAGTAGGTAGGGTTGTCATTTACCATTACCATCTCACAGACAAGGTAACTGAGACATCAAGGATCACTGTCCATACAGTTAATTAGTAAGAGACAGGCTTCAACTCAAGCAAATTAGATGTCAAAGTCTAACTGCTTAATCTTTACACTAAATTGCCTTAGCACAATTGCCTTAGCTTTGGGAAGAAAACCTTCAACGGGCTGAACTGAGGAGTTGGGGATTTTCTTTACTACTACTAGTGGTGAACAAACTTGTCTGTCCTTCTAAATCTACTCAACAGATGGTGGTACAAACCTAAATTATCCTTCTGGATGCTGGCATGTCACCTCAACTTATCTTCAGTTTTCTTCCTAGAGGACCTGGTTTATACAAAGCAAGCAGTAAGCACACACAAAGCAAAGAGCTCTCAATAGTTGCCAGGGGACACCCCATCCTCTCTCTCCCAAGCCAAAACATTCGGGTCTAGAAATGTCATTGAGCTTAGCAGCTTTTACTAGAACAGGGTAGTGGTTTTGACAAACATTTGAGCATAAATTATTATTATTATTATTATTATTATTATTTATATATTTTATTGCATTTTAGGTTTGGGGGTACATGTGAAGAACATGGAAAATTGTTGCATAGGTACACACATGGCAGTGTGGTTTGCTGCCTCCTCCCCATCACCTATATCTGGCATTTCTCCCCATGTTATCCCTTCCCAACTCCCCACCCCTGCTGGCCCTCCCCTAGCTCCCCACTACAGACCCCAGTGTGTGATGCTCCCCTCCCTGTGTCCATGTGTTCTCATTGTTCAACACCCACCTGTGAGTGAGAACATGCAGTGTTTGATTTTCTGTTCTTCTATCAGTTTGCTGAGAATGATGGTTTCCAGGTTCGTCCATGTCCCTACAGAGGACACGAACTCATCATTTTTTATGGCTGCATAATATTCCATGGTGTATAGGTGCTACATTTTCCCTGTCCAGTCTATCATTGATGGGCATTTGGGTTGGTTCCAAGTCTTTGCTATTGTAAACAGTGCTGCAATCAACATTCGTGTGCATGTGTCCTTATAGTAGAACAATTTATAATCCTTTGGGTATATACCCAGTAATGGGATTGCTGGGTCAAATGGAATTTCTATTTCTAGGTCCTTGAGGAATCACCAGACTGTCTTCCACAATGGTTGAACTAATTTACACTCCCACCAACAGTGTAAAAGTGTTCCTATTTCTCCATATCCTCTCCAGCATCTGTTGTCTCCAGAGTTTTTAATGATCGCCATTCTAACTGGCATGAGATAGTATCTCAATGTGGTTTTGATTTGCATTTCTCTAATGACCAGTGATGATGAACATTTTTTCATATATTTGTTGGCCTCACATATGTCTTCTTTTGTAAAGTGTCTGTTCATATCCTTTGCCCACTTTTAAATGGTCTTGTTTGTTTTTATCTTGTAAATCTGTTTTAGTTCTTTGTAGTTTCTGGATATTAGCCCTTTGTCAGATGGGTAGATTGCAAAAATTTTTTCCCATTCTGTTGGTTGCCAATTCACTCTAATGACTGTTTCTTTTGCTGTGCAGAAGCTGTGGAGTTTGATTAGGTCCCATGTGTCTATTTTGGCTTTTGTTACCAATGCTTTTGGTGTTTTAGTCATGAAGTCCTTGCCTATGCCTATGTCCTGAATGGTTTTGCCTAGATTTTCTTCTAGGGTTTTTATGGTGTTAGGTCTTATGTTTACGTCTTTAATCCATCTAGAGTTAATTTTAGTGTACAGTGTCAGGAAGGGGTCCAGTTTCTGCTTTCTGAGCATAAATTATTTAACACAGTACATACACAGTCAGGATTCACCACATATACCAAAAGAAATCAGCTTTCCGGTCAATAGGCTCTGCACCTGTGACATATCTCTTTGATATTCTCATTAGGTCTCCATCATAATAAGCAAGTGAATATTGCTTATTTTGTGTCCATGTGATCTGAAGTTATGTCTGAAAACCTAGGCAAAACACTAAAGATTAATTTCTCTTCCACCACGATCTTACTCAATGTCGTGTGAAGAAGGCACTTACTTGCAAGGCAACTGTTCATCTGTAATTTTGAATTAGATCTTCACAGCCTACTCTTCTGCCACTAGATTCTTCTTTATATGTTATTCAACACTTTTTCCATGAGCATTTCGTACCACTAGTTCTTGGGAGATGGGTTGAGGCACACATTATGAAAACTAAGTGTAGCATAGAAGGGACAAAGAACGCCAGCCAGAAACATAAATTACGTGAGAATTTGGCCCTCGTGACTACATACGATTATCTGGATATCATATAATTACTGCAGTGAGGAGTCAAACCTTTTCCACCCTCATCTTGGACACCATGCATTCTAATCATGCAGCCCAAGTTTGGAACACTACACCTTTAATTCACACGGAATTTTCAGTCATTACAATCCTGCACCCTGTCTTCCATGAATGGTAGTTAATTCAGTTCTGTACCTGCACTTTCACCATTGATTTTTTTTAAACCTATGCTTTAGCTTTATAGTTTTTCCCAAATACATTTCGTGTTAATAGTTTTAAGCACTTTTTCTGTCCCGCTTGTCTTTGATGGCTTCACTAAGAAGAATTGCTAGTCATTGATTCAGCCCTCCTCCAGAATATTTTACCTCAGGACATTTACATCGGGCTAAATTAGGACATTCTGAAATGATGTGATACCAAATGCCTTTAACTGCTTTGCAATCAATTCCTAGGAATGAAGTAGGGATGGGGGAAAGAAAAGAGATGGAGGATAGGAGATAAGAATAAAGCTCCAGAAGATGAGTGAATTTTTTAAACACGGGAATCAAGAAATTCATTATACGTATGAAAAACACAGCTGTAACTGGAATAGGGAGTGATTCAGCCTTCCATCCCGGCAGCCTTTTAACTCTGGCAGCATGAATTGGACCTGAAAGACTTCTACTGCTTTGAGTTCTGATTTTCATTTAGTCCTATCAGCAAGAAAAATCACCCTGGAGCAATGAGCATGCTGATTTTGTTAATTCCCTCAAATATGTCCCTTGTTTAAATCACTGCTGATTAAACATTCGTGACATCTTTCCTTTCTCAATGTGCTGTGACTCATCAGGTGATCACAGTGGAATGAAAAAACCAAATTGTTTTTGTTTTTCAATGTTTACTGAAAGTGAGCAAGGGAAAAAAATAATAGCTGCTAAAATGATGAATGGCTGGCAGGCTGCACGTCTTCACGTTTTGGTGGTCTTTAGGAAACAAAATATCATCTGTAAGAGAAGATCATCAGGACCAGAGTCAGACCATAGATTTGAACTACTGCAAGCCTGGGTTTCTGCTGCCAAACAGAGCCATTCCAAGTAGGGCTGATTGTTCTGCTGCTATTCAAGGTCATTTGGACAGAGGTGATGATTTTGGCTATGATCATGGATTTTCACTTCACGTTATCACAAACAGTGTACAAATTCACTCCAATATTTGATTCTCTATTTACTCAACAATCTGAATTTTAAGATAGTAAAATCACTGGCCACAAATAAACCAGGCCCATGTAAAATGTTGTTACCTGAAAGTTGTTTTACTAAGCTACTTTTAGCATAGCAAAAGTTACACTTTCTGTTTCATATATGACAATAACAAGAATAGGATGACTACCACAGTAAATTACTTCCACCTGCCTAATAATCAGTCAAGCTCTGGCAGTCATACTAGGGGGAGAAATGATTACACAGAGTGTGACACAATTGAAGGAGCACTGCTCTCAGAGTTAAGAGAACAGATTTTCTGTTCTTGGCTGTGCTCACAAATTGTGTGGCCTTGAATAAGTCATTTACAACTGCTGATCTTCAATTTCTCATCTAAGTAGACATCAGACTACAATACAATCCTGGATTTTATATTCCATGCTAAGGTTTCCCTTATCTGAACAAGAATTGTTTTCGTGGAATATGTTAATAGGATTTTCGATGTATACCCAATTCAGTGCAGTCTAGAACATTATTTAGTTATTGCTTAAACAATCTGAACAAAAGATCAGGTGATAAATCACGCTTTCTTCTGCCAAGAAAGACCCTATTTTAGAAGTATGATTTTGCTGATTTCAGAGATCATTCAAAAAAAATACATTTAACTAAAATGACACATTCATGTTACATGCAGAACTGCTGAGGTTGGAAATGAAGAAGGTCTAAATGCCTTCAGCCTCATTCTGGGACCTGCCACTAACTCCCTTCTGAGATTCAGTCCAGTCACCTAACTTTTTTGTATCTAAATATTTTTATTTCTATCTTAGAGTTAATTATTTAAGCTTGACTCAGTAAACTGCGACAGATAGAAATAAAAATAATTTGGGAGCATGAAGCCCATGGGACAATATCAGAAAAAATGTTACAAATTTACAAGTAATTAAAAGGCTAATTGTTGCTTTCTTCAAGCCTTGTTATTGGCAATATAAGTGTTTTGTGATTTGGAGAACTCTAATAGTAATCTGTCGGTTGTCATGGCAATGGCTACTGCTATTGCCAGCCTACATGGAAGGATCCAAAAGTAGGGAAATAATTTAAAAGTCTTTCACCTGGCCATGGCTTATGAAGTGGCAAATATTTTCTTCCTCTGGTCTGTGTGCTCTTCCTATTCCCACTTTCTGCTGCATCGAAGGCCAAGGCCATTTTTTCACCCTGTGTTCCTCTTGTTCAGAGCCACTTGGTTCCATTGGCCAGTGGTATGGGACAATTTTCTTTTTCTTCCTTGTCAGATCTGAGAAGGCTTCTGAATTCAGGAGAAGTAGGGGTTGAGTCATGGAAAGTATTTTGCTTGGGGAGAATTAAAAGGAGGTTCTCTTTTCCTCCAATTAGGGCTAGGAAATGGAAGTCTGTAAAATCACCTTCATGTAACACAAAGGTAACTAATAGAGTGGCTTAACACAAATTTGGCTTCCCATTTGAAGGCAAAAGAGAAAGAAATGTGGATTGGGGTTAAGTGTTTACAAGAGTTTACTATATTGTATTTTCACATATCTACTTATGCTGTTTCTTTTTCTCTTCCCTGTTTCAGTAAGTTCTTATGACTTCCAGGTCAAGACAGTAAATTGAGCCAATGTTAAACTCTCATCTTCTGCTCAAATATACACATAAATCACAGGTAAATACATGTTCTCAGTTGAAGAAGCACATGGCCATATTCAAAAACAAGAAGGGGATATGTGGTCCAAAAACCAAGATATCACACCAAAAAAAAAAAAAAAAGGCAAAACCTAAAAAAAAAAAAAAAAAAAAAAAAAATACCTGCAAGCAGCTGAAGCCACAGGCCTGGCATAATCTAATAGGAGCTCCAAAATGAGGAATAGAGAACATAGATGCAAAGCAATAGCACAATAATTAATACCTGGAATTTCTCAGTATTAAGGAAAGGAGTTTTCAGATTGATAAATTCTACTATGTGTCACATGGGATAAATATACTTTGAAAATTCATATCTACATATATTATGGTAAAAATGCAGAACATTAAGATAAAGAGAAAATTCTACAAAACAAAACCAGAAATCAGATTATCTGTAGATTTTTATCAGCAAAAATAATGCCTTAGGAAATGTAATCCATTTTTAGGAAGTATCTTTACATTTCTAAAGAATAAATAACTGACTTTGGGAGGCCGAGGCAGGTGGATCACGAAGTCAAGGGATCGAGACCATCCTGGTCAACATGGTGAAACCCCGTCTCTATTAAAAATACAAAAAATCAGTTGGGCATGGTCATGTGTGCCTGTAATCCCAGCTACTCAGGAGGCTGAGGCAGGAGAATTGCCTGAACCCAGGAGGTGGAGGTTGTGGTGAGCCGAGATCGCGTCATTGCACTCCAGCCTAGGTAACAAGAGAGAAACTCCGTCTCAAAAAAAAAAAAAAGAATAAATAACTGTACTATAACTATGTAAACAAGTTATAATTTATGAAGATGTTCATAGGCATACACACATATCTAAAATAAAGAACAGAATTAGAAATTAGAAGAATTTTAAAAATCTATTTTCCAGTCAAATAAATAAACAGATTTATAGAATTAAAAAGAGTAGTGATGTACAAGAATCAAAGTGAGAAAAGAATCAGGAAACCATATTGTAAAATGCAAATGGATGTTGTTTGTAAACAAAAACAAAATAATATTTTTGTATTTAGTACAAGATGTGTCCATAATTACTGGCAAAAATTATATGGGAGTTGGGAGAAAGTTTGAAAGATTAATAAAGTGTGCAAAGATGATTGTCTTCTTCAGAAAGAGGGAGAGAGATTGATTAACCTAGAACTTTGTTTAAAAATACTAATATATGCGTAGGGCCGGGCGCAGCAGCTCACATCTATAATCCCAGCTCTTTGGGAGGCCGAGGCGGTTGGATCGCTTGAAGTCGGGAGTTAGAGGCCAGCCTGACCAACGTGGTGGAACCCGGTCACTACTAAAAATACAAAATTAGCCAGGTGTGGTGGCGCATGCCTGTAATCCCAGCTACTCGGGAAGCTGAGGCAGGAGAATGGCTTGAATCCGGGAGGTGGAGGTTGTGGTGAGCCAAGATCGTGCCATTGCACTCCAGCCTGGGCAACAAGAGCAAAACTCCATCTCAAAATAAAAACAAAAAAAACAAATATATGTGTAAATAATAAAATTTTAAGGGTCAAGAGTAAAAAAGTAAGGCCTTGTGCAATGGCTCATGCCTGTAATCCCAGCACTTTGGGAGGCCAACATGGGAGGATCACTTGAGCCCAGGAGTTCAAGACCAGCCTGGGAAACGTGGCAAATCCCCATCTCTACCAAAAATACAAATATCAGCCTGGAGTGGTGGCTCCCACCTGTGGTGCCAGCTACTCAGGAGGCTGAGGTGGGAGAATAGCTTAAACCTGGGAGGTTGAGGCTACAGAGAGGTGTGATCTTACCACTGCACTCCAGCCTAGGCAACAGAATGAGACCCTGTCTCCCAAAAAAGAAAAAGAGTAAAAAGTAGAAATAAAGTATACAATTTCTATTGAATAAGTAGAGCAGAGGCGGGAACAAAAATCTTGACCAGTTGAAGAGAAGACAAGAAAAGAAAACAAGAAAAAAATCAGCAAAGAAAAATATGACAGGAAAAAAACCCACAAAATAATGTGGCAAACACAAGAACAAATGTACCAGTAATCATAAAAATCATCAGTTATTTTCTAAAAGCGTTACTCAGCGTTGATAAAAATAAATTCATCTATGTGCTGTTCCCAAAATTACCCAGAAATGGGAAAAATGAATGAAAACGAATAATGTATGTTTTGATGACTGGAAACATAAGCCTTATATAGCAATATTCAAATCATAAAAATAGAATAACTTGTTATTAAAAAGACAAAAAATAACAGATGCTGGCGAGAATGTGGAGAAAAGGGAACTGTTCTACACTGTTGGTGAGAATGTAAATTAGTACATCCATTATGCAAAAGAGTATGAAGACATCTCAAAAAAAGAAAAATAGAACTACCATACTACCCAGCAATTTCACTACTGGGTATGTATCAAAAAGAAAGGAAACCAATATATCAAAAAGATACCTGCACCTCCATGCTTATTGCAGCTCTATTCACAATAGCAAAGATATGTAATCAACCTCAGTGTCTATCAACAGATGAATGCATAAAAAATATGACATATATATATAATGGAATATTATTTAGGCATAAGAGGAATAAAATCCTGTCATTTACAGCAGCATAGATGGAACTAGACATCATTATGTCAAGTGAAATAAGCAAGGCATGGAAAGACAAATATCGCATGTTTTTGCTCATATGTGTGAACTTAAAAATTGATCTCATGTAGGCAGGAAATAGAATAATAGTTACCAGAGGCTGGGAAGATTGTGTGTGAGTGTGATGGAGGATTAAGAGAGATTGGCTAATAGGTACAAGCATACAGTTAAAAGGAATAAATTCTGTTTGACAAGAGAGTAGGGTTACTATAGCCAACAAAAATGTATTGTATATTTCAAAATAGCTAGAAGAGAGGATTTTAAATGTTCCTAACATGTAGAAATTATAAATATTGAGGTGATAGGTATTCTAAGTACCCTAACTTAGTCATTATACATTCTGTGCTTGTTACAGAATATCACATGTACCCTATAAATATGTAAATAAGTATTATCTGTCAATAATTTTTTATAAAACAATAGATCGGTGAACAACATTTAATGGGTCAAAAAATGCTTGATATCAGTCAAAATAAAAATTCACAAAAAGATAAACAATAAGTTTCAGAATGTGTTCTATCAATATCCACTCTGTGATCTCAAATTTAATTATGTAATTTAATTTGTTATAACATCAGTATTCAAGCTTTAAATAGAATTTTAGGAATGATAGCATTTTTAAATGATAATAATTAAAACATATAATCTTGCTCCTTAATACAATGCCTATACATTTTAATAAAATTAAGCAGAAAATGTATCACCTGAGAAACACTTCAACCTGATCACATTCTCTTCAGAATATATATTCCTGATACTCTACTATCCCACTGAGTAACGTATGTTATAAATACATAGTAGGAATGTTTTTCTCACCTGCGTAATTCTGAGGTGTAGGCAATTAAACAAATCTCAGTGAATTTGTCCAAAAGTAGTTTTATTTTAATTTGTAGACGCATCCTCCTATTTGTTTTGTTCATTCTTTTCCCCAGTGGGAGGACATTAGAGTCACCGTTAATGAAGATTTTGTTAAATATTAAATTTTCTTTATTAATGTTTATATGTAATTAACATTTACTTCTCAATTCTTATGTTTGAAAATATAAATAAAATATTCACAATAGTTTACTATTTCTCTTTTCCCCTGTAACTAGAATACAGAAAAATAATCAAGGTGACATATAATTAGAAAGTAGAAGAAAATCAGAAGTCAGGACAAATTTAAAAGTTTACATTATTGGAATAATTTAAAAGCATGCCTGATATAAGAGGCATTATTGATTGAAATGTCTTATTAATAAACTTCTGCATTAATTGTCTTTTTAGATTGAGATGACATAGGAATGCTAGCTGGGAATGGAAAGAAATATGGAAATCTCTGTTGAGAAAGACATCCATAGTGGGATGTTCGTGATCGTTTGGTGTCAGTATATGGTTTTTGATCAAGTAATGCTTAATGACTATTATGGCTCCAGGATGGGACTGAGCCTGGAGAACAGGTTTTCTTTTGACTTTACACCCTCCTCTAGTAATGAAGGCATCTTGTCTCCTGAGATTAATATTGAAGAGCAAAAATTTACTCTATAGCTTAATGCAAAGCAGAAGAATGCTAATTTAATGTCATTCCCTTAACACCTCATGAAAAGAAAACATGCCTTTAACATCCAATATGCTTCCTCAATGCCTATTTCTTGTCAACAGACACAGTCTAATCTTTGAGAGACAGATGCACACATCTTTTGGCTGAAAGTACAGAGAGCAATTTTATACCAAGCACATCAAGGGGGAAATTGGGAACAGTTGCAACACTCTATCGCTCAGTTTTGGAAACCCTTTTATAGTAACGGACAAATACTGGCCTCATGTCAGCTCCCCAAATTCCTCCTGTGGAGTATAATCTCTTGAGAGATTTTTCATTATTGTCTTTACTGCTTAGATCAACACCAGGCAGACTGAGTGAAAATGGCCCTTCAAATCCATTTTTAATCTTTTGAACAGGCAAATTAGTTGTGAATTATTTATCAAGAACATCCACGTGGGTGCTAATACAGTCAAATCAGCTTTCTGCTTTCCTGTTACCTAGAGGTTTTGAGCCTTGAAAATACTGCTGTCATCCCATTTCTTTTCTTTTGCCAATTTTCCATTTGCTTTCTAAAAATAATTTGACATGCTATCAGAGAACTGAAAGATGTTTGCTTCTTTATCCTGTAGTGACACAGTCAAATCACTGAGAAACACTAAACAGTACCTGGACCAACAAATGTTTACATCTTAAAGAAAAATGCAAAAAGGGAGTTCAGGTAGGAAAAAGTGCAGGAAGAAACCAATGTTTTTAAAGGAAGGTTAAGATGGTAATAACACTTTTGGGGATAGGAATATAAAGTGTATACTATACTAATCCTACTACACTAGTCAGTGGACTTGTTTTAAGGAAAGAAAGAGTCAATTAAAGTGTATTGATTTGCAACTTTATGAAGTCAACAAGGATTCTCTCTTTCCATTGGTGAACCCAAATGGTGTTACTTTTTTTATAGTGCACAGACATGTGTAAACAATAACAAGATTTATATTTCTTTTACTTCTAATCTGTAGGCAAATTTTCTGACTGTTCCACAGCCTAAAGATTATAAAATCCTAGACAAAACTGTAGAATTAACTCAAGCAAAACTGAATCATGTTTGCGGAAAAATAAAAAAGGAGGAAATGCTTTATTAATAGTATAATATTATTTGTCTACTTGGAAATATTATGATGCTACTAAGTAATAAGAAAACTTTTAAAAGATGGACCTAAATTGCAAAAGCTAACTCTTACTGAGCACTTATATATGACAATTAATCCTCATAAAAATCCGAAGAGTTAAAAGCCAGTAATGTCTCCAGTTATTGAAAAGGAAACAAAAATAGAGCCATACTGAACAGAACAACTTGTCCAAATTTCCATAGCTAGCAAATGTGACCTAGAAAGGACTTGAACAAAGACATTCTGCCTCCACAGCCCACCATTTTAATTGTTTGACATTTGACCTCTCTTCCATTCACTATATCCAATATTACTAAAAATGTTCTTGAAAAGCATTGGAGCGATCCTTTACCAAAATAATAAAAATGCCTTGAAAGTGCCCTGCACAAAATTTGCATAAAACACTTAAACTATTTGCAACTCTCATGGACCTAACAAAACAGATGACTGTGCCCTTCTCACAGTGTTCCTTTCTGCTGTGTGTACTTACTGTTCAAGTTGGTATTAAGTAATATTTGGGGGTGGGGAAGAGGCCAAAAGTAGAAGACAGAATAAGGCAGTGGTGGTCAGGAAGATTTGCAAAAACATGGATCAGAAACCTTGTCCATTTTTAAATTCTACCAGAGAAAAGCAACACCAAGTGTAAAATAGACAAAATAAAGTTTAAAAAAAATCTTAGCAATTATGATGTATTTCACATAAGCATATTTTCTTATGTGAAATTCACCTTGTTCTCCTAATATCCCTGTAATATAAATCATATTACCTTTTTAAAAGGAGAGGGTCCTAAACCAAACTAATGCAGAGACAGAATTCAAACCCAAGTATTCATCCAACTCCATTCTATCTTCTGCTCTGTTACCCTGTGACTATGAAATACAGTGGTAGACATCAGGTGTGGGATGAGTTCAGAATCCTTGATTTCCAAAATATGATACTTCTGCTTACTGGCTGTGTAACCTTTAGCAAATTAGTTAACCTCTCTGCAGACTTATTTATTTATTTGTAAAATGGGAGTGATAATGACACATAAAGAGTTGTTGTGAGGATTAATGAGCTGATAGATATAAAGGTGCATAAAAGAATATCTTCTGGGCACAGTGTAAAAGCTCGATAAAATTTTGAAAATATAATCACTGTTGTTCTTGTTTTTATTGTTATGAGCCATTGCTGCAGTAGTATTCTTGGGAACAAAGCAAGAATGTCCACTTTCACCTCATCTATTCAACATTGTACTGGAGTTCTTAGCCAGTTCCACAAAGCAAAAAAAGAAAACACAAAGAAATAACAAGTTCACCAGATTGAAAAGGAAAGAACATAATTGTCTTTATTCACAGATGAAATGACTGTGAATGTTGACAATTCTATGGAATTGACAGAAAAGCTACTAGAAGTAATAAGTGAGTATACCATAATCATAGATTCAAGGTCTATATGCAAGAATCAATTGTATTTTTATGCTAGCAACAAAAATTAAAATGAAAAAATATCAGTTATATATCCTCAAAAAAAAGCAAAATAGTTGGGAATAAATGTCACAATATGTGTGAGAAACATGTACACTGAAAACTACAAAACATTGCAAGGAAACTTAAATAGAAAAAAACAACTAGAGAAATATGCTACAGGTTGAGCGTACCTAATCCAAAAATTCAAAATCTAAAATGCTCCAAAATCCAAAACTTTTTGAGCACTGTGATTATGCCACAAGAGGAAAATTCCACACCTGATCTCATGTGGTGGGGTCATAGTCAAAACCCAGGCACACAATACACAGTTTATTTGTCTGGACAGCATGCTACCAGCAGTGAAGACAAGCAGAAGTATGGAAGGTTTGCAGAGGAATTTGGCATGAAAAATGCTGTATATGTTGTTGCCAACACTTGGAACACAATGACTAAAGACATAGTTTGCATATGCGAGGCGCAACCCGTGGCCTGTGACTGTGTTAAACAATCATGATGAAAAAGGTGGTGACTTTGAAGAATTTTTTATGTCAAGTGAGAAAAAGTGATGTCTGACCTCCTTCACTATGTAAAAAAATACATCTGCAGGATCAAGCAGTAAGCTGGGAGAAGCAGAGATGGAAGAAGTCTTTAACATTCATAATGAGGCTTCAGTTGTTCATCCATTGATTGATGGTGAAACAGACAAAATACTTCTGAGTCAAGGTGATTGTGATGATTGTGACATTAGTGACAATGAAGATGACACTTTAACACTGCAGAAAAAGTGCCTATAGGTGGCATGGTGAAAATGTGTGACGGGTTTATTGAAGGACTAGAGCAGTGTGTATTCATAACAGAACAATAAATCACGTCAGTTTATAAAATCAAAGGGAGACTTCTAAGACAAAAACAGCTGTTGATGAAGCAGAGGAACTCTAGAGAAAACATCTTAAAAGCCATTTAGCAAAGTGCCTCCTCTTACCTAGGGGACCCACTTTCCAGTCTCTCAACAGCTTTCACTCTTTCTCCTCAATCCCAAAAATAAAATACAGTGTACAGTAACTTTTTGATCAAAACACACCATCATAGGTGGAAACAGCACAGGAACATCCTCAGAATACCTGTGTCAGCGGGTAAACAGCCACTGTTTGCTGCTGTTGTTTATCAGCTGGCACAGGTATTCTGAGGATGTTCCTGAGCTGCTTAGCTACCCTAAACACATTATTGTTTCACTGTATTGATAGTATGGCATATTATTTACTGTTAAGTACCTATGTGTAAATAAGTGTAAGAAGTGATTGCTTATCAGTAGCATATGCATTCAGAGTAAGGACTGATGGTGATGACAAACAACCATGGATTTTTTACATGAGTGGCTGAAATAGTGACATGTTTGCTTCTATCATCCAATGTACATAAATCTTGTTTCATGCACAAAATTATTTAAAATATTACAGAAAATTACCTTCAGGTTATGTGTATAAGGTAGGTATGAAATATAAACAAATTTCTTGTTTAAACCTAGATTTCATTCCCTAAATATCTCATTAGGTGTATGCAAATATTCCAAAATCTGAAAAAAAATCTGAAATTCAAAACACTACTGGTCACAAGCATTTTAGGTAAGGGTTACTCCTCTATCTACTTGGAGATATAGTCAATACTTTTGTTAGTTTTTCCCTAATTGATCAATACAATCTCAGTTAAAATCCATGCAGACTTTTACATAGAAGTCTACAAAATGATGTTAAAATTTGTATGAAAATGCAAAGAAGCTGGAAGAGCCAAAACAATTTTGAAAAAAAATTAAGAAGGGCTTACATGTTCTCAAGACTTACTGTAAAGCCATATTAATCAGGACCGTGTGTTATAAACATAAGGATAAACATATAAATCTATGGAAATGAATTGAGAATCCAGAAATAGGCCCACATATATGGTCAATTGATTTTCAACAATATGTCAGATAATTCAACAAAGACAGGGTAGTTTTTTTTTCCCCCAAGCAATAGCATTATAATAGTTAGATATCTATATGGAAAAAATAAATTAAGTGTAGTTCATACTTCATAGTAAAAAGTAAACTTAAAGTGAATCACAGGAGAAAATAAGAGGAAACTTGTGGGATATTATGGGAGAAAAGTATTTCTTAGAAAAAGTAAACTGAAAAATTGGTCTTCATCAAAATTAAAACCTTCTGGTTTTGAAGAGACATCATTAAGAAAACAAAAAGGTAAGCTATAAAATGGGAGAAAATATTCACAATACATGAATCTGATAAAGAGCATGTAAACAGAGCATATAAAGAACTCACACATTATAATAAGAAGAAGACTAGTGAAAAAGCAAGGTAAACAATTTGGACACTTCGCCAAAGATATTAAACACGTGAAAAGTTGTTCAACATTGTTAGTCTTCAAAGAACTGCAAATTAAAATGACAATGAGATACTCCTACAAATTAAAATGGCAATGCAATGAGTATAACTAAAAAGATTGACTATGTCAAGTGTTCACAATGATGAAGAAGAACTGGAACTCTCACATGTTCATGGTGGGAAGAGAAAATGATACAACTATTGGAAAAATACTTTGCAGTTTCTTCCAAAGTTAAACATATAGTTAACCATATGATCCAGCAATTCCACTCTTAGATATTTCCCAAAATGAACATATAAGCACACAAAATGTGCTTATGATTGTTCATTGATCATAGTTTCATGCTGGAAAACCCCAAAATGTTTTTTGATTGGTGAATGGATAAACAGTCACCATGTATTCAAGCAATGTGTTATGTATCAATACAATATAGAACTTCTCAACAATTATAAGGAATTAATTACTGATGTTCACAATAACATGGAAGAGTCTTTTGGATTGAGGTGTATACAAACATACACATAATGTATTATTCCATTTACATGAAATTCTGGAAATAGTAAATCTAATCTATAGTGATAGAAAGCAAATCAGTAATTGCCTAGGATTTGAAGTGCAGGCAGAGAATTAACTGGAAGGGGCACAAGGGCACCTTTTAGGATGACAGCAATGTTGTATATTTTGATTGTGGTATGGGTTTCACGGGTATATACATTTGTCAAATTTTTTAATCTATAAATTTTAAATGAGTGCATTTTATTGTATGTAGATTATGCCACAGCAAAGTCATGTATATATATATATATATATATATACATATATATATACATACATATATATATATATGACATGTTATAAAGCTCCATTAAGTCTTTCATCATACTGTTACTAGTTTGTAAGAGCAGTTACAAGTATGTGTGCAAACATGTTATAAAACAAGCAACACAAATTAGTAGGGGAGGCAAAGATTAGTCAAGAAAAATATCATGAACTATTAGGTGGCTATTTGGAAGAAAATCGAGGTTTAGCTGGATATTATTCCACTGCATACCAAAGTAAATTCCAGGAATATCAGAGTAAAGGGTGTATTTATAATGTAATGTTTTAAAAGAGAAGAAAATATAAATAAATATTTATTTGTTCCTTTGAATGCAGAGGACTTTTAATCCTGAAATCATTGGAAGAAATCATAAACAAGAAGACCAAAACATTTAAGTACTTTAAAATTTAAAATGTATTTTTAAAATACATTGTGTTGATCTGTTTTGCACTGCCATAAAGGAATACCAAAGACTGGCTAATTTATAAAGAAAAGAGGTTTATTTGGCTCACAGTTCTGCAGGCTGTACAAGCATGGCACCAGCGTCTGCTTCTGGTGAGGTCCCAGGAAGCTTCCCTAGTGGAAAGTGAAGGAGGAGCAGGTGTGTCACATGCAAAAGAGAGAGCAAGAGTGAGAAGAGGAAGTGCCAGCCTCCTTTAAACAACCAGCTCTTGCATAAACTAACAGATGAGAACTCACTCATTATCATGAGGAGGGCACAAGGCTATTCAAGAGGAATCTCCCGCATGATCCAAACATCTCCCACCAGGCCCCACCTCCCACATAGGGTATCACATTAACATTAGATTTGGAAGGAACAAATCTCCAAACCATGTCAACAATAAACTATATAAATGTTAAATAACAAATTTGAAAAAGTCTGTAATGTATGCCTTTATAAGTTTATATAAACATATAAGAATTTTATATATAAAGTGCTTTTATAAGTAAGAAAAACACAAAGATTCTTTTGTATAAATGTACAAAGGATATTAACATACAAAGCATGAACAGCAAGTATTAATATAAAGTATTAATTGTACGAATACAAAGTAATTAATAGAGTATTAAGAAGACTTGATTTCATTAACAAAAAATGCAAACACAAACACAAATGAGACATTTTTGTCCATTAAATTTGCAAATATTTCAAAAGTTATAATAATCATATTAGTGATTTTACAGACAAATATGTAATTTTTTCATAATATAGGTGGTAGAGAAAGTTGGTATAAACTTTCTGAAGAATGGAAAACATTAAGCATCTAACATTCAGGGTAGTTATATCAGTTATAATATAATCACACTACCCAATATCATATAATCATTAAAATAATTTACATGAAGATTTTAAAAATTACAGATGAACAATGTTAGGCCAAAGTTATATTACATAATGGTAAATATGTAAAACATAACCTCATCTATGAAAAGGCAAAAATACAGTGCTAAATGAGTTGAAAGAAATATGTCAATATGTTTAAATAATGGTTATCTCAGGAGGTAACCAGTTAGGATTATACATTTTGTTTCTTTGCTTCTGTATATACCTTTCAAATTTTATATTATGAGCAGATAATCAGGAAAATAAATTTCAATTTTCTTCAAATGTTTGCTATACAGATTGGATTAGCAAGGAGAATGAGTTATCAATTGAGGGCAATATTACTTCCATTGGCAATGTCTGGAGAAAATTTAGTTGTTGCAACTGAGGGGAAAAATGCCATGCCATCTATTTCTATTGTACAGAAGTCGTGGTTGCTTCTAAACATCCTACAATATACAGGACAGCCTCCTGTAACAAAGAATTATCTGGCCCAAAATATAAATAGGTTAAGAAACCCTGAATTAGACAACCTCTTTCTATGTGCTCTCAAAATGCCCTGCACATATCTCTCTAAAACTTATTACATTGCTAATATTTACTATTAACGAGCCTGTGTGACATATAAGACTTTGAGTAAATTGGGAGTATTTTGCTAGGTGATAGCACATAGTAGGTGCTCACTGTATGTTTCACTTTTACAACTTATTCACCTGCCCTTTATGGCGATTCTCCCAGGTACCGGACTCTGCTAGGCTCCAGGTCACAGAAATGAGTAAGATTTCTTTTTTTTTTTAAGTCCTAACCTCATAAACCAAAGTTGTTGTCAGGAAGACAAATGTTAACTAAGTAAAAAATGTAAATAAACAAGATCATTGCAGTCTGTGATGAATCCTATAATGGAAATGAAACAGATGAGGAGATACAAGGTAACCAAGGGAGGCTACTTTAGATTGGATAGCCAGGAAAGGTTTCTCTAAGTAGCGGGGCTTCAAGCAGACAATTGATGGGAAAGAGAATGAACCAGCCATACAAAAAAACTTGAAAAAAGAGTATGCTAGGGAGAAAGAAGAGTAAATGCAAAGGTCTTGAAAACTTTGATGAATGTATGTTTTACAGATGAATGATTGAATAACATACATTGATTAGTAATATTTTAATGACTACTTACATTGCAGTCTACACTACAACTATTTTGATATTCCCCTTTCAGGTGCTTTTCTTCATTTACCAAGCGAGAATACAAAATTCTTTGCACATTTTCCTCCTTTAAGAAATTGCGTTATGTATCTGTCATTTGTACACATAAATTCATAACTAGGCAAGCACTCCTTGGCAGTCCTATTACATTGTGTACATATGAGTTATGAATGAGTTTGTTTACTAGGTCTAAGAATTACACATATCTTCAGGGCTAAGAAATTCTCATGGAGTCTCTGCCAACTCCACAAAATTATAGTCTTACATGAATTCCCCAAGGAGGGGGAAGGGATTATTTTATTATCCCTGTACTTTTTCTCTAGCATATAGTAAGCAGTTGCTGCTAGAGCTGCAAATACTAGAGAAGAAAAAAATTGATAAAAATAACATCCACACTCCATAGATTTTTTTTTTGCTCAGATGCTCAGAGAACTATGTTTAAAATGAAATGCAGAGGTGACTTTGAGAAGTTGGATAAATGAAGGAATCGAGGAGATTTTGAGTTAGAGACATGTTAGATAATGCCTGTGCCTCTACCTTGACTGGTTACATGTAAGTGAATCAATTGGGCATGGAGATCCAATCAACCAAGTCTATTCACTGCAACATTATCAGCTTCCCAAATAGACTAGAGAGAGAGATAGTTAAGAAGGAAACTTGGTGTGTATATATGTATATAGTACAGTTTTAGAGAAGAGCTTGAAGGAAAATTACAGGTAAACATTGGGATATCCTCTAGATATTACTCCATATTTCTAAATTCAAGATGGAAGCAAGTTGATGAGCCATATATTTGCATATTATCTATCTAAAACAAATCTGCTCCATTAGTTGAATCCATCTTTCCCACTTGAGTGCAGGTTGGCCCCTATTCAGATAGCATTTTAGCACGGCCCTAAAAAAGCCCAGACAATAAAAAAAAAATGTTTAAAACCACCACTAGAACTTTATTTCTTTAGATGAAAGCACTCATCCTTGTTAACATGAAAATTACCCTAGTCAATGAGTTTTGGATCGCTTCTTGAAAGCAATTTTTCCTAACAAGGAGATAAAAAGTGTGAAGGCACTGAGCAAATGAAATGGTGTGGAAAGAAAGGAAAAAACACCAAATGGCAAGACCTTAATCACCACAAGCAAATTTCCCCTACCTTAACATTTTCTCTATGGCAAGTTTTGTCCCTAGGTTTTGATTTAGGTTTCTGACAATTTGGCAAACTAGATATATGGTACAATGATTCACAGCATATGCAGAAAACTTCTAAGACCTAACACAAATGAAGTGGCTCTAGGACTGTCCCCAGCCTCCAGCCCTGAGAGAGTTTCTAGGTCATAATACCAGGAGGGAAATCAAGGCACATCCTGGTGGACACTGTGAGTTGAAGAGATGAAGCTGTCTGAGTAGATCAAGACCTCTAGGGTTCGCAGACCAGAGTACTAGAGATGAGAGAGTTGCACAAAGACAGAACTCAGGACACCTGCAAAACCCCTTTCAAGCATTTAGCAGAGTACTCATCAGGGCATCAAAGTAAAGAATTATTCAAGGTTAGGGTAAAAAACAAGTAAAAGCATTAGAGAACAGTGCCTGGCACTCACAAAGGGCTAGCAGTAGTGCTTGTTTGCAACAGGCAGACTGGAAAAAAACATAATTCACAGAGCATTGGGCAATAACTTCAGGAAAGCCTTGTCTCAGTAGTTGCAAATAATACAATTAAGCACAACTCTGTTTCTGTGAAACAAATCATAAAAGAATCAAATTGTTTCCAAGTAAGTTAATTGTCTCTCAGAACAAATTTCTAGAATATTTATAGCAATACAAAACTATACACCTAAAAAGGGGTACAATTCTAATATGTGGCATCCAATCAACTAAAAAAAGTGAATTTAGCAAGACTGCAGAGTAAATATAATGTGCAAAAATAAATTATATTTCTATATACCTGTCGTATACAACCAGAAATTGAAATTAAAATACCATTCAAAAAACATAAAAATTTAAAATACTTGAGGTAAGTCTGTCAAAAGATGTAAAAGATTTGTACGGTGAAACTAAATGACTAAATCATATGGCCTGAGTGGCAACGAAGCTTGCATCTTGGCCTGGATCTATTATACAGCCTGCTGTTGCTGAGTCTGTTAGAAAATGGAACTCTGACTTTTTAATGATTGCCATCCTAACTGGTGTGAGATGGTATCTCATTGAGGTTTTGATTTGTATTTCTCTAATGACCAGTGGTGATGAGCTTTTGTTCATATGTTTGTTGGCTGCATAAATGTCTTCTTTTGAGAAGTATCTGTTCATATCCTTCACTCCCTTTTTGATGGGTTTGTTTTTTTTTCTTGTAAATTTAAGCTTCTTGTAGATTCTGGTTATTAGCCTTTTGTCAGTTGGATAGATTGCAAAAATTTTCTCCCATTCTGTAGGTGGCCTCTTCAGTCTGATGATAGTTTCTTTTACTGTGCAGAAGCTCTTTAATTTAATTAGATCCCATTGGTTAATTTTAGCTTTTGTTGCCATTGCTTCTGGTGTTTTAGTCATGAAGTCTTTGGCCATTCCTATGTCCTGAATGACATTGACTAGGTTTTCCTCTAGGATTTTTATGGTTTTAGGTCTTACCTTTAAGTCATTAATCCATCTTGAGTTAATTTTTGCATAAGGTGTAAGGAAGAGGTCCAGTTTCAGTTTTCTGCATTTGGCTAGCCAGTGTAAATTAGCTCAACCATTGTAGAAGACAGTGTGGTGATTCCTCAAGGATCTAGAACCAGGAATACCATTTGACCCAGCAATCCCATTACTGGGTATATATCCAAAGGATTATAAATCATTCTACTATAAAGACACATGCACGTGTATATTTATTGCAGCAGTATTCACAATAGCAAAGACTTGGAATCAACCCAAATGCCCATCAATGATAGACTGGATAAACAAAATGTGGCACATATACACCGTGGAATACTATGCAGCCATAAAATAGGATGAGTTAATGTCCTTTGCAGGGACATGGATGAAATTGGAAACCATTGTTCTCAACAAACTAACACAGGAACAGAAAACCAAACTGCATGTTCTCACTCATAAGTGGGAGTTGAACAATGAGAACATATGGACACAGAGAGGGGAATGTCAGAAACCAGGGCCTGTCGGGGGTTGGGGGGCTAGGGGAGCGATAGCATTAGGAGAAATACCTGATGTAGATGATGGGTTGATGTGTACAGCAAACCACCATGGCACATGTATACCTATGTAATAAACCTACATGTTCTGCACATGTATCTCAGAATTTAAAGTATAATTTAAAAAATAATAATTTTTAAAAAGGAAAAGAAAATGGAAGCCTTCTGAGTGACTAAATAGATGAGTTAAAGCAGTATTCTGTATTGCAGTAAATATTTTCTCTGAGCCCAAAGAGTTCCACTAAGCACAGTGCTTCTTTTCTTGCAGCAGGAGGTGTCAAGTGCAATAATATATTCTTCATCTTAGGGGAGGATAACCCAGTATTGTCCAGTCCGTTGACTTCAGAAAACAATATGGAAGGCCTCTGAATCTTCATGGGGCTTATCTCCTATCATTTAGTACTAGGGAATCATCTAGGGTACTTACCACTTCTTGTTCAGAAGATTCAAGTAACATCATGTTATCAATATAGTAGGCTAGTGATGTCCAATGAAATATCAAGATGACCAATAGCTTGCAGACACATTATGACAGAGAGCAGGAAATATAACACAGCTCTGGGTCAAAACAATAACTTTGTTATATAAAAGCAAACTGCTTTTGATTCTTTCTACTGATTGAGATTGAGCAAAACACGTTTACCCAATTAATAGTTGGATATTGAATAGGAGTGACTATGTTGATCTGCTCCAATAATGTTACCAAGTTAGGCATGGCCACTAAAATTGGACTACTACCTGTTCATATTTATGGTATTCCAACATTGTCCCTCATTATCTACATGGTTTTTTCAGGAGCAAGAATTATACCTTGATATGATGAAGACCACCATCCCTACATACTTTAAATTCTTTATGCTGGTACTAATCTCTGCAATTCCTCTCCACTGGTACTGCTTCTGATTCACTCTCTTGGTCAAGAATGGGTAGCAGTTTCAGGAGCTTACACTTCATACTCCCTAACATTTTGGACTTGACTTTATAAGATCAAATGTTAAAGCTCTGTTTGTGTCAATGATTTTTATTTCAGTTGTATATTCAGGACCAGGAAAATAACCACAAGATGTGTCTGCGGATCCACAGTAAGATGGGCTTGGGCCGGGACTCCGTTTATCACCTACTTGCGTAAATTTTACTTTTTCTTTGGCCCTCCAAAAGAAAAAGTAAAATTTGGCAGTTATCCTTGAAAAAAAATCACGGTTTCTTTTAGGAAAGGATTGAACAAATATATACTTATGATGACATTATAGGGTACTTCCTTAAGGGTACACAGCCTGTGCTTCAGTCGCTGGGCTCTCAGACTGTAAACTGACTTAGATCTGAAAAGTGAATGAGATACTGCAATTTTCTATTATGATGGCTGACAACAGCCCAGCATGCACCAGCTTTCGCTTTTAAAAAGTATTGCTGTTGTCACTGTTGTACAAATCAGCTAACACCTTACTCCATTGTCCTTCTGTTTTAACCCTAGCAACACCATGATCTAATGGCCAGCACCCTAAATCCCTATGGATCAAGGCACCTTCATTGTCACTCTATTCTTTCTGTTTCTAACTAGGATAACCAAAGATTGATTGTCAGAACCAAGACACTTTTGAGAGTGAAAGCTGCCACTAGTAATAATATGCTGGGACAATGGGCAAAACCAGTCCTGCGCAAAGTATAACATATGTTGACCTTACTCGTTATGGTAATTAAATCCAGCTTGCCTCTGATGATTCAGTGCTGCCACCTGGCTTCTGCCACTTCTTAATCCCTTCATACTCATGAATTCCAAAAATCACCACTCCATGGCAGCATCACACACCATCAGCTCCAGTCTATACAAGACAGCCAATATGAAACTTCTTGAAGATGTTGATGACACCTTCACAGGTGCATTGTTTGTTGCCTTTAGAAAGGGAATATTCTTTGGGACCAGCTGGGTGTCGGTCCTCAGGTATTACACAGTAAATCCCTTCTTACATGATCATATCCTTGAGCCTTCTGAACTCTTTCCCAATCTTAGGCCAAAAAAAATTCTGGCATCTTTACTTCATTAACTATGAGCTACTGCTATATCCAAATTTCAAAAGGCCATCCCAGCAGACTGTGAAGACTGCTTCCAGGTGTCTTTGCCAAAATACTGAATCCTGAGTCATAGATGAGTGTCCCATCAGTAAATTCTCTCCTATCTAGCTTTATATTTCACACTCCTCCCCAGTTCAATGTTCTCCAGATGTGGTCCCTCTCATGTTCCTCTGGTTCATGACTGTGCATATAATCCACATAATTCAATTACCTTGACATGTAAGCTATTTCTTTTTGGAGGAGGGTACCTCTTTATTAAACTTGAGCTAAAATATGACCCTAGTTAATGGGGTCATACCCCAGGTGAGCCTGGGGTGATGAAGGGTAGAATCAGTATATTAGTAAAAGGCACAATTTTATGAGACACTTGCTATAGCTGAGATCATTACATAGTCTCCAAGTATAGGAAGGCCTCTCTCCATGGCAAGTGGAAGGGTCTGCTTTTGCTTGCCAGAGGATTTAGAAGAATTTAGGCATTACAGATCTCAGGCTCATCTATCTAAGTGCCTTCGTTCCAGATCTCAGAGCCCTACTTTGTTTTATATCAAGGTCCTATCTTTACATAGGAAATCTGTCAAGTTTGCACAGTCATCCTCCTTTGAAGCACTGCCACCCTTAAAATCAGCTCCAGGGCCTGGTTTTCAGCACAGTCTGCCATGTGGCTGCAGGAGTAGAGCAATAAGCTGTGTCAGCCAAGGTCTGAGTATTTCCATTCTGTTTAGCGCAGTCATTATTGTAAATGAAAGCAAAGTCTCTTTAAGGAAAAGCAAAGTCTCTTAAAGGAAAGAAAAGTCTCTTGGAAGAAGATTTTGAGTATATTCTTGTGGCTGAATTGCAGGGCCCTTTCTCAAGGGGTCTACCCTCCTCTTCAATCAAAGGATTTGAGTTTGTGAACTGATTTAGATATTCAAGCTAGTTGAGAAGCTTTGACTCTCCGTTGTGGTGATTGAAGTCCACTTTCTGGCCATGAGACCTAGATTTTTTTTTAAATCCTGTTGTAAAGATCAAGTAATCTTTTAGTATAATGTCTATCTATTTCACTTTCCTAGCTGATGGCCAAACATTATAATTACTCCTTTATCCCTCATACTCTTTACCATAAATGTGTTCTCATTGTCTTTGGCAGGTAAATGCTACCAGCTGGCTCTGGCATGCCAGGATCTTAGCTTCTCCATTGAAATCAGGGGACCAATTGCAATGCCACCATCTTGCATAAATCTTCCTGGCCTACAGAGCACCGTGAGGATTCAGGTGCCCTCTTACTAATCTACTGCTTAATGCTCTAGTGAAGGAAATGTTTTCTGAGGTACCTAGTATGATGTAGTGAGAATGGGCCATGGGGTTAGTATGCAAATCACTTCTGATAAATCCACTCCAACATCCCCATTCTAAACCTTTAAATTTATTCCTCTGCCTCATGTGGGGAAAGCTCCATCTCCATCTCAAAGAATGTGGGCCATAATGGAACCCAAGTTCTGCCAACCAGCCAAGTAAACTGTTAGAACCACTTGCAGGTGTGTAAGATAACATGTAATCTCTGGAATGGATGCCAATTTTAATACATTATACTCAATCCAGTCATGCTATAGAAACAATGTGTTATAAGGAATTGGCTAAACAGATATTAAAAGACTAAAAAGGCAAAAGGAATACATTGAGAAAACATAGAAATAATAGGATAGAAAGAAGCTACCATTCCAAGGGCTAGGAAACAAAGAGAAGAGGTTGAATTTGTTGAAACTCAGACTCTTGGAGAGCCTCCATGTAGCAGGAACTCAGGCCTCTGAGAAGGGGCACTGGAAGCTGGTATCTCTGAAGGGGTGATGTTGGCAGTCACGGAACATAAAACAAGAAGGAGCTGGTTGTTTCTCCTTCAGTCTTTCAGTCTCCCTCTAGTGTTTCCTTTTGGGAAAACATAACAGGGAGCCAGCTGCCAAAACAGGCTTGTAGAGCATCACAAAGCAAAGTGTAGAAAAATGAGGTTGGCGTAGAGAAACAACAGCTGAATAACCAGCATGGTGCCCCTCAGATGATCACACAGGCAATTGGCTCAATATGACCTCATTTGGGCTTTCCAATGCCATTAACAGTTCATTTTCCTCCATCATCCTATGCTTATAATTATCACCATATTTTTTGAGGCATGAGATGTGCTATAGCCACAAGTACATGCCAGTGCCTCAGTTTCCCCCTGTGTCTCATCCCAATTAACCCCTGATGAAAGCCTTAGTGATTCTGACACTATTACAAGCAGGAGTTGTCACCACCCCCATTTACCACTGGTAACAGTGTCCCTATTGGCATCAGACTAGAGAGAAACATAACTCCAAAATCCTATCCTGAGGTATCTGCTTTCAAAGGTTATCCCTGATTCCAGATGTCTTGGCTTGAGTCCCCCAGAGTACAGAGCCTAAGGCAAATACATTTATGTCTTGCTACTTTAGCTGAGAGTTCAAGCCCAGGAAAGCAGGAATGAAGAAATAAGGGGGAAAAGGCAGGAAAGTAGAGGGAGCCAACACAATGTATATTACTGAGACAGCTACCACCTGCTACCAAGCACAACTCATGGCTTGATCTGGCAGGATTCTAAAAGCCTATGAACGATTGCATTTCAGGACAGTCTGTGGGATGGAGGGAGAAAGAAAGGGTGAATCATTTTTCTGCCAGCTCCCATCTCCCTTTGTTCTAAGATCCACTCTCTGTTTCTCTAAGATGAGAAATTTCCTGCAATTCTGGTTGAATGTGTGGGCATCGAGTATGTCCTAGGATTTCTCAAGTCTCAGTAGCAACAGAGGCACTAGCAACTCAGTAGCAACTAAGGCAGGAAGTGAATGTCCCATGTCTTGGGCGAGAACAAGTACTGTCTGGTTGAAGTGAGCCTTAGCCCTTAGGCTGCTGGGCTGGTCATCACAGCGGCAGGTGGTGGAATGGGGGCAGGGCAGTTAAAAAAGGGCCCTGGCGAGGCTGAAAAGATTGAAGTGGCATCTGTTACAAGCATCATTTATATTGACAAAAGATAAAAAGAAACCAAAGGGCTATCAAAAGGAAAATGATTGAATAAAATACATATAATTATATGCAATTTTAAAAAAAAAAGTTACAGAGTATTTAGGTTCTGTTATGAAAAATCTATAAATTATTAAGTGAACAAAAAAGATACAGATGAGCATTTATAATATGCAACCTTTCACAAAAAAAGTGGGAAAATTCAACCATATTTGTATCCCTTATTATATACATTAAAAATTGTGGAATGATGCATATGAAACCATAAACAATACTCATCTATGGGTAGGAATGGAACATATGGGAACTAATATGGGAGGACAAGTTTCCATTGTAAAACATTTTATGCTTTTGGGCTTTTGAGTGGAGAAGTGTTAGAGAACACACAGAAAAACAAAAAGTAAGAAAATACTACTTATGTCGCAGGCAAAAGACTATAAAGCAAACAGAAAATGACAATACAATAAAACTAGCGAAGATTTTTAAAACCCCAGAACTTGTTCTTCAAAAAATTTAGTAAGATAGTCATATAAGACTTAGTAAATAAAAAAGAAAATGAAAATAAGTAAAAATGCAGAATGAGAAAAGGAATAGTAATGCAGGCATAATGTTATAAACAAGTATATACTGACTAATTTGAAAACTTAGATGAGATGAAAAAAGTCAAAGAGAAATAAGATGCTAAAATTAAAAATTGAGAATTTGAAGAAAACACTAAGAATTAAATAAAATGAAATGGCAGCAAAAAACCTCCATTTCGTCCCTCACTCTTGCCCCCATCAAATTCTCCCAGACCTGAATGGCTCTACAGTGAATTCCACGAACACATCAGGGAAGTTTAGCATCTATGTGATACAAATTGTCCCAAGGGTGGAACAAAAGCTGCATAGATCATTTTGTGAGTCCAGTGAAATCTTGATTCCAAAAACAGTACAAGAAAAGAAAACTGCAGACAATTTCTTTTATATATAAATGCTACCTTCAAAAATACTAGCAGAATCTGGCTACTTCTCATCTGCTCCTTAAATTCCAAGCCACCATTATCTTTTGTCTAAACCTTTTGCCACAGATCTCCCCGTTTCCACTCTTGGCCCACTGCCATCTCTTCTTCATAGAGGCAAGAGTGTTTTTTCTTTTTCTTTTTTCTTTTTTTTTTTTTGAGTAAGATATAATTTTCTCATTCCTTTCCTATACCTGCCTAAAGGTCTCTGGTAAAAGAGGCCTTCATTTTCTTCCATACCATATTCCAGGCAATATGGTATTATTTTGTTTTACTTTTTATGATCTTATACTATACATTATTTTGTTTTACTTTTTATGATCTTATATATATATTTGTTTATACTTTGTTGTCTGTCTCACTCAATAAATTTCATGAGAGCAGAGATTTTGTTTTGTCACTGCTATTTTCTCTGTACTTAAAAAAGTGGTTGGCACATAGTGCTAATAGATTAGTAGAAACTTAAATATTTGCTGAGGAATGTCATTTATATAAGTACAACAACATGGAAAACAATCTTGTATTTTGTTTAGGAACATACGGATATTCCTAATGTTGTATGTAGGCATAACTACCAAATGCAGGAGAATGGTTACCTCTGGGGAGAGGAAGGGGATGGAGAAGAATGTGAAGTATATAGGCATGTTTTATTTTTTATTTTGAGTGGTAGGTCCATAAGTGTTTGTTACATTATTTTCTTACCTTTTTAAACCATACAAACAGTCAGTATATTAATGGTCCGGTATATAGACTGAAGAGCCTGACCAATTGGGTTTGAATTCTGTCTCTGCCACTCAGAAGCTGCATGACCTAAGAAAATGTACTTAACTTCTCTGGGATTCAGTATCTTTCTCTGTAACATGGTTATAATAATGTCCATCTTATGAAGATGAGCATAGTGAATATATGCAAAGTGGTTGGGGAATAGTCATGTGACATAGACTCTTCCTTATTTCATACTATGGAGATCAAATTCAAAAGAGGATTCTAGGCCAGGGGCGGTGGCTCACACCTATAATCCCAACACCTTGGGAGGTGGAGGAGGCAGGTCTTGAGGTCAGGAGATCGAGACCATCCTGGCCAACATGGTGAAACCTTGTCTCTTAATAAAAATACGAAAAAATTAGCTGGGTGTGGTGGTGCACACCTGTAGTCCCAGCTACTCAGGAGGATGAGGCAGGAAAAGTGCTTGAACCCAGGAGGCAGAGATTGCAGTGAGCTGAGATAGTGCTCAGCTCACTGCACTACAGCCTGGGCGACAGTGTGAGACTCCATCAAAAAAAAAAAAAAAACAAGAACAACAAAAGAAGATTCTACTCTGAGAAACAAAATAATAGCTCCCTTTAGCATGACCCATTTTATAATGAGTACAGAATAGAGAAAAGATACATACCCATGTTTAGATTTTGGTCATGATACTTAGTAGTACTCAAGACTATGGAACAGATATAACGAATGCATAGGTCCTACTCTTTTCTTTATTATACTTTAAATTTTAAGATACATGTACAGAACGTGCGGGTTTGTTACATAGGTATACATGTGCCGTGATGGTTTGCTGTACCCATCAACCCGTCATCTACATTAGGTATTTCTCCTAATGCTATCCCTCCCCTAGTCTCCCAACCCCCGACAGGCCCCAGTATGTGATGTTCCCCTCCCTGTGTCCATGTGTTCTCATTGTTCAACTCCCACTTATGAGTGAGAATATGCAGAGTTTGGTTTTCTGTCCCTGTGTCAGTTTGCTGAGAATAATGGTTTCCAGCTTCATCCATGTCCCTGCAAGGGACATGTACTCATCCTTTTTTATGGCTGCAAAGTGTTCCATAGTATATATGTGCCACATTTTGTTTATCTAGTCTATGATTGATGTGCATTGGGTTGGTTCCAAGCTTCTGCACAGCAAAGAAACTATCATCAGAGTGAACAAGCAACCCACAAAATGGGAGAAAAATTTTGCAGTCTATCCATCTGACAAAGGGCTAACATCCAGAATCCACAAGGAACTTAAAAAATGTACAAGAAAAAAACAACTCCATCAAAAAGTGGGCAAAGGATATTAACAGACACTTCTCAAAGGAAAACATTTATGCGGCCAACAAACATATGGAAAAAAAGGTCACTATCACTGGTCATTAGAGAAATGAAAATCAAAACCACAATGAGATACTATCTCATACCAGTTAGGATAGTGATCATTAAAAAGTCAGGAAACAACAGATGCTGGAGAGGATGTGAAGAAATAGTAACGCCTTTATACTGTTGGTGGGAGTGTAAATTAGTTCAACCATTGTGGAAGATAGTGTGGCAATTCCTCAAGGACCTAGAATCAGAAATACTATTTGGCCTAGCAATCCCATTACTGAGTATATACCCAAAGGATTATAAATCATTCTACTATAAAGACACATTCACACATATGTTTATTGTAGGACTGTTCACAAAGATTTACTCTTAAGGAACTAATCCTGGCAGTGAAGACAGTAAAATACCTAGCTAAATTATAATGCAAGGTGAAAAATTCAGCACTAGAAATAGCGTAGAGAAGAGAATGTTCAAAATATGAAGAGCCTAGGAACAGTAGTACAAAACCTGCATTGTGTCAAACTTAGTAAACAATAAACCTTAACTGCTTCTACTCTCTGTTCAATAGTCTGAGAATGAGTTTTTAATTAGAAGGAATATTAATTTAAGCTACCATAAGGAAGGATTAGTATTTGTTTTTCAACATTTAAGACACAGAAGGGAAAATTCTGATACCAAATGCAAGCTATTACTGTGTACATATACTCTTAAGTGTCATAAATTGAAATTAGTCCTAGGAACTAACAATGTACAAAAAGCATGTCCTGCCAACTCTGTGGTTATATTTAGCTCAATATAAACCAAGGAACTATTTTTCCACTGTTTTCAATTCCTCTATGTTTCATACAAATAATTCTCTAAAAATACACATTTCCAAGTATACTGACTTCTAAAAATGCCACTGAGCTCAAATGACCTTTCATTGAAATTTTAAGTCCCCTATTGATACTAATTTAGTCTAAAGAAAACAAATTTGTAGTGTTAGGAAAGAGGGAAGGCATTGAACCTTCCTTAGAGCTTATCAGCTAAGGCATTCATGGTCTTTGTAAAATTTCTGTCTTTCTAAGCTTAAAATAGTGTACACCCAAGCACAATTGCAAATCAAGTAAAGTCTGTCTTCACTGCTCCTCTTTCTAGTAATTAAAATCTCATATGCTGAAGAACTCTGCTTGTTGTACCAGCAGACTGAGCAGCGTTGGAGACTGGGATGGGATACTCTCGGGCTGAGGTTGTATCTAAAAGAAGTGACAGAGTTCTGTATTTAAAGATACTTTACATCTACATCCTTTTGAGAAGTTGACCATAGACGCAAGTAACTCTTAGGGAATAAGATCTATACAGATAATGAATTTCTGGAAAAGAAGGCAAACACAGTGGTTAGGAGTGTGGGCTCTAGAGACAGACTTCCTCTCTTAGAATCCTAGTGTTACAACTCGTTGCTGTGGGACCTTGGGGGAAATTATTTAAACTCTCTGATCCTTGTTTCTTCACTTGTAAACTTGAATAATAATAATACTTATCTTTTAGTGTTGTTATCAGAATTAGTATTTGCAAAGAGTAATTGGGCCTGAAACAAAGTATGTGTTATTTAGGTCCTTTAAAAGCAAATAAGTAAATAAATCAACCATCCAACTAGTATAATTCTACTTCTGGTAATGACAGATGAAGTTATTACTGAACATAGCTAAAGTAAGCTAGAGAACATTTTTGAAAAATTCTTCTTAGAAGCACTGAAGATTCAACTCAATAGTGATGAACTACTGGGGTAATATCTGGGTAAAGGAGAAAATTCAGGACTATGGGCCTGAGATTTGATGCCAGTTTTGCAGAGTTCAGACAGAGCTCAGCAAATGTGGAGACTGTTACCACCACATCTTCCTTATCTTGGGATTCCTCTTTGTGTAAGAATATAAGCAAAATAAAACCACCCTCACATGGAAGAATGCCTGGTTTTCGGTCATCTAGGTGTTCTCCCAAGTCCTGAGGTTTAAACAAGATAAAGGATATTACTGATGATGGTGAGTGCCTTCAGACACCTGAGAGAAAGAATTTAAAATGTACGAAGGAAGATAGAATTATGCAAGTCTTCAAAGTTTTATTTTAGAACACATTTTCAAGTAGAATGACTAGCACATGATTAAAGACAAGAAGCCATGTGATGATACATCATATAAGTGAGATAGACAGCAGAAAGAAAACCAAGAGGACTCCAAATGCTAGAATTATCAAGTAAAGACTGAAAACCATGATGTCTACAATGCTCGTCTTATGTTTATTTCAAAGACAAAGACTATGTTTGAAGATTTCAGCAGAAAACTAGAAACTGTAAGAAGTTATATCAAAGAGTTAAGAAATAATTAAATAAAAATTATAGCATTTAAACATGCAATAATAAAAATTGGGAACTTGAAAGAATTAGAAAGCAGATTAGATATAACAAAAAATAAAATTAGTGAACTAGAAAATAGAACAGAAAAATATCAAAATTAAGCACAGGGGAACAAAATCATGAAAAACAGAGGAAGTAATGACAAGACACATAAAGGAGAGAGATCGTCCAATGTATAGTCGTGACTGCATAACAACATTTTGGTCAAGGATAGACCTCCTATACAGTAGTGGTCCCATAAGATTATAATGTGTATTTTCACTATATTTCTATGTTTAGATATGTTTATATATACAAATATCATTGTGTTAAAATTGCCTACAGTATTCAGTAAAGTAACATGCTTTGTAGTTTTATAGCTTAGGAGCAATAAGCTATACCATACAGCCTAAGTGGGTAGTAGGTTTACATAAACTAGGTTTGTGTAAATACACTCTATAATATTTGTACAGTGATGAAATCACCTAATGGGGAATTTCTCAGAATGTGTTCTGGTTGTTAAGCTACATATGACTACTTAATTAAATTCCCCAGAAGAAAATTAAAAAAAAAAAAAGATAATTGGATAAAAGCAACTTTGAAGAGATAGCAGCACAGAATTTTCAAAACTGGTGAAAAACAGAGATTCACAGATTTAATAAGTCTAACCAACTATGAGCAGCATAACTTTTTGAAACACACACTTAGATATATAATAATGAAGGTGCATATAGTGGCAAAGACAGAGAGAAAAATCTTACAGCAGCCAGAGAAGAAATGCTGCCTTCAAATGAAAACAATTATATTGGTTGTTTCTAATACTTTTCACAGCTCTAAGAAAAACCAGAAGACAATAAAATAATATTCTTTCAATGAAAGGAAAGAACAAAACTTCTGGATAAGAATTCCTTACCCAGCAAAAATAACTCAAGAATGAAAGTAAAATACAGGGTCAGAACTAGAGTGAGGCAAGCAAGACACTCAACATGCAAAGTTTAAGAAGGAAATCACTGTCAGAAGCCAATCCTGCAAGTGCACAAGCCTGAGAGTGCATGCCTTCTTATATTTTACAGAGTAGGCAACTTGCTTGCATTTCCCTAGTGCTTTCACTTGCAAACCAAAGACATTTTTTTGTCTTAATTTTAATTTTAGGTTCAAGGGTACAAGTGCAGGTGTGTTATATGGGTAAACTCATGTCATGGGGGTTTGTTGCACAGATTATTTTGTCACCAAGATACTAAGCCTAGTACCCAATAGTTTTTTTTTGTTTGTTTGTTTGTTTTTTTTTTGCTCCTCTCACTCCTTTCACTCTCTACCCTTAAGTAGACCCCAGTGTTTGTTGTTTCCTTCTTTGAGATCATAAGTTTTCATCATTTAGCTCCCTCTTATAAGTAAGAACATACAGTATTTGGTTTTTTGTTCCCAAATTAGCTGCTAAGGATAATAAGCTCCAGCTCCATCCGTATTTCCACAAAAGACATGACCTCATTCTTTTTTATGGTTGCATAGTATTCCATGGTGTGTATGTACCACTGTTTCTTTGTCCAATATGTCTCAAATAAAGACAGATTTCTTTATTTATGGGCATTTAGATTGATTCCATGTCTTTGCTATTGTGAACAGTGCTGCAATGAACATCGTGTGCATGTGTTTTTATGGTAGAATGGTTTCTATTCCTTTGGGTATATACCCAGTAATGGAATTGCTGGGTTGAATAGTAGTTCCATTTTTAGCTTTCTGAAAAAAACTAAGAAAGTTTGCAAAAGACTTCCCTAAATCAAAAGAAATTCAAAAGATATTCATCAAAGAGAGGAAAATTAATCTTAGATGGAAGATTGAGCTATAGAAAAGAATGAAGAACAAAGAAGGCTCTAGCAATATAATTCCATTTCATATTTACACTAAGAAGATCTGAGAATGTGGACAAAATATTTTAAAAGCTGTTTCCTTTAAGGTATCAGGATTGCTGACAAGAGAGTAAAAAATTACAGGGCTAATATTCAAAACACAGAAACCCACTGTGATAAACCTGGTATTTGGTGTTGTTTACCCTCTAAGAGTTTCTACCAATTCTGGAAGAAGTGCTAAGACATTGAGCACCATTTTTGACAGCCTCATACGATTAGGAGAACAAATATTTCAATCCAGGATTGAAACATCAGGTTCAACCCACAGAGATAGTTTATAGAAGTAAGGTTCAAGTTAAAATTATCCAAATTTTTGAAATTGGATTAAGGTGATACCATATTCCTAGTGTCTTTAGCTGCCTACAGAAGCAAATCTGTCTCCATTCTGGAGGAAGATAATATTTTTCTAGATGTCACATTATTTTTTATAGTTTTTGTATACAATGCTCTGCACACAGCAAAAATAACCAAACACACAAAGAGACAAGACAACAGAAATAAAAACAAGACAAACAATAGACAATAGAAACATAACCACAGGGGGAAAAGTTAATAGTATTACCCAATGTAAGCTTCAAAATAACTATCCTTAACATATTCAAGGAGATGAAAGACAAGACTGAGAATTTTGTCAGAGAAGTGAAAAACTGTAACAGAAAGTAAAAAAAAAAAAAAAAAAAAAAAAAAAAAAAAAAAAAAAAAAAAAAAAAAAAAAAAAAAACAAAAAAGAAACCTAAAGTTAAGGACTCATTGGATGGGTTTAATTGAAAATGTGATTAATCTGAAGAAAGAAGAAGTAAACTGGATGATCAATCAGGAGCAAATATTTAGAATGAAGCATGAAGAAGTGCATGTTTGGAAAATACAAAAGAGAAGGTAAGAAAAACAGGGAACACTGTGAGAATATCTAACATAATTTGAGTCTTAGAAGAAATAAAGACAGAAAATAGAATAAGAGCAACATCTGGAGAGAAATTAGTTGTGAATGTCTCCAAATCTTACAAAAGACATCAAGCCAAATATTTACAAAGTTTAATGACTTAAAGTCAGATAAATAAAAATAAATTCGTTTCTTGACACATTTTAGTGAAACTCCATAGAACCAAAGAAGAAAAATCTTAAAATAGTCATAGGAAAATAAAAAATACAGCAAACTCAAAAGCCCTACAATTATTTGGGGAGCTGGTTACTCAACAGAAGCAATTAAAACAAAAAGACTATGAAATAATATCATCAAAGAGATTTAAAAAATGACTGGCAATCTAAAATTCTCTACCAGAAGAAAATACCTTTCAGCAATGTAGGTAAAATAAAATCACTTTAAGACAAATGAAGGATGAATGATCTGTCACCAACAGATCCACACTAGTAGAAATACAGAGAATGTTCTTCAGGCCAGAGTAAAATAACCACAGAAGCTCAAAAGTGTTGGAAGAAATAAGAACAATGTAAAGAAAACTATCTAAGTATATCTAAATGAACATTGAAAGTATAAAATACTAATAATGAAATGATGATTAAAAATTACATAGAATTAAAATGTATAATGACCAACATGAAAGTTTGGAGGGAATTAAATGGAATTAAATTTTTCTGCAGACCTTATATTTTCCAGGAAAAGGAAAAAGGTATCAAGTTTTATAAGTCAAGGAAGCATGTTATAATAATTAGGTTCACCATTAAGAGGAACAAAAATACATATAACTACCAAACTAATAAATACAATACAGGCCAGGCACAGTGGCTCACACCTGTAATCCTAGCAGTTTGGGAGGCTGAGGCAGGCAGATCCTGAGGTCAGGAGTTCAAGATCAGACTGGCCAACGTGGTGAAACCCCGCCTCTACTAAAAAATACAAAAATTAGCTGGGCATGGTGGCTCATGCCTGTAATCCCAGCTACTTGGGAGGCTGAGGTAGGAGAATTGCTTGAACCCGGATCCAGTAGCAGAGGTTGCTGTGAGCCAAGATAGCACCACTGCACTCCAGCCTGGGCTATAGTCAAGACTCCATCTCCAAATAAATAAATAGGCCGGGCGCGGTGGCTCAAGCCTGTAATCCCAGCACTTTGGGAGGCCGAGGCGGGTGGATCACGAGGTCACGAGATCGAGACCATCCTGGTCAACATGGTGAAACCCCGTCTCTA